>NC_091977.1:227491327-227803911 GCF_044704955.1 Pristiophorus japonicus | reverse complement strand
GGGGAGTGAGGCCGGTGGGGGGGGGTTGGGGAAGAGAGAGGCTGCGGGGGGCGGGGGGGCGGAAGAGAGAGAGGTTGTGGGGGTGGGGGAAGAGAGAGGGGCTGGGGGTGGGGAGAGAGAGAGGCTGGCGGGGGGGGGGGGCGGGGAGAGAGAGAGGCTGGGGGGGTAGAGAGAGAGGCTCGGGGGGGGGGGAAGAGAGAGAGAGAGAGAGAGAGAGACAGGCTGGTGGTGGGAAGGAGGGAGAGAGAGGCTGGGGGGTAGAGAGTGAGGCTGGCGGGGGGGAAGAGAGAGAGAGAGAGACAGGCTGGTGGTGGGAAGGGGGGAGAGAGAGGCTGGGGGGGAGGGGGAGAGAGAGGCTGGGGGCAAGGGGGGAGAGAGAGACTGTGGCGGGTGGGGGGGAGAGAGAGGCTGTGGTGGGAAGAGGGGAGAGAGAGGCTGGGGACAAGGGGGTAGAGAGAGGCTGGGGGGTGGAGAGAGAGAGGCTGGGGGCAAGGGGGGAGAGAGAGAGGCTGGGGGGGTTAGAGAGAGAGGCTGGGGGGGGAGAGAGAGAAGCTGGGGGGGGTGAAGGGGGAGAGAGAGGCTGTGGGGGGGAAGGGGGAGAGAGAGGCTGTGGGGGGGAAGGGGGAGAGAGAGGCTGTGGGGGGGGGAAGGGGGAGAGAGAGGCTGTGGGTGGGGGGAATGGGGAGAGAGAGTCTGGTGGGGGGGGAAGGGGGAGAGAGAGGCTGTGGGTGGGGGGAATGGGGAGAGAGAGTCTGGTGGGGGGGGAAGGGGGAGAGAGAGGCTGTGGGGGGTGGGAAGGGGGAGAGAGAGGCTGTGGGGGGGAAGGGGGAGAGAGAGGCTGTGGGGGAAGGGGGAGAGAGAGGCTGTGGGGGGTGGGAAGGGGGAGAGAGAGGCTGTGGGTAGGGAAGGGGGAGAGAGAGGCTGTGGGGGTGGGAAGGGGGAGAGAGAGGCTGTGGGGGGGAAGGGGGAGAGAGGCTGTGGGGGGGGGGAAGGGGGAGAGAGAGGCTGGGTGGGGGGGTGGAAGAGAGAGGCTGTGGCGGGGGGGAAGAGAGAGGCTGTGGCAGGGGGGAGAGAGATGCAGGGGGGGGCGGAGAGAGAGAGGCTGTGGGGGGAGAGGCTGTGTGGGGGGGAGAGGCTGTGGGGGGCAGGGGAGATGCTGTGGCGGGGGGGAGAGAGGCTGTGGGGGGAGGGGGAGAGAGATGCTGTGGGGGAGGGAGAGAGATGCTCTGGGGGGGAGGAGAGAGAGGCTGTGGGGGGGGGGGGAGAGAGATGCTGTGGGGGGGGGAGAGAGACATGGGTGGGGGGGGGCGATTGTAGGGGAGAGAGGGAACTCGGGGAAGATGGATCATGTTTTTCCAACCCCCTACAAGGGATATCGTTGGAGTGGATGATATCCAGAAGTCACGAAACTGTCAGTATTCACTTCATACTCAATAAACCTGTTAACAATCCGTACACAATGCTCCATCTGTGGTGGGCGGGGGGTTGGGGAAGGAAGGATGCACTTGCGCTGGGATAAGGCACTTTGGCTGGGGGAGGGATGTACTTGGACTGGGGTAAAACACTTTGGCTGGCCCTTGCTGTCTTCTGGGGAGCTCTGTCCTCTGTCGCTTCAGGAAGTCAAAATGGATTGAGTTACAATTTGCAAAGTCAGTGAGACCTTGGGATGGGCGGTTCCAGTTACACATTCCTGTGAAACTTCAGGGTGTGGCTTATCCTCCAAGGAGATCAATCAGAAACAAAAAGTGGAGCATTTTGACAGTACAAATAAATGTGTCCAAAAGAATAGAAGGTTATGCTGATAGAATGAGATGAAGTAAATAGAGTGGGAGGAGGCTCATGCGGAACATAAACACCAGCACAGATCTGTGTTTATGTAGCTTCCCATTACATGCATCCATGCGATTCACCTCAACCACTCCTTGTGGTAATGAGTTCCACATTCTCACCACTCTCTGGGTAAAGAAGTTTCTCCTGAATTCCCGATTGGATTTATTAGTGATTATTTTATATTAATGGACCCCTCTAGTTTTGGTATCACCCACAAGTGGAAACATATTTTCTATGTCTATTGAAACCTTTCATAATTTTAAAGACCTAACAGGTCACCCCTCAGCCTTCTCTTATCTAGGGAAAAGATCCCCAGCCTGTTCAGTCTTTTCTGATAGTTGTAATGACAAGCACAGTTTAAAGCAAGTAGCCACAAAGGGGTTAAACAGCTAAAGGCAATGGAACATAAGAACTAGGAGCAGAAGTAGGCCATATGGCCCCTCGAGCCTGCTCCGCCATTCAATAAGATCATGACTGATCATATACCACAACTCCACTTTCCCACCTTATCCCATTATCCCTTGATTCCCTTAGTGCCCCAAAATCTATCTATATCAGTGTTGAATATACTCAACGACTGAGCATGCACAGCCCTCTGGGGTAGAGAATTCCAAAGATTCACATCCCTCTGAGCGAAGAAATCTCTCCTCACCCCAGTCCTAAATCTGACCCAGAACATAGTACGAACTTAAACTTTTATCAATCCTATACTCTTATCAAGCACCATTCATTTGCTTAGACTGTTGTATAAGACTTGCTTCTGTTTGAAGAGCTGTGATCAGTGTTTACAAGGCACAAACCGGACCTTTAAGGGATGTATTGGGGTACGGAGTGGTAGTGATTAGTTACAATGGTGGCTATCATGAGATTTCTCTCATGTCGCATATTGCATTATTAAAACTAATAAATGGCATTTTTTAGAATATTTAGTTACTGACATGTACTCAGAAGTCAATTATGGTGCAGGACACACTATCTGGCAAATTTCTGAAAGTGACATGCAAAACCCCGTAAAGGTCACCCTTTATTAAAAAATAAAAATTCCCATCTTGTTTTACTCTCAGCAAGGGTTCTAATATCATGGAAGGTAGCAAGCAAAAAAAATACCAAACTGGATTTAATTAAAAATCGGTTGGATGTGGGCCCATTATTCGGTCATTTAATAACATTTATTCATAAAGTTCCTGTGGTATGCTTCCCATCGGAGATAATAAGATGCAAATGCAGCCACTCACACTCCTGGAGTGAGTGGTTTTATGTTACTCCTAATGTCTTGTTTAGTCTTAGCACCAAAGTGTTGTGGATATGATCACAGTAAAGTAAACAAAAAGGCATACCTCTAAGAGGCGCTAATGGGACGGTAAGGCCTTCCTGACCGGGGGCAGGTGGATGGGCCGACCCCATCAGGAGTTGTTCCCGGGCCTGGGGCAGCGGAAACATGTTTCTGCCACGCCCCGTGTTCCCGCCCGGTCGGGCACGCGCTGATCCCTTACCGCCCAGTGGCGACCCCTTCCCGCCCCACGAGGGAAATTGTCCCACAGGAGCAGAGCGGCCGTTAGTCGGTGCTCCCGACAGCTTTTCCCGGCGGGAAACTGCCAGTGGCTGGGCGGCGTGTCCCCACTTGCAGAGGAGGGCACACCTCTGCGGCCGCCATTTTATTTTAATTGTCGGCCGACTCTGAAGTCAGCCCGACAATGGTGGCCACGGGTTCGGCCACGTCACCAACAGACAGCCCGACACCCCCTCTTGGATGCCGGACTGCTGGCCCGGCCGAAGCCTTCCCTGGTGGCTCAGTGGGCACCACTAAAGTGGCTGCAGAGCTCGCAGCGGCGCTCCCCTTTAACTGAAGGGGAAGGACGTTGCTACTCATCTGCCTGCCCGATGACACCGATGACACTGTCTGCCTTCCACTTCACTCCCAACCCACTTCTGCCCTGCAGCCACCCGAAACACCGCTGCAATGAAATCTCACACGAAAAGAGAGCAAAATCATTTTATTCTCCACCCAAGGATTCGGGCGGAGAAAAATCATTTAATTAAAATTATCCGCCCTATTGGGGGCAGAGGGCAATTTTGCCCCCATAATTACTTGCATATAAGATGCACCCACAGTTAAATACATTTTTATGTTTTTTTAAAAACGCAGCTTCTATTGATATAAATACTTCATTTAGACACTTAAAAATACACTAAAATTATAAAAATATATTTTCTTCAAGCCACATACTTGCGACATTACAATTCACCTTCACCGATGTTGAACTCAGTCCAATGCTCTAAGTTTGTTCACCCAGTTCAACTCCATTCAGATATTTGTGTTCTAAAATGATCTTACAAAGTAAAGTGGCCCCATTGCCCCACTACACTTGAGTTTACACTCAAAAATGTGATAGCAAACATGCTGGTGGGGAGGTAGATTTTCAACTTGTTGCCCAGGCCTAATACACGTATTGTGGATAGTCCGCTCATTATGTACACGACCTGATTTTCATTTCTGTAGAAATGGGCGGCATCTATAATAAGTAGTCAATCCACAACATCAGTTTTATACCTGGGCAGCAGGTTCACAAATCACGCCACTGGTTTCACTTCTTGAAATGTATCTTTTGTTTCCAGAAATTGGGACTATTTAATCAAATAGTTAATAGCCGTGGCTCAGTGGGTAGCACTCTCGTCTCCGAGTCAGAAGTTCATAGTCCCACTCCTGAGACTTGAGCACAAAATCTAGACTGACACTCCCATCATCATCATCATAGGCAGTCCCTCAAAATCGAGGAAGACTTGCTTCCACTCTAAAAGTGAGTTCTTGGGTGACTGAACAGTCCAGTACTCCCAGTGCAGTACTGAGAGAGTGCAGTACTGTTGGAGATGCCGTCTTTCGGATGAGATGTTAAACCGAGGCCCCGTCTACCTTCTCAGGTGGATGTAAAAAAGATTCCATCACATTATTTCAAAGAGGAGCAGGGGAGTTATCCCCGGTGTCCTGGCCAATACTTATCCCTCAACATCACTTAAAAACAGATTATCTGGTCATTATCACATTGCTGTTTGTGGGAGCTTACTATGCACAAAATTGGCGGCCACGTTTCCAAATTACAACAGTTACTACGCTTGAAAACTACTTCATTGGCTGCTGTAAAGCACTTTGGGATGTCCTGAGGTCGTGAAAGGCATTATATAAATGCAAGTCTTTCTTTTTCTTCTTTTATTGCTCCTTCCAATATCTCTGGTACTATAGCATCTGAGATTTTTTGTTCGGTAAGGGTATTAAGGGATATGGAGCCAACGCAGGGTTAAGAAACCATGCAGCCTTGACATAATTGAATGGCGAATGGCCTCCTGTTCCTATTTTAATATAACAGCAGAAATGGCAAAATATGGTCCAATTACAGGGTTACTCATTATCGTTTTGTCAGGGGTATTAGCTCTCTTTTTCTCCCTCTATGCTTTTTCATCTTTCAAAGTAGAATAGTAAGAACCCTAACTGGGGCAGAGTCAACAACTTTCACCTGCAGTTTGTTACTTGAGTAAAGTTGTGTGATGGTGGTGCAGTGGTAAGCATGGTTGCCTTCCAAGCAGTTGACCTGGGTTCGATTCCCAGCCATCACATTTGTCAATTTCTACTTGAGGTTGAAATGAACTTCTGATGCCTCTGGTTGCAAGAAGTTCTGACAGCAGCATCTCAAGGATTTTGGCATCAGCCATGGCTCAGTGGGTAGCACTCTTGCCTCTGGGTCAGAAGGTTGTGGGTTCCAGTCCCACTCCAGTGATTTGAGCACAAAAATCTAGGCTGACACTCCCAGTGCAGTGCTGAGAGAGTGCTGTGCTGTCCTTTGAATGAGATGGCATCGCTTCTCGGCCTTTTGGCTAAGATCTGCATAACTAACCTGACCAGCCACCATGACGTCCGGGTGGTTCCTCCCTGGTCAGGAAGGTATATGCTTACATTTTTGTAAACAGGAGGTGGGTGGGATTGGTGACCCATCCACCTCCACGGAGGTGTGTGGGGGACCTGACCCATCCACCTCCATGGCACGAACCTGGTATTGCAGTACTTCCAGGAACGGTGCAGTGGCTCTAGGCCTTTTGGCTAAGAGCATTGGCGCAGAGTGATCCTTGACTGGTGCAGGGTGACCTCTGGCGTTTGACAAAGAATTGTAACGATTGGATAACGATTGGACATGAATTTAAAAAAAAAAAAAAGGGTCCATTTTTTTGTGTGGACCATTCCTTATTAGGCAAGTGTTAATATAAAGGTATGAATCGAGAAGCATTTTTTAGCCAATCAAGACATTAGTTTATTTTATTCATTTCTTTCATTTGCCAATTATATTCCAGGACCCATGAAAATCTGGAATTCAATCATATTTAATCTCCGGCATATTTAAATAAGAATATAAGAATTAGGAGTAAGAGTAGGCCATTTGGCCCTTCGAGCCTGCTCCGCCATTCAATAAGGTCATGGCTGATCTTCCAACTCAACTCTACTTTACCATCCGCTTGCCATATCCTTTGATTTGATTAACAATTTCTCTGAATGTTAAGTTTGGACACACAGGGATAAAAAGCTCATTAACGCTAAGAAAAGTGTAACCAGTGAGCAAGTCACAATCTTCCTTTGATTATCCATAATCTAGTGTGATATAATCTTCGAAACATAGTGAAATGGTGCATACACTGGATACCTCTCCACTGCCAAAAGAGCATCAAGTTTCCGCTTTAGGCACAATCGGCGATCCAGGCGTAAGTTGCGCTTGAAATTGCGCCCGTTTTGAGAAGTGTTTTCTTCGTTCACACTCATTTGCATAATGTAAAATCTGCCATGAACGTAACTTTTTAAAAAAGATTTTGTAGTAAAAAATATTCCTTGATATATTTAAGTGTTGTAACCTGGTGCAGTTTGCTTCATACAGCTGAAAATGGGCTTATCACAAAATATATGCATTTTTAATCAGAGTGTCTAGAGCACCACCTGTGAGTAACCCAATTTTAAATAACTGAAAATGACTTTAAGAAACTATCCAGACCATTTGCTAGTTGCGTTGGGGTACAGTCGTCAGTTCCTTTCGGAAAGAAGTCAACACCAAAGGACTGCCTAAGAGAAAGAGAGTAAATTAAAAGAAAATTACATTCAAAAACATTTAAAATGTGACTATTAGTGTCCTTGCACCCAAAAGATCCAGTTTAATTTTAGGAGCCTCCTCGAAGTCCCGCAAACGAGCGCAATTAGCGGAATCACGCTTTGGTCATTCATTCCATCAGGGGACGGGGACAGTTTAGTGGGCGGAGCTAGCTTTTAGCACGATATTTTTAAAACTAGTGCAAAACATTGCGGAAACTCGAATTGCCCTGAATGTAATTTGCTCTTAAAATTCCATCTTTTTTTATGCGGGTTTGGCTATTTTTGGACGAATTGCAGCGATAAAAACAGCGCAGCCGAGCAGAAACTCTAACCCCTATTGTTCGCAGTCTGTTCCAACTTTACAATGAACTCTGCAATTGCATGTGAAGCCAACCGAAGCACTCAAAACAAGCAGTTTGTTTTGGAGACAAATGTAAAGTTCATGGGGCTAGAAATTAGCCAGCCTAACGCACGTTTTAACGTGATTTTTACACGTTAAAATTGCTTTTTTGTCCTTAAAATATTCTTCACAAAATTGCCCAAAGTTTAAGAATGGCGTTTTGAAAATAATGCCATTTTCCAAATCGCCATATATTAAAATTGGCAAAGCCTAAATTTGGCCGTTCGCTGAACCCATACTCGGGTCAAAAAACAACGCATGGAAAAAGCAGGCGTTACAGCCTAAAAAATGTCGGTAAGTAAGAAGACCTACAAAAAAGGTAAGTTGAAGTTTAAAAAAAAATTTCAGCGATTCATTTCTTAAGGTTATTGTGAATGTTTCCTGATTTTTATTTTTGCAAATTTTTTTTGTGTTTTCTCCCCTGTATTTTTGGCGATACCGGCCTTGCGGTAAAGTTAGAGAGGACGGGGTATCCAACTCGATTCCTCCAGCAACGCCATTTTTTAATGACAGGTGTAATTTTTGGCCAAATTTACCCTGTTAAAAAATGGCGACATTTTTATTCTTATTTCTTCACAAAAATGATGTTATTTATCAAATAACAACAAGCTGGGGAATTTCTAGCCCATCTTTTCAAAGATGATGTTTCTTCTCTTAGTTTCGCTAGTTACTGTTCCATATTGATGTTTTTGAATTTAGTAAAGCCATGTTAATTTTCCTCTTATATCACCAAACGCACTTCAGTAGACGATTGTACTAAAGTATTACTCTTTCTGTGTTTCAGGCTCAGAAATCATGGATAGAGAGAGCGTTTTGCAAGAGAGAATGTGTTCATATAATACCAAGCACCAAAGACCACCATAGGTAATAGATTTATTGGTACAGTATATTGAAATACAGCTTGTTGTTAAGAAAAGAAACAATGGCAATAGATGGTTCTAATTTTTGTTTTAATTGTTAAAAGACTTCAAGTTGGAGATCCTCCTGCTTATCCAGTGGCCAAGTCCCCCGTGCCATAGAGATATTAAGGCCAGAGATTTCAATTGCTGGTTTTGAGAGAGCTGAGAAAAGCATTGAGGGAATTTTAAAATTCTCATTCTTGTTTTCAAATCCAACCTTGCCCCCACCCTATCTCTGTAACCTCCTCCAGCCCTGCAACCCTCCGAGATCTCTGCCCTCCTCCAATTCTGGCCTCCTGCGCAGCCCCAATTTTCATCGCTCCACCATTGGTGACCGTGTTTTCAGCTGCCAAGGCCCGAAGCTCTGGAATTCCTTCCTTAAACCTCTCATCCTCTCTACCTCTCTCTTCTTCTGAAAGACGCTCCTTAAAACCTACCTCTTTGGCCAAACTTTTGGTCACCTGCCCTGATATCCCCTTATGTGGCTTGGTGTCAAACTTTGTTTGATAATCGCTCCTGTGAAGCACTAAAGGTGCTATGTTAATGCAAGTTGTTGTGGTTGTTATAGTACAACTGGGTTCACTGCTCCTGTGCCTTCTTGTTTACTAACTCCAGTGACTGCTGCTGTATGTGGACATCAGATGAAAGCAAAATCAAGATGAGCTGTAATAGTTCCATCGTGACACTAGCGGCTGAATTTCCCCTCTCCTGCCCCCACAAGGTCGAGGCAGGTTATTCGCCCTCCTCCACTACCCTGCCATAACCCCAGCCCATTCCATTTGGTCAGAGGTCTTTAGCAATCCATGGCAGACTCTCGACAGGATTCCATCCAGTAGACGGGAGCCTGTCAGTTGACCCTCCGGGGGAAATTCTGGCATCGTTGCAGTAGGACCACTGTAAAGATTTATAGAATCATAGAATAATAGTGACCATCATGCCTGTGCCTGCTCTTTGGTAGAGCTATCAAATTAGACCCACCCCCTGCACTTTCCCAATAACCCTGCAAATTTTTCCCCTTCAAATACTTATCCAATTCCATTTAAAAGTTACTATAGAATCTGCTTCCTATGATATATTCACAGAACACAAGCACACACAGCTTCCGACATGGCAGCTCTTTCAGAAGCCTCTGGAAATCTGCCTGGTTCTGTTTATTATTAACTATGCAGTTGAAGTGCACAATACGTCCACATCCACAGTGTGGAGCTACAAACATTATAAGCTTACAGACATTACACTTCTCCCTCCTTAATGAAGAAGCCATCATAGCAAACATCATACATAACGTTCATGTTTATACTTAACACAGGATATAAACTTTTTTTTTTCCATGTTTACAAATTTAACTTTACCACTTGTTTTCTGTTTCGAAGAGGATACCTTCGCTCTCGAACAGAACCTTCCAAACATGGTGTCGATTTCACACTCATTCGAGGCTCATCCTGAGGAACGTTTTCCTCCACAGAATTTCCTTGATTTTCATTTTGAACTCGCTCTAACTTCAGGCTCTTTGTTTTCCTGACTCGGACTCAGACTTTCATTCTGATTCTCTCCTGGATTTGTTTCCAGTACATTGGATTTAGGATTTGCTACTGGTGTATCAAAACTGTCTGATGAGTCATAAATAATTGAATCATTCCCACCTTCAACTCCTTCCATGTCTGTAGGTAAAATATGATCAATATGGACAAACCTAACCTGTCCATTATCAAACATCTTTACCAAATATGTGCGAGGACCACATATCTTCACCACTCTTCCTGGTAACCACTTTAACCATTTATGGTGATGGTTCTTCACTCTCACCTTCTGGTTTAATTTCATACTTCTCTCTTTTACTCTACCTCTATCATGATTCTCTTTCTGTCTTAATTGTGTCTCTTCTACGGACTGTGCCAAATTTGGCTTTAATAACGAGAATCTGGTTCGTGGCTGTCGTTTGAGAAACAATTCTGCCGGTGTTCTACCAGTAGTTGTATGAGGAGTATTTCGATATGTAATCAAAAAATTAACCAATTTGTGATCCAATGACAACTGTCGTTTCCTTGGATTTGGATCTAACATTTGTTTTATGAGGGCACGTTTTACAATTTGTACAGTGCGCTCTGCTGCACCATTCGAAACAGGTATGGTGGAACCTTGATATGTTTCACACCATTTTTGCTCGTGAATTGTGCAAATTCTTCTGAACGAAATTGTGGTCCATTATCCGAAACAATTTCTTCAAGGAGGCCAAATGAAGAAAATAATATTCGTAAAATGTCCAATGTTTTACTTCTTGTTATTTTCCACATTGGAAACACCTCAACCACTTCGAATGGCTATCAATCACAATGAACAATTGTTGTCCTTCTAACTCAGCAAAATCAATATATAGCCTTTGCCACACCCTGGGAGGCCATTTCCATTAATGTAATGGTACTGGTGGTGGTTGCTTGCTTACCGATTGACATGTCGTACACTGACTCACGATGTACTCTATATCTTTATCAAGACCTGGCCACCATAAATAACTGCATGCAAAACTCTTGGTAAAGCACATTCCCAGGTGCTGGTCATGGAGGTCTCCTAATAATTTGGACCTGAATTTATTTGGTATAACCACTCTTGCACCCACATGATACAATCTTTATCGACAGATAATTCATTCCTCTGAATGAAGAATGGATGTGTATCTTTGTCTGGTACCTGGTTTGGCCATCCATTTGCAATATACTCATACACCTTTGATGTCACTGGGTCACGTTTGGTTGCTCTACCAATCTCTTCAGCTGTGACTGGCAGTTCATCAATGTATGAAAAATAAAACACTTCTTCCCTATCGGGTGTAACTTGTGATGGGGAAGGCAATCTAGACATTGCATCAGCATTACTGTGATCAGCTGATCGTCTGTATTCAATATCATATGTATATGCTGACAAAATCAAAGCCCATCTCTGCATTCGGGCTGCAGCTAATGTTGGAACTGGGGACTTTGGATGGAGGATTGCTGAAAGGGGCTTATGGTGCGTAACGATGGTAAACTTACGACCACACAAGTATCTGTGAAACTCCTTGACCCCAAAAATTAATGCCAAAGCTTCCCTTTCAATTTGCGCATAATTACTCTCACTGGCACTGAGAGTGCGTGAAGCAAAAGCAATTGGTCTCTCCTCCCCACTACTTGATACATGAGAGATTACTGCCCCAACTCCATACGGAGAGGCATCATATGCTAGCTTACTCTCCTTAGATATGTCATAGTGAACTAACATGGTGCTCTCTACCAATTTGCTTTTACACTCCTTGAATGCTGTATCGCATTCTTTTGACCACTTCCAATGGACCTGTTTTTTCAAAAGTTCATTCAGTGGATGTAATACTGTAGCCAAATTTGGTAGGAACTTCCCATAATAGTTAAAAAGACCCAAGAATGAACAAAGTTCGGTGACATTCCTGAGAGTGGGTGCATTTCTGATCGCATCAAATTTTTCCATGGTTGGATTTAAACCATCTTTGTCTACTCTGTACCCTAAGTACTCCACTGAGTTTTTAAATAACTCACACTTAGGAGCAGACACTCGTACTCTGTGCTTCTCTAGTCGTTTGAGGACTTCATTCAATATGTTATTATGAATTTGCCTATTTGGTGCTGAAATTAATATGTCATCCAATTAACATACTACCCCTTCAATACCTTGCAAAATTTGATTCATCACCCCTTGGAATATGGCAGGGGTGGAAGACACTCCAAACGGTAGCCTATTAAATTGATATAGGCCTAGATGAGTATTTAAAGTCAAACATGACTTGGACTCCTCATCTAGTTCAAGCTGTAAGTAGGCATTCGTAAGATCCAGTTTTGAGAAGATCTGACCACCTGTCAATGTTGTGAACAAATCTTCTATATTTGGCAATGTATTGGGGACATTGCCCTCTAGAACCTGGTTTACGGTTACTTTATAATCACCACACAATCTTACCTTATCATCGGACTTGGGTACAACAACAATGGGTGTAGCCCAATTACATCGCTCTATCTTACAAATAATGTTCTCAGTCTCTAATCTTTTGAGTTCTTGTTCAACTTTCTCCTTGAGTGCATATGGTACGGAACGTGGCTTGTAGTAAACCGATCTAGCGTCCTTCTGTACCCTGACACTCGCCTTGAAGCCTTGGATCGGACTGCCCGTTTCACAGAACACCTTCGGATACTTCTTGATAACCTCATCCGTTGATGAAAATTTCGCTTCCACACAGAAAATCTTACTCCAATCCAGCTTCAGTGAGCTCAACCAATTTCTTCCTAGTAAGGCAGGCTTGTCTCCTTTCACTACTATTAGAGCAAGTTCTGAAATTGATCTTTATATTTCACCAGTATGGTGATACGACCTACCACAGGAATTTTCTCTCCCAAGTAGCCTCGCAGCTCTATCTTGGATTTCTCCAGTTGAAAATCACGCAATTTGTCGCGTAATACTGACTCCGGTACTACACTCACGAATGCACCCGTGTCAATTTCCATTGGTATCTTGAATCCCGAAACATCTATGTGGATTTTGATGCTTTCCGAATCGCTGTCCGTTAACCTCGTGCTCCTGATGACATGTAACTCTAACATCTCCTCGTCCTGTTGTTGTTCTTCCATGCTATGTAGTCTCTTGGAATTTCTACTCATAGCTTTGAATGCTGGACTCATAGCTTTAAAAGCTGGTTTGCCCTTCAGTCAGCATGCCTTCGCAAGATGCCCAGTCTTTCTGCAGAAGAAACACTCTGCCTTCACGTATGGACAACTTTGAGCAATGTGTTGTCCCAGGCACCTATAACACGACTTCGACGCTCTGTTAGAATTTCCAGTTTCTGAGACTTTGGGCCCCCACCGTCTTTTACTTTGAACTTGCAGGTGGTTTACCTCGGTTGACTGATGACCGTAATTATTATTTAATTCTTGGGAATATTGTTCGGCCATGCCCATCGACCTCGCTGTCTGACAAGCAATCTCAAAATCAAGTCATCCGTCATCAATAACTTCTTTCTGATCGCATCATTTTTCACCCCACAAATAAAATGATCCCGTGATGTTCGGTTTTGAAAGTTTCCGAAATTATAGTGCATCGATAGCTTTTTTAATGCTACAATGTAATCACTGATAATTCCATCAGCTTTTTGCTTCCGAATCCCGAAACAATAGCTTTCAGCAATTTCTAACGGTTTGAGGTTTTATAGTGCTGCTCCAGCTTCGTTAAAATCTCTAAGCGTTGTGTCCTTTGGCTCGTCAGGCACAAGCAGATCTACAAGGGTTTTGTATAATGTCGGACCCGCCTCCGATAAGAAGATCGCTTTCTTACGTTCCAACACAGCCCGGTTCTGGACTGCATTGTCTGGAACTTCGATTATGTTATTTGTCGTGAAATACATTTCTAGCCGATCCACATATGCTTTAAAACGTTCCCGGTCATGTCTATATTTCCCCAAATGTCCGATTACACCTGCCATTTTAATCTCTAGCTGTTCACACCATGTGCTGTATTTTACCTCGGATTTTGTAGCTTTTTTCCAAAGACAGAAACGCCCAACTTCTCTCTGCTGGCTGGCAGAATCCTTCCCCAATAAAATTTAAGCTTTAAATCATCCGAAAAAATCCCATCTCGTCGCCAATATGATACATTCACAGAGCACAAGCACACACAGCTTCCTACATGGCAGGCAGCTCTCGGGGAAGCCTCCGCAAATCTGCCCGGTTCTGTTTATTATTAACTATGCAGTTGCAGTACACAATACATCCACATCCACAGTGTGGAGCTACAAACATTACAAGCTTACAGACATTACACTTCCATAAGAAGATAACATAAGAAATAGGAGCAGGAGTAAGCCATTGGCCCCTCAAGCCTGCTCCGCCATTTAATAAGATCTGATCTTGGGCTCAGCTCCACATCCCTGACCACCCCCCATAACCCTTCATTCCCTTATTGTTCAAAAATCTGTCTATCACCAACTTAAGTATATTCAATGACCCAGCCACCACAGCTCTCTGGGTGACAGAAAATTCCACAGATTCACGACCCTCTGAGAGAAGCAATTTCTCCTCATCTCAGTTCTAAATGGGTGCCTCTTATTCTTAAACTATGCCCCTAGTTCTAGATTTCCCCACGAGAGGAAATATCCTCTCTGGATCTAACTTGTCGATCCCCCTCAGTATCTTATATGTTTCAATAAGATCACCTCTCATTCTTCTAAACTCCAATGAGTATAGGCTCAACCTGCTCAACCTTTCTTCATAAGTCAACCCCTTCATCTCAGGAATCAAACTAGTGAACCTTCTCTGAACAGCCTCCAATGCAAGTATATCCCTCCTTAAATAAGGAGACCAAAACTGTATGCAGTACTCTAGGTGTGGTTCCACCAATATCCTGTACAGTTATAGCAGGACTTCCCTGATTTTATACTCCATCCCCCTTGCAATGAAGGTCAACATTCCATTTGCCTTCCTGATTACTTGCTGTGCCTGCATATTAACTTTTTGTGTTTCACGCACAAGGACCTCCAGGTCCCTCTGTACTGCAGCATTTTGTAATCTCTCTACATTTAAATAATAATTTGCTTTTTTATTATTTCTGACAAAGTGGATAACCTCAAACTTTCCCACTTTATACTCCATCTGCCAAATATTTGGCTACTCCCTTGTAATTTACCAAAATTCCCTGGATTCTGGGGAGGTTCCAACAAATTGGAAAACTGCAAATGTAACGCCCCTATTTAAAAAATGAAGGCAGACAAAAAGCAGGAAACTATAGACCAGTTAGCCTAACATCTGTCATTGGGAAAATGAAGCAGTAGCAAGACATTTGGAAAAGCATAATTCAGTCAGGCAGAGTCAGCATGGATTTAAGAAGGAGAAGTCACGTTTGACAAATTTGCTGGAATTCTTTGAGGATGTAAGGAACAGGGTGGATAAAGGGGGACCAGTGGATGTGGTGTACTTGGACTTCCAGAAGGCATTTGACAAGGTGCCACATAAAAGGTTACTGCACAAGATAAAAGTTCATGGGGTTGGGGGTAATATATTAGCATGGATAGAGGATTGGCTAATTAACAGAAAGCAGAGAGTTGGGATAAATGGTTCATTCTCGGGTTGGAATCAGTAGCTAGTGGGGTGCCACAGGGTTCAGTGCTGGGACCCCAACTATTTACAATCTATATTAACGACTTGGAAGAAGGGACCGAGTGTAACGTAGCCAAGTTTTCTGACAATACAAAGATGGGAGGAAAAGCAATGTGTGAGGAGGACACAAAAACCTGCAAAAGGACATAGACAGGCTATGTGACCGGGCAAAAATTTGGCAGATGGAGTATAATGTTGGAAAGTGTGAGGTAATGCACTTTGGCAGAAAAAAATCAAAGAGCAAGTTATTATTTAAATGGAGAAAAATTGCAAAAGTGCTGCAGTACAGCAGGACCTGGGGGTCCTGGTGCATGAAACACAAAAGGTCAGTATGCACGTACAGCAAGTGATCAGGAAGGCCAATGGTATCTTGGCCTTTATTGCAAAAGGGATGGAGTATAAAAGCAGGGAAGCCTTGCTACAGTTATACAGGGTATGGGTGAGGCCACACCTGGGATACTGCGTGCAGTTTTGGTTTCCATATTTAAGAAAGGATATACTTGCTTTGGAGGCTGTTCAGAGAAAGTTCATTAGGTTGATTCCAGAGATGAGGGGGTTGACATGAGGAAAGGTTAAGTAGGTTGGGCCTCTACTCATTAGAATTCAGAAGAATGAGAGGTGATCTTATCGAAACGTATAAGATTATGAGGAGGCTTGATAAGGTGGATGCAGAGAGGATGTTTCCACTGATAGGGGAGACTAGAACTAGGGGGCATCATCTTAGATTAAGGGGCCATCCATTTAAAACTGACGACGAGGAATTTCTTCTCTCAGAGGGTTGTAAATCTGTGGAATTCGCTGCCTCAGAGAGCTGTGGAAGCTTGATCATTGAATAAATTTAAGACAGAGATAGAGATAGACAGTTTCTTAACTGATAAGGGAATAAGGGGTTATGGGGAGCAGGCAGGGAAGTGGACCTGAGTCCATGATCGGCTCAGCCATGATTGTACTAAATGGCAGAGCAGGCTCGAGGGGCCATATGGCCTACTCCTGCTCTTATTTCTTGTGTTCTTATGTTCACTTAGCCTATCTATATCCCTTTGCAGATTCTTTGTGTCCTCCTCATAACTTGCTTTCCCAACCATCTTTACAGCATCAGCAAACTTGACCACATTACAGTTGATCCCTTCATCCAAGTCATTAATTGGTAAATAGTTGAGGCCCCAGCACTGATCCCTGTGGCACCCCACTAGTTACCATTTGCCAACCTGAAAATGACCGATTTATCCCGACTCTCTGGTTTCTGTTAGTTAGCCAATCTTCTATCCATGCTAATATATTAACCCCAACCCTGTGAGCTCTTATCTTGTGCAGTAACCTTTTATGTGGCATCTTATCGAATGCCTTCTGGAAATCCAAATATACCACATCTAATTCAACAAATTTGTTAAATATGATTTCCTTTTCATAAAACCATGTTGACTCTGCTTGACTGTATTATGCTTTGCCAAATATCCTGCTATTGCTTCTTTAATAATGGACTCCAGCATTTTCTCAATGACAGATGTTAGGCTAACTGGTCTATAGTTTCCTGCTTTCTGTCTCCCTCTTTTTTTAAATAGGGGCATTACATTTATGGTTTTCCAATCTGCTGAGACCTTTCCAGAATCCATGGAATGTTGGTAGATTACAACCAATGCATCCATTATCTCTGCAGCCACTACTTTTAAGACCCTAGGATGCAGGCCATCAGATCTAGGGGACTTGTCCATCTTTAGTCGTTATTTTACCGAATACTTTTTCTTTAGTGCTAGTGATTGTTTTAAGTCCCCCACTCCCTGTAGCCCATTGATAATCTATTATTGGTATGTTTTTAGTGTCTTCTACTGTGAAGACCAATACAAAATATTTGTTCAACGTCTCTACCATTTCCCTGTTCCTCATTATTAATTCCCCAGTCTCATCCTCTAAGGGACCAATATTTACTTTAGCTACTCTCTTCCTTTTTATATACCTGTAGAAGCTCTTACTCTCTGTTTTCACATTTCTTGCTATTTTACTCATAATCCATTTTTTCTCTCTTATTTTTTTCAGTTGTCCTTTGTTGTTCATAAGTTCTTATGTTCTTTGCTGGTTTTTAAAAATTTCCAAATCCTCTGGCCTCCCATAATCTTGGCAACATTGTATGCCATCGTTTTTAATTTGATACCATCCTTTACTTTCTTAGTTAGCCACGGATGGTTCTCCCTTCTCTTAAAGTCTTTCCTTCTCACCATCCTTTCAGGCAGCGCATTCTAGATCACAACAACTCGCTGCATAAAAAAATCTTTTTTCATGTCGCGTCTGGTACTTTAATGTGTGTCCTTTGGTTACTGACCCTTTTGCCAGTAGAAATATTTTCTCCTTATTTATTCTATCAAAAACCTTCATAATTTTGAACACCTCTATTAAATCTTTCCTTAGCCTTCTCTGCTCTAAGGGAGAACAATCCCAGATTTTCTAATCTCTCCATACAACTGAAGTCTATCATCTCTGGTGCCACTCTCGTAAATCTCCTCTGCGCCCTCTCCAAGGCCTTGACATCCTGCCTAAAGTGTGGTGCCAAGAATTGGATTCAAAACGCCAGCTGAGGCCTAGTCAGTGTTTTATAAAGGTTTAGCATAACTTCCTTTTGTACTCTATGCCTCTAGTTATAAAGCCCAGGATGTTATGTGTTTTTTTTAAGAAACTTCTCAGCTTGTCCTGCAACCTTCAACGATTTGGGAATGTGAACCCTTAGGTCTGTCTGTTCCTGCACCCCCTTTAAAATTGTTTCATTTATTATAATATTTGATCTGGAAGATTTCTACGGGATAGAACCTAGTCAGATTTTACCTTGATTTGAACAAACGGAAATGTAAGAGATCTTTCATTTTTTTCCCCCCGCTTTGGTAGATGTTGCTGTGGGCGACTAATGGGTCAGCATGTTGGATTACCTCCAGCCATCTCCTTCAGTCAGTCAGAAAGTATTGAAAGCAGAACCACAAAGAATGATTTGCATTCGGAGAAGTGGTCTATCAGCAAGCACACTCAACTCAGTCCGACAGATGCCTTTGGGACTATTGAATTCCAGGGAGGAGGACACTCCAATAAAGCCATGGTAACAAGCACAATTTTGATGTTCTCTAAGTATATTTATGTGTTAGTGCTGCGTGCCTTCAGTCGCTAGATATAGAAAATGCAAATGTTAATTGTTGGTATTGGTTAACTTGATCATGATGAGGGTCAGTCATGGCTCAGTGAGTAGCACTCTCTCACCTCTGAGTCAGAAAGTTGTGGGTTCAAGTCCTACTCCAAAGACTTGAGCACAAAATCTAGGCTCACGCTCCTGGTGCAGTACTGAGGGAGTGCTACACTGTTGGATGTGCCGTCTTTCAGATGAGACGTTAAACCAAGGTCCTATCTGCCCTCTTAGGTGGATGTCAAAGATCCGATGGCACTATTCTGAAGAAGAGTAGGGGAGTTCTCCCCGGTGTCCTGGGCCAATATTTACCCCTCAACCAACATCACTAAAATAGATTTGTTTGTCATTTATCACACTGCTGTTCATGGAACCTTGCTGTGTACTAATTAGTGAAGAAAGAATTTGCATTTATATAGTGCCTTTCATATCCTCAGGACATCTCAGTGAATTGCTTTTATGTGTAGCCATAGTTTGTTTGTAGGCAAACATGGTAGTCCATGTCCCACAAACAACAATGAAATAAATGAACAGATAATCTGGGGGATTTTTTTGGAGGTCTACCATCTACAGGATCTACTACAGCAATTCGCCAAGGCTTCTTTGGCAGCACCTCCCAATCCAGCGATCTCTACTATCTAAAAGGACTAGGGAATCAGGCGCATGGGAACACCCCCACCTCCAAGTCACACATCATCCTGACTTGGAAATATATCGCCGTTCCTTCATAGTCGCTGAGTCAGGATCCTGGAACTCCCTCCCTAACAACACTGTAGGAGTACCTTCACCATACGGACTGTAGTGGTTCAAGAAGGCAGCTCACTATCACCTTCTCAAGGGCATAGAGATGGGCAATAAATGCTGGCTTTGCCAGCCTGTGAATTAATAAAAAAAGGTTTTGATTGAGGGATAAATGTTGGCCAGGTACACCCGGAGATCTTCCCTGCTCTTTCAAATGTTTTCCACCTGAACATGCAGATGGTTTAGCATCACATCTGTTGTGATTTTGTTCCCAAGTTTCCAACCCCTGAGAACTTGAAAAATAGTCCATTCTAAATCATGAAGGTTAGATAATGTCAGTCTGTTCTAAGTACTTTTATAAACATTCCCGTAAAGTCAGAAAGCAGTGATGATGAGAAAGATAATGATCTTGTAACTAGTTTCTCTTCTTCTTCCCATTTCTGGTGTAGTATGTGCGTGTTTCATTTGACACAAAACCTGACCTCCTCTTACATCTAATGACAAAGGAATGGCAACTGGACCTCCCAAAGCTCCTGATCTCCATTCATGGGGGCCTCCAAAACTTTGAACTCCAACCTAAACTCAAGCAAGTATTTGGAAAGGGCCTAATTAAAGCCGCAATGACAACAGGGGCTTGGATATTTACTGGAGGTGTGAACACAGGTAAAGATCCAATTATTTGACTATGATTTTTGTTTAGAGTTTCCACTTGCAGTATTTTGAATGTAGCCTTGTTAAAAGTGGATTAACGCCAGTCGACTATTGGCACTCTCTTTCTCCCTGTGATAGAAGCAAATCTTCAGTGTTAAAATGCATTTCTTTCACCCTTTTGGCTTTCTTTTTCATTCTCTGTATCAACTCTTGGTTTTGTCTCTGATCTTTGTTCTCTCTCCAGGTCTCTTTTTTTTCTCTCTAGTCTTCATTTTTGAATTGTTCTTTTCCTGCTTATGTTTCTCTGACTTTTTTTTGTTTGTCTGTCATTCATTTAATCACAACTTTATTAATCTATCTATCTATCTATCTGTCTATCAATTTGTCTATCTGTCTGTCGGTATATCTATTTATATCTCTATCCATCCATCCATCCACGTATCTGTCTCTGCATTTATCCATCTCGTCCTCCATTTCTACATCACTGCAGTGCCCTTATTTTTGAAGTATAATGAAACTGAACAGAAATGATTGGTTTGGGATTAAACTAATGGCCTGGAATTTCCTGCAAGGTTTTGGCACAACTACGCCATAAAATTTTTTTCCCCCGAGGAAATTCATGTGTAACTTATTTGCCGAAACATCAATGTTATGTGCGAAATTCCTCGAATGTTTGCGCCGCTCCCAGGGTATGTCTCCTGAAACCCTGCCCATCTCATTAACATAACTCCACCCCCAAGCAAACGACCAGAGAATGCAAATGTCCTGCTTTTACATGCTAAAATTCTAGGCTCAGCAGAACCTGTAGTCATTATTTCTGGCATTTTATAGCGGATTTATTTTACATTTCTCCTTACTGAGACATGCACTGTATTTTCTAACTCTTTTTTAAGGCATCAGAATCTGATAAATATGAAATGCAAAAGCTTCCAGAATTACATTTTCTTTAATGTGCTGTGCATGAATGATGCTTTGATTCAAATTTTAATTTCCATATCATTAAGATAAAGAGGTACTTCAAGAAGAAAGATGGTGGATGTTGCACGCTTTCCTGGGGCAGCAATTGTTTACACTGCTTTCGCTCGCTTTACACCAGTTTTTTATGTTCCCGCTTATGCGCTTCTCAGGAACTTTGGGCGTAAGCTCCTGTGGACAAGATCGGCGCAGAAACCGACATAAATGTCGGTGTCGTTTCTGCCTAAGTGTGACCTAGGAAATAAAAAAAAACAGTGCTATTTGAAGCAGCTGGTGCTCACTGCTGGTATCTGAAGCATTGATCATGGGAGAAGAAGTTGAGAAGCGAGGGTGAGGGATGAATCAGGGAGAACAATTCAGACAGTGACAAAAGAATGGGATTCCAGCAAAAGAATTCCAACATGAGGTGTGCTGAAACAATGGGAATTATATTGAATGATTGCTAAATGGGCTTTTGGAAACAAGATCTTGAATGTCAAGTCTGTCAATTTTGACACTCAAATACATGCACACAAAGAGATCTTGAGTGTCAACTTTGACCTTTTGGTCACCTATCCCAATATTTCCTTATGTGGCTCGGTGTCAAATTTTGTCTGCTAACGCTCCTGTGAAGCACCTTGGGATGTTTTACTATGTTAAAGGTGCTGTATAAATGCAAGTTGTTGTTGTGATTGTGCCAATAGATCAAAATGGTGCTGCAATCACTTTTGATGGGTTCATTTTTAGGTGTCATTCGCCATGTAGGAGATGCGCTGAAGGACCATGCATCAAAGTCTAGAGGAAGGATCTGCATTATAGGCATCGCTCCATGGGGAATAGTGGAGAATCAAGAGGATCTGATTGGGAAGGATGTGGGTATCTTATGTTCTTATCTTTTCTTTAGCTTAGCTGAAAGTATTACAATGAGCAAATGCCTGTCTTAAAATATTAAATCAGTGATCTTAAAATCCACCTGAAATCAGTCACAATGCTAAAAACCCGTATTGGGAGACCCCATTGCATAAAAAGATCATCTGAGCGTAGACTGAAAAATGGCTATTCTGGACCACTTTTGCTGTACATTTAAAAACAGAATAGATATAAAATGCATGAATTAATTGAACTAGTGCAGAGAAAATAATATTATTCTGGGTTTAAAATCAATAATGAATAAATTAGATTTTGTGTATTTTTGTTGAAATACAGCAATTCAATATCTTTTGTCTTAAATAAATCCAGCTGTTCAATTGAATTTGTTACCTCGAGACTCCACTATTCCAGTGCTCTCCTGGCCGGCCTTTCACCTTTTACCCTCCATAAAACTGAGCCCATCCAAAACTCTGCTGCTCGTATCCTAAATCTCACTAAGTCCCGTTCACCCATCACCCCTGCGCTCGCTGAGTTACATTGGCTCCTGGTCTGGCAATGCCTCAATTTTAAAATTCTCAGCCTTGATTTCAAATCCCTCCATGGCTTCGCCCCTCCCTATCTCTGTAACCTCCTCCAGCCATACAATCCTCTGAGAGCTCTGCGCTCCTCCAATTCTGGCCCCTTGCGCATCCCCGATTTTCATCATTCCACCATTGGCAGCTGTGACTTCAGCTGCCAAGACCCCAAGCTTTGGAATACCTTCCCCAAACCTTTTTCCTCCTTTAAGATGCTCCTTAAAACCTACCTCTTTGAACAATCTGTCCTAATATCTCCTCGTGGCTTGATGTAAAATTTTTCTTTATAACGATTCTGTGAAGTGCCTTGGGAAATATTACTACATTAAAGGCGCTATATAAATGCAAGTTGTTGTTGTTGTTGCTAGGTTTTACTATAATCCCAAGATCACATAGCACGACATTGAAATTTTCTTTTAGACCCAATAACTTTTGGTGAAATGTCCCCAAGTTTTCTAAAATGTAATTGGTATTGATTGTTTTGCATCATGGAACTCTTGAATCAACTAACAAAATGTCCAAGGCTCACATAAAATTATGATTTTTTGTTCTATCAGTGGAAAATTACAAGTGTATATAAATTTGGCATACACAAAATTACAGTTCACCTTGCTAAAGTAAGATCTCCTCAATCCTGAATTATATCGAGATATAGAGGACAAGCTGCTTATGTCGATGCTGCTTGTCTGGACAGTAATCCATGATCGGGTTCTGAGTTCTGAAAGCCTCATTTGAACCTGGTGGATGAGTAATCACTTTGCTAATGACTGTAGAAAAGTGACCAGCAGGTTCTATGCTGCTGCCTCTACCATTCTGTTTCTTTATTCTAACATAGTACAGGTAGCTACTAAAATCTGTACGGTACCCTACAGGATCGATTTTTGCGTCGACGCAAACTATTTTAATGTATTTCCTTTTACTGTTAAAACCAACAGTCCTGGTTTACCTCAGCCCTATTATCGCAACAAAAAATGACCAGAAGGTTAGTAATCAGTCTGTAAAAGAGAGGCAGCATCCGGCCCATCTCAAAGCTGACCTACATTGCCTCCCAGTTCAGCAACATCTAAGAATTTTAAATTCTCATCCTCGTGTTCACATCCCTCCATGGTCTCGCACCCCTTCCTACCTCTGCAACCTCCTCCAGCCCTACAACCCTCTGAGAGGTCTGCGATCCTCCAATTTTGGCCTTCTGTGCATCCATGATTTCTTTTGTCCCACAATTGGCAGCTTCAACTTCCTCGGCCCTAAGCTCTGGAATTCCCTCCCTAAACATCTCTGCCTCTCCACCTTTCTCTCCTCCTGTAAGAAGCTCTTTAAAACCTACTGCCCTAATATCTCCTTATGTGATTTGGCGGCAAATTTTGTTTGGTTACGCTCTTGTGAAACGCCTTGGGACGTTTTACTATGTTAAAGGCACTACATAAATGCAAGTTGTTGTTGATTAACTTCTCTTCACACAGGTGGTCCGTCCATATCAAACAATGTCCAACCCCTTGAGCAAGCTGACGGTATTGAACAGCATGCACTCGCATTTCATACTGGCAGACAACGGCACGACGGGAAAATACGGAGCGGAGGTGAAGTTGCGGAGGCAACTGGAGAAGCACATTTCCCTGCAGAAGATTAACACCAGTGAGTACTTCAAAAAGGACGCGGATAAGATGTTTTAGAAACAGCTTTAGCAGAAGTTGCGAGTGTTCAGAACTAACAGTTCTCTCCACAGAACATGGCCAGTGCCGTCAACTGTTGTGCAGTCAACTATGGTTAATATCTTTTCATTAAGAAACACAAATTGGTGCATCAATCATCCTTGTGTTCAAATCCCTCCATGGCCTCACCCCCTCCCTATCTCTGTAACCTTCTCCAGCCCTCCAACTCTCCAAGATCTCTGCACTCCTCCAATTCTCATCTCTTTCCCATCTCCGATTTTCATCGCCACATCATTGGTGGCCGTGGCTTCAGCTGCCTACACCTATGCTCTGGAATTCTCTCCCTAAACCTCTCCATCTCTCTCTCTCTCTCTCTTTCTCTCTCTACACCTCTAGATGCTCCATAAAACCTACCTCTTTGACCAAGCTTTTGGTTAACCATCCTAAGCTCTCTTTATGTGGCTCAGTGTCAAATTTTGTTTGATAACGATCCTATAAAGCACCTCGGATGTTTTACTACATTAAAGGCGCTATCTAAATGCAAGTTGCTCTTGTTAGTATAATTTTTCTTTAAACTCACATTTCCTCTGTGCACTGTTACAAAATTGTTATTCCTTTCCTTTATAACTTCATTTACACATGGCGCTCAGAAAAAATCTTCTCCCGCCCCTCCCCACCCTCAGTGTACATAGGAACAGGAGGAGGTCATTCAGCCCCTCAAGCCTGTTCTGATATCCAATGAGTTTATTACTGATCTGTATCCTAACTCTATCCACCACCTTGGCTCCATATTCCTTAATACCCTTATCTGGCAAAAATCTATCGATCTCAGATTTAAAATTATTAATTGAGCGAGAGAGTTCCACACTTCTACCACCCTTTACATGAGAAAGTGTTTCTTAAATTCTCTCCTGAATGGCCGGGCTCTGATTTTAAGATGATGTCCCCATTTCCTAGATTCCCCCGTCTGTACTTTTATCCTTGAACCCGCTAAAGCTTCCCAACTTGTATGCTTGAAAAAGCTATGTAATATCCTAACTTTGCAGTTAAAGTTAGAAATGTCTAATTATTTCATTGGATAACTCAGAATCGGGAATAAAGTCACTATGAAAATTCCAAACTGAAAGAGCATAAGAACATAAGAAATAGGAGCAGGAGTAGGCCATTTGTCCCCTCGAGCCTGCTCCACCATTTAATAAGATCATGGCTGATCTGATCATGGACTCAGCTCCATTTCCCTGCCCACTCCCCATAACCCTTTATTCCCTTATCGCTCAAAAATATGTCTATCTCCGCCTTAAATATATTCAATGACCCAGCGTCCACAGCTCTCTGGGGCAGAGAATTCCACAGATTTACAACCCTCTGAGAGAAGAAATTCCTCCTCATCTCAGTTTTAAATGGGTGGCCCCTTATTCTGAGATTATGTCCCTTCGTTTTAGTTTCCCCTATGAGTGGAAATATCCTCTCTGCATCCACCTTGTCGAGCCCCCTCATTATCTTATATGTTTCCATAAGATCACCTTTCATTCTTCTGAACTCCAATGAGTATAGGCCCAAACTACTCAACCTATCTTCATAAGTCAACCTCCTCATCTCCGGAATCAACCTAGTGAACCTTCTCTGAACAGCCTCCAATGCAAGTATATCCTTCTTTAAATACGGAGACCAAAACTGTACGCAGTACTCCAGGTGTGGCCTCACCAATATCTGGTACAGTTTGTTATGTACGTAATAACTTGATCGACTGAATACTGTAAACTCACTCAGGTGCAAACCTGGCTCAACTTTATTCGGGTCCAAAGTGCCCACATTACATGGTATCTTGCTTTATATACCTGGCCTACATACACGTGCGTACAGCCCAATGACCTCCGACAATGGTGCCCCCTGGTGGCTAGTAATCTCAAGCATTCATACATGACAACATCCCCCTTCAAGATCTTAGTATCAGTCTTTTTACAGGTTAAGACGGTCCAGGGCTTTCCGCTCACAAATTGAGCGTCTCAGTTCAAATCCAGTTCTGGGCGAGAGTTCTGAGTCAGTTATGACTGGAGGCTGGGTAGCCAATCTGATGGGAGTGGCAATGACCATGTCAGAGATTGAAAGTCCAGATTCATTGATGACGGCGGAGTCCTCTGATGAATGAATATAGGTTGGTTGGTCAGTGATCGTATCTTCCTCAACTTGTTCCAGTTCATCCGTGTGCCGCAGCTTTATCTGATCAACATGTTTCCTGCATGTTTGTCCATTCTTGAGCATGACAATAAACACTCTGTTACCCTCCTTGGCCATAACAGTACCGGCGACCCACTTGGGACCTTGACCATAATTTAGCACATACACTGAATCGTTAACAGAGATGTCGCGTGACACAGCAGCACGATCATGATACCACTGCTGATTTTTACATCTGTTTTCAACACGATCGTTCAAGTCAGGATGGACGAGAGAGAGCTTGGTTTTGAGACCTCTCCATCAATAGTTCAGCAGGGGAGACCCCGGTAAGCGTGTGGGGTCTTATCCTGTAACTGAGCAATATGCATGACAGGCGAGTCTGCAATGGACACTGAGCTACACATTTCATACTCTGCTTGATTGTTTGGATAGCACGCTCTGCTTGACTATTAGAAGCAGGTTTGAATGGTGCTGACCTCACATGTTTAATACCATAGAGTTTCATGAACTCTTGAAACTCCAGACTTGTGAAGCAAGATCCGTTGTCGCTCACAACGATGTCGGGCAGACCATGAGTAGCAAACATGACACGAAGGCTCTCAATGGTAGCTGTGGATGCACTGGATGACATGATTATACACTCTATCCACTTGGAATATGCATTCACCACCACAAAAAACATCTTTCCCAGGAAAGGACCCGCAAAGTCGATGTGCATCCTCGATCATGGTTTAGATGGTCACGTCCACAGACTCAACGGAAATTCCGCTGGTACTTTGCTGCATGCAAGCGTTGCACTGATGCACACATGATTCCAGATCAGAGTCGATTCCAGATCAGAGTCAATTCCAGGCCACCATACGTGAGACCTGGCAATAGCTTTCATCATGACAATACCGGGATGAGTGCTGTGTAGATCATGTACAAATTTCTCTCTGCCTTTCTTAGGCATAACAACACAATTACCCCACAGTAAACAATCTGACGGAATGGATAGTTCGTCTTTGCAACGGTTGTAAGGTTTGGTCTCATCACACATTTCCATAGGTGTAGCAGACCACCACTACTAAGGACACAACGTTTTACAACCAATAAAATCGGGTCCTGGCTGGTCCAGGTCCTAACTTGTTGAGCAGTGACAGGGGTTCCTTCACTCTCAAAAGCATCCATAACTAACAGTAGATCTGCAGGTTGTGGCGTCTCCACCTCCGGTGTGGGCAATGGCAGACGGCTCAGTGCATCGGCACAATTCTCAGTGCCAGGTCCATGGCGAATGATATAATCATAGGCAGATAATGTCAGCGCCCACCTCTGGATGCGGGACGATGCATTGGTATTGATACCTTTGTTTTCCAAAAACAATGAAATGAGTGGCTTGTGATCTGTTTCGAGTTCAAAACGAAGAGCAAACAGGTACTGATACATCTTTTTAACCCCTTACACGCAGGCTAAAGTTTCTTTTTCTACCATGCTGTAGGCTCTTTCCGCCTTTGACAAACTTTTTGAAGCATACGCATCAGGTTGTAGTTTATCCGACTCATTAGCTTGTTGGAGCACGCAGCCAACCCCATATGATGAAGCATGACAAGCCAATACTAGATACTTACACGGATCATAATGTACCAGCAACTTGTTAGAGCAAAGCAGATTTGTAGCTTTCTCGAAAGCTCTATCTTGAGACACAGCCCAAACCCAACTGTCGCCTTTTCTTAGCAGCATGTGCAGTGGCTCTAATAAAGTGCTTGATCTCGGTAAGAAATTACCGAAGTACTTGAGTAGACCAGGGAACAAATGCAGCTTCATCACATTCTGAGGCCTGGGTGCATTTTTGATGGCCTTGGTTTTCGAGTCCGTAGGCCTGATGCCATCAGCAGCAATCTTCCTCCCCAGAAATTCGACTTCCGGTGCCATGAAGACGCACTTTGAACGTTTCAGCCTGAGTCCCACTTTGTCCAGAACCTCTTCAAGGTTTGGTAGTGTCATGACCTGTGACCACAATGTCATATTGAAACACCATGGTACTAGGGATGGACTTCAGTAGACTCTCCATGTTCCTCTGAAACATGGCTGCAGCCGAGCGAATTCCGAAAGGACACCCGTTGTAGATAAACAGTTCTTTGAGGGTTGATGCACCTAGTTTTTTTGACGTGTCGACGAGCTCCTGTGTCATATAGGCCGATGTCAGATCCAGTTTAGTGAACGACCTCCCCCGGCTAGCATTGCAAACAGGTCACCAGCCTTCGATAATGGATACTGATCCTGTTTCGAAAATCGGTTGATCATAACCTTATAGTCTCCACAAATCCTGACAGTGCCATCACTCTTCAACACAGGAACAATGGGACTGGCCCATTCGTTAAATTCAACCAGTGTTATGACCCCTTCACGTTGGAGTCTGTCCAGCTCAATTTCGACCTTCTCCCTCGTGTACGGAACAGCCCGAGCTTTGTGATGGATGGGTCTTGCACCCAAGTCCAGGTGAATCTGCACCTTGGCTCCCATGAAATTGCTGATGCCCAGTTCAAACAGTGAGGAAACTTGCTCAGCACTTGAGCACACGAAGTGTCTTCCACGGATGACAACGCTTTGATATCGTTCCAATTCCATTTGATTTTCTGCCAAAGTAGATAACCTCACATTTTCCCATATTATACTCCATCTGCCAATTTTTTGTCCACTCACTTAGCCTGTCTAAATCCCTTTGCAGATTTTTTTGTATCCTCTTCACAATTTGCTTTCCCACTCATCATTGTATCATCGGCAAACTTGGTTACATTACACTCGGTCCTTTCATCCAAGTCATTAATGTAGATTGTAAATATTTGAAGCCCCAGCACCGATCCCTGTGGCACCTCACTAGTTACTGTTTGCCAACTGGTAAATGACCCATTTATCCTGACTCTCTGTTTTTGGTTAGTCAGCCAATCCTCTATCCATGCGAATATATTACCCCTAACCCCGTGAACTTTTATCTTGTGCAGTAACCTTTCATGTGGCACATTATTGAATGCCTTCTGGAAATCCAAATACACCACATCCACTGGTTCCCCCTTATCCACCCTACTCGTTACCTCCTCAAAGAACTCCAGCAAATTTATCAAACATGATTTCCCTTTCATAAAACCATGCTGACTCTGATTGAATGAATTATGCTTTTCCAAATGTCCTGCTACTGCTTCCTTAATAATGGACTCCAGCATTTTCCCAACGACTGATGTTAGGCTAACCGGTCTATAGTTTCCTGCTTTTTGTCTGACTCCTTTTTTAAGTAGGGGGCATTACATTTGAGGTTTTCCAATCCGCTGGAACCGCCCCAGAATCCAGGGAATTTTGATTGATTACAACCAATGCATCCACTATCTAAGACCCTAGGGTGTAAGCCATCAGGTTCCAGGGGCTTGACCACCTTTAGTCCCATTATTTTACCGAGTACTGCTTCTTTAGTGATAGTGATTGTATTAAGTTCCTCCCTCCCTATAGCCCTTGATTATCCACTATTGGGATGTTTTTAGTGTCTTCTACCATGAAGACCGATACAAAATATTTGTTCAACGTCTCTGCCATTTCCCTGTTCCCCATTATTAATTCCCCAGTCTCATCCTCTAGGGGACCAACATTCACTTTAGCTGCTCTTTTCCTTTTTATGTACCTATAGAAACCCTTACTCTCTGTTTTTATCTTTCATGCTAGTTTACTATCATCATCTATCTTCCCTCTCTTTATTATTTTTTTAGTCGTTCTTTGCTGGCTTTTAAAAGTTTCTCAATCCTCTGGCCTCCCACTAGTCTTGGCCACGTTGCATGCCCTTGTTTTCAATTTGATACCATCCCTTATTTCCTTAGTTATCCCTTCTCTTACATCTTTCCTTCTCATTGGGATATATTTTTGTTGTGAGTTATGAAATACCTCCTTAAATGTCTGCCACTGCTCATCAACCGTCCCATACTTTAATATATTTTCCCAGTCCACTTTAGCCAACTCTGCCTTCATACCTTTGTAGTCTCCTTTATTTAAGCTTAGGCAAAGTCATGCAAGAATGCACAGATTTGTGCTTGTTACATATCTTTTCAATTCACTTAGAAAAATAACTATAATTGGGCATTAGGCTTAAGTTACATGTGAGCTGTGGCTCGGTGGGTAGCACTCTCATCTCCGAGTCAGAAGTTCATGGGTTTGAGTCATACTTCAGAAACTAGAGCACACAAATTCAGCTTGACACTCCCAGTGCAGTATTGAGGAAGCCTCTGCTACACTGTCTGAAGTGCTGTCATTCTGATGAGACATTAAACGGAGGCCATGTCTGCCCTCTCAGATCCCTTGGTGAAATGCAAGTTCTCCTCAGTGTCCTAGCCAATATTTATCCCTCAACCAACATCCTAATAAAAAGCAGATTCTCTGGTCATTATCACATTGCTGTTTGTGGGACCTTGCTGTGCGCAACTTTGTGTTCCACTTTTGGGATTAGCGGCACAACTGGGTATGAATGTCACTTCTTGCATTAATGAATACTAGATAAGTACACGACTTGGCATGATTGCCACACATTGAAAAAATAATTCTTCCAAAATTCATGCTGAAAGAACACCAGATTGTGCCTGTCAGTGTCACTCTTTAGAAAATAATTTTACAGTAAACATTTCATACAGTTAATGTTCTTCATTGAATATTATTTGATTAAGATCTACTATTGTAAACACTGTAGGAAGTATTTGCTAAAGAACGTGTGTTACTTTACTGGTCTGAGGTGAGTTTTTTAAAGATGATTGGCACTGCAAAGTACATTTTATTCATAAGGTACTCAGTTATCTCCCTTTAAGAGACACTTTGCCATCTGCTGGCGAGTTGGCCTGATAGGGCACTTGTGATGTAAGTGAATCACTGAAAGCTTCATTTGAACTTCTTGATAGTTTCCCGTATCTACTTTGACAGTTGATCTATATTCTGCAGGCTGGGTTCTAGGCGGGCAATCTACGACTGAGTGAAGTCATTTAACTCTGTGGCAAAGTTGTATTGAATTGATTTGAGGTCTAAGGTTGGATCGATGCTAAAGTACACTGCGGTGCCACTTTATTGCACAATGTAGGCGGTATATTGAAACAACAGGGGGACAGATTTAAAGAACAGCAAAAGAACCAGAGGTGACATAACAGAAAAAAGATTGTTGTGATCTGGAATGCACTGCCTGAAAGGGCAGTGGAAGAAGATTCAATAGTAACTTTCAAAAGGGAATTAGATAAATACTTGAAGGGAAAAAAATGCAAGGCTATGGGAAAAGAACAATGAAGTGGGACTAATGGATAGCTCTATCAAAGAGCTGGCACAGGCACAATGGGTGGAATGGCCTCCTATTGTGCTGTATCATTCTATGATTCTTTCTTTTTAATTATTGGCACAGTGTATAGTCTTCAAGTACAGAGGTGATTGAGCCATTTAATTTATCTGGAACTCTCTCCCACAAAAATTTGTTGAGGCTGGGGGTCAATTGGAAATTTCAAAACTGAGATTGATAGATTTTTATTAGGGCAAAGGGAATTAAGAGTTGCGGAACCAAGGCAGGTAGATAGAGTTAAGATATAGATCAGCCATGATCTAATTGAATGGCGGAGCAGGTTCGAAGGGTCTGAATGACCTTCTTCTGTTCCTATGTTCCGAAACATTATTCTATTCTCTAACTTTGACCCTTGTGAATTTGGATTAGTACTAGAAGCATACAGTGTGAGGTGATACATTTTGGTAGGAAGAATAAGGAGAGACCATACATACTAAATGGTACAATTTTAAAGGGGGTGCAAGAACAGAGAGACCTGGGGTGTTTGTGCACAAATCTTTGAAATTGGCAGGACAGGTTAATAAAGCATTTGGGATCCTGGGCTTTATAAATAGAGTACAAAAGCCAGGAAGTTATGCTAAAATTTTATAAAACACGAGCTCAGCCCCAATTCTGGGCACCACACGTTAGAAAGGATGTGAAGGTTTTGGAGAGGGTACAGAGGAGATTTACAAGAATGGTTCCAAGGATGAGGGATTACAGTTACATGGATAGACTGGAGAAGTTGGAGTTGTTCTCCTTGGAGCAGAGATTTGATAGAGTTGTTTAAAGTCATGAAGGATTTAGGTAGAATAAATAAAGAGAAACTGTTTCCAATGTCTGGAGGGTCGATAACGATTTAAAGTGATTAACAAAAGAACCAGAGGCGACATAAGGAAAACCTTTTTATGCAATGAGCGACTAGGATTTGCAATGCACATAGGGTGGTGGATACCGATTCAATAGTAGCCTTCAAAAGGGAATTGGATAAATACTTGGAGGAGAAAAAATTGCAGGGATATGGGGAAAGAGTGGGGGAGTGGGACTAACTGAATTGCTCTTCAAAAGAGCCGGCGCATACTCGATGGGCCAAATGGCCTCCTTCTGTGCTGTACTATTCTATGTACCTTGCTCCGTCGAGCTCATGTGGTGACTGGTGTGCAACGGCACCCCACAGTAAAATAATTCATGCACAGGCATCTTCCTGTTTAAAATGAGTTCATCAGTCACCTGAGTACTTATTTCTAGTGTGGAAGTAAGTCATCCTCGACCCAAGGGACTGCCTATGATGATGATGATGATGATGATGATTCTATGATTCTATAAGAACGTGGAATGTATTGACATAAGTGGCTTTTGAAGCCGAGTAAATCACAGCATTTATGAGGTAATTAGATGAAAACCTGGATCAGAAAAATATTAAGGGTTTTCAGGAAAGAACAGAATAATAGGATTACAGTAAATTGCACCAATGTGAAATTAGCACCAGTGCAAGCACAATTGGCCAAATTAACTCCTTCTGTGCTGAAATTTCGATGATTCTAAGAGAATTATAAATAAATATACAGAAATTCAATGGGTAGCACCTTTGCCTCTGAGTCAGAAGGTTGTGGGTTCAAATCCCATTCCAGAGACTTGAACACAAAATCTAGGCCGGCACTCCCAGTGCAGGACTGAGGGAGTGCTGCACTGTCGGAGGTGCCATATTTCTGATGAGGCATTAAACCGAGGCCCTGTCTGCTTTCTCAGGTGGACATAAAAGATCCCACCACACTATTTCGAAGAAGAGCAGGGGAGTTCTCCCCGGTGTCCTGGACAATATCTATCCCTCAACCAACATCACTAAAAAACAGCTTATCTGGTCATGATCACATTGCTGTTTGTGGGAGCTTGCTGTGTGCAAATTAGCTGCTGGGTTTCCTACGTTACAACAGTGACTACACTTCAAACAGTAATTCATTGGCTGTAAAGCACTTTGGACGTCCTGAGGTTGTGAAAGGTGCTATAGGTTCTTTATTTCTTCTAGTTTGCTGCACCACATGCATCAACCCATGTGACCCGTGGGCTTCCCTTTGTCATCCTATGCCTGAGAATATATGAAGGGGCTGGGAATGCAAAGGGACGTTCAACTGTCATCAGTGACATCCCCTTGATCACTCTACCAGGATTAAATACATTATTAGTGGGCGCTGATCCGTAGCTGAATCGTGATGCTGCGTGACTGCAACGTGTTTACTTAGCTTTCTATTCACAGAGAGGTAACACCTCAGATTTGTTGTTCCATTGGAGCCTAGATGTCGCATTTAGATAACCAATTCATCTGCTTTTCGTCTTTGACTAAGTCGTCTGGTATTTTTTCTCTCACTCTATCCCTTCAGTTTGTTTTGGGTTTTGAAAGGTTGGCATCAAGCTGAGTGTGCATCTGAGCAGAAAGAAGTGCTTAATAGACAGCAGTTTAAAAAAAAATTAATTTAAACAAACCTGTGAACTAAATGACATAGTTCTGTGCATTTAATTTCTCCTCATTGTAGTGTGGTACGGATAATAAAAATGTGCTGCCTTGCAATCCTCTCATCAATAGGAAATGGAACACATAATAGATGGTTAATATGGCCATTTAAAAAAAGCAAACCAAGCACTGGGGGATAGAATTGAAAAGCAGAGAAGTTATGTTAAACTTATATAGGGTACTGTGCACAATTCTGGTCTCCATATTTTAAAAAGGATATAGAGCCACTCGAGAAGGTGCAAAAAAGATTTACTGGTATGATACCAGAACTGAAAGGTTATCCCTATCAGGAAAGACTGAACAGGCTGGGGATCTTTTCTCCAGAAATAAGAATGCTGAGGGGTAACCTGATAAATGTTTCTTAAATTATAAAAAGGTTTAATAGGGTAGATGTAGAGAAGATGTTTCCACTTGTGGGTAAGACCACAACTAGGGGCCATAAATATAAGATGGTCACTAATAAATCCAGTAGGGAATTCAGGAGAAATGACTTTACCCGGAGAGTTGTGCTGTAAACTCGATGTAACTATGTGACAGCCAGTTTGATTCACTTTGGCTTCTTGACCTTGCCTCTGGACCTGATGTCTCTCTCCAGGGATTGGCCAAGGAGTTCCAGTGGTGGCTCTCATTGTGGAAGGTGGACCCAACGTAATCTCCATCGTATTGGAGTACCTGCGAGACACTCCCCCCGTGCCCGTGGTGGTCTGTGATGGCAGTGGGCGGGCTTCAGACATCCTCGCCTTCGCTCACAAGTATTCCGAGGACGGTGGGTAAGTGACAAAAAAAATACGCCACGCCTTTCACCTTAAACTGTCAGTTCTGTGGAATTAGATAGTTTCTTGAAGGAAAAGAGGGATGTTAAGGGGCACAGGAATGAACACGATTAGCCACGGCGGCTAATGTTGGGAAGAAACAAATGACGCAGGCTTTGATGAGTTGAACAATGTGATTTTGTGATGCTATATAATGAGTGCACAGAAATAGCTAAGGGCCACGATATTTACAGGGAGACAGGGAAGGAGTGGGGAAGCCTGTTTGCGGGGGTTGGTGTTGGGGGAACCAGAAGGTCCCGGGAACGTGGAGGCCCTACTGAATATTTTTACTCTGTTTCCTGCCCAAAGCCGGCCAGATTGACAGGCTATCTGTCAGTCGGGCGGGAAAGCTTGTGGCAGAAGGCTGTATTGCCAGGGACCTTTGGGGACGATCCCCGGAAATCAGAGACGATCGGGGCTTGATGGGTCAGGGCTGGGATTGGGGTCGGAGCCTAGCAATCGGGAGGGAAAGATCGAGGTTTGGAGGTGGGGGTTTGGGCGATCGCAGCAGTGTGGAAAGGCAACGATCGCATGCAGATTTACTTGAGAGGCCAGCAAGGTGTGCGGGAAGCACTCCTGCTCCTCCTGACCCACAAGCAGCGCCCTAAAAGGCATTTACCTGCTGGATCCAGCGGCTCCCGTCTCCCTTTCGCTGCCGAGTTTCCCGAGCCCTGGAAAAAATGGATGGCTGCATTTAAATTTAAATCAGCTTCCAACTGCACCACGGGAGCCAGATTTAAATATAATGAAGCGTCCCGCCTCTCCAAGACATGACCTTCACACACCTCACAAACCACCCCTGCCACTGTGGGTTGGGGTAATTTTCACAATGTTTAATTTTTAACCTCTCACTGACCCTACGGCATTTCCAAGTCTCCTTCCGCCACCTTTCCCGTATTTTCTTGACTTTGTCTCTGTTCATCCGAGTTATCGCCAAACTAAATGACTGCTGCCTCCACACAGCCAATGCAGAAGGTTATGGAGAGATTTAATAGAGATGTTCAGTATGAGTTGTGATAGAGTAAATAGGGAGAAACTGTTTCACTGGTGGGAGAGTCAGTAACCAGAGGACACAGATTTAAGATGTCAGTGCTGAAGAATGACATTTTCACCCAGTGTCAGCATCAAGCACTGGTGATGAGGGTCAGATGAGATGTGACAATCCCTGTTGCTCTGTCTCATATTTTAACCCCAGTCTCGCAAGATTGTGACTCCACGGTGCCAGTGCGACATTGCCATTTCTCTCACTAGTCCTCCTCCTGTCCTATAAGAAGATAATAAATAGGAGTAGGTCATATGGACGGTTAAACCTGCTCCGCCATTCAATAAGATCATGGCTGAATTTCTACGTCAACTCCACTTTCCTGCCCTATCCCCATATCCAATGTTGCTTGTAAGCTACATTTTGTTCTGCGCAGTCTGTTTCTTTTAATGCGTGGCCCCTTTAAATTTCTGCACATGCATGGTATTTACAGTGTAAAAGCTGGTGAGTGGCCTTTGCGGGACCTTGCAGATTACTGCATGGCCGCGTGCCCGCGCACCTTCACAGGAACATTGCCCGTATCCTATGATTCTATTGGTATCCAAAAATCTATCGCGCTCTGTCTCGAATATATTCAACAACTGAGTGTTCACAGTACTCTGGGTAGAGAATATCAAAGATACACAACTATGATGTCAGACTGTCAATTTACTACCAATTAGTGTCACATTATAACTTGCTTTCATCTGTGTATTCACATCAGTAGCACTGGACCCTTGCAGCTGTCAAAGACTTTCATCTCACTAGTCTGACACAGGTCTTAGAAATGAATGGTGGGAAATTTTAACCTACTATGCTAGTCAGGAAACCGACGAATATTACACCCATGGACATCAATGGAGATAGTTCTAACTCATAGGCACCAATTTTTACCGGCGGAAACCAGCGGGGAGGGGGGTGGTTGGGGGAGGGGGCAGAGCAGGTATAATTAGGGCAATCACTTACCCCCTCTATCCCTGCTGCCTACTCACTGTGCCTGTAACACCTCCTCTAGCCCTACAAACTCCCGAGATCTCTGCACTCTTGCAATTCTGGCTTCTTTCACATCCCTGATAGTTAGAAACATAGAAACATAGAAAATAGGTGCAGGAGCAGGCCATTCAGCCCTTCTAGCCTGCACCGCCATTCAATGAGTTCATGGCTGAACATGAAACTTCAGTACCCCCTTCCTGCTTTCTCGCCATAACCCTTGATCCCCCGAGTAGTAAGGACTTCATCTAACTCCCTTTTGAATATATTTAGTGAATTGGCCTCAACTACTTTCTGTGGTAGAGAATTCCACAGGTTCACCACTCTCTGGGTGAAGAAGTTTCTCCTCATCTCGGTCCTAAATGGCTTACCCCTTATCCTTAGACTGTGACCCCTGGTTCTGGACTTCCCCAACATTGGGAACATTCTTTCTGCATCTAACCTGTCTAAACCCGTCAGAATTTTAAACGTTTCTATGAGGTCCCCTCTCATTCTTCTGAACTCCAGTGAATACAAGCCCAGTTGATCCAGTCTTTCTTGATAGGTCAGTCCCGCCATCCCGGGAATCAGTCTGGTGAACCTTCGCTGCACTCCCTCAATAGCAAGAATGTCCTTCCTCAAGTTAGGAGACCAAAACTGTACACAATACTCCAGGTGTGGCCTCACCAAGGCCCTGTATAACTGTAGCAACACCTCCCTGCCCCTGTATTCAAATCCCCTCGCTATGAAGGCCAACATGCCATTTGCTTTCTTAACCGCCTGCTGTACCTGCATGCCAACCTTCAATGACTGATGTACCATGACACCCAGGTCTCGTTGCACCTTCCCTTTTCCTAATCTGTCACCATTCAGATAATAGTCTGTCTCTCTGTTTTTACCACCAAAGTGGATAACCTCACATTTATCCACATTATACTTCATCTGCCATGCATTTGCCCACTCACCTAACCTATCCAAGTCACTCTGCAGCCTAATAGCATCCTCCTCGCAGCTCACACTGCCACCCAACTTAGCATCATCCGCAAATTTGGAGATACTGCATTTAATCCCCTCGTCTAAATCATTAATGTACAATGTAAACAGCTGGGGCCCCAGCACAGAACCCTGCGGTACCCCACTAGTCACTGCCTGCCATTCTGAAAAGTACCCGTTTACTCCTACTCTTTGCTTCCTGTCTGACAACCAGTTCCCAATCCACGTCAGCACACTACCCCCAATCCCATGTGCTTTAACTTTGCACATTAATCTCTTGTGTGGGACCTTGTCGAAAGCCTTCTGAAAGTCCAAATATACCACATCAACTGGTTCTCCTTTGTCCACTTTACTGGAAACATCCTCAAAAAATTCTAGAAGATTTGTCAAGCATGATTTCCCCTTCACAAATCCATGCTGACTTGGACCTATCATGTCACCATTTTCCAGATGCACTGCTATGACATCCTTAATAATTGATTCCATCATTTTACCCACTGCTGAGGTCAGGCTGACCGGTCTATAATTCCCTGTTTTCTCTCTCCCTCCTTTTTTAAAAAGTGGGGTTACATTGGCTACCCTCCACTCCATAGGAACTGATCCAGAGTCAATGGAATGTTGGAAAATGACTGTCAATGCATCCGCTATTTCCAAGGCCACCTCCTTAAGTACTCTGGGATGCAGTCCATCAGGCCCTGGGGATTTATCGGCCTTCAATCCCATCAATTTCCCCAACACAATTTCCCGACTAATAAAGATTTCCCTCAGTTCCCCCTCCTTACTAGACCCTCTGACCCCTTTTATATCCGGAAGGTTGTTTGTATCCTCCTTAGTGAATACCGAACCAAAGTACTTGTTCAATTGGTCTGCCATTTCTTTGTTCCCCGTTATGACTTCCCCTGATTCTGACTGCAGGGGACCTACGTTTGTCTTCACCAACCTTTTTCTCTTTACATACCTATAGAAACTTTTGCAATCCGCCTTAATGTTCCCTGCAAGCTTCTTCTCGTACTCCATTTTCCCTGCCCTAATCAAACCCTTTGTCCTCCTCTGCTGAGTTCTAAATTTCTCCCAGTCCCCAGGTTCGCTGCTATTTCTGGCCAATTTGTATGCCACTTCCTTGGCTTTAATACTATCCCTGATTTCCCTAGATAGCCACGGTTGAGCCACCTTCCCCTTTTTATTTTTACGCCAGACAGGAATGTACAATTGTTGTACTTCATCCATGCGGTCTCTAAATGTCTGCCATTGCCCATCCACAGTCAACCCCCTCAGTATCATTCGCCAATCTATCCTAGCCAATTCACGCCTCATACCTTCAAAGTTACCCTTCTTTAAGTTCTGGACCATGGTCTCTGAAATTACTGTTTCATTCTCCATCCTAATGCAGAATTCCACCATATTATGGTCACTCTTCCCCAAGGGGCCTCGCACAATGAGATTGCTAATTAATCCTCTCTCATTACACAACACCCAGTCTAAGATGGCCTCCCCCCTAGTTGGTTCCTCAACATATTGGTCTAGAAAACCATCCCTTATGCACTCCAGGAAATCCTCCTCCACCGTATTGCTTCCAGTTTGGCTAGCCCAATCTATGTGCATATTAAAGTCACCCATTATAACTGCTACACCTTTATTGCATGCACCCCTAATTTCCTGTTTGATGCCCTCCCCAACATCCCTATTACTGTTTGGAGGTCTGTACACAACTCCTACTAACGTTTTTTGCCCTTTGGTGTTCTGCAGCTCTACCCATATAGATTCCACATCATCCAAGCTAATGTCTTTCCTAACTATTGCATTAATCTCCTCTTTAACCAGCAATGCTACCCCACCTCCTTTTCCTTTTATTCTATCCTTCCTGAATGTTGAATACCCCTGAATGTTGAGTTCCCAGCCCTGATCATCCTGGAGCCACGTCTCCGTAATCCCAATCACATCATATTTGTTAACATCTATTTGCACAATTAATTCATCCACCTTATTGCGGATACTCCTTGCATTAAGACACAAAGCCTTCAGGCTTGTTTTATTAACACCCTTTGTCCTTTTAGAATTTTGCTGTACAGTGGCCCTTTTTGTTCTTTGCCTTGGGTTTCTCTGCCCTCCACTTTTCCTCATCTCCTTTCTGTCTTTTGCTTTTGTCTCCTTTTTGTTTCCCTCTGTCTCCCTGCATTGGTTCCCATCCCCCTGCCATATTAGTTTAAATCCTCCCCAACAGCACTAGCAAACACTCCCCCTAGTTATTCTCCTAGTTCTTATAATTATTCTGAAAATACATCAGGTGAAATGCAATATAAATGAAGTTACCAGTATTGGAGGTAGATACTTTCCTTTCAGTGTACTGATTGAAGCACCAGGCCCACACATGATCCCAGGTACGCTTCCACGCATACTGCGAGCCGGGATCCGTGGGCCATTACACTGCCCTTGAGTACGCAGCATCAGAGAGCAAGCTCACGAAGGAGGGCCCCATCAGGTAAGTTCGTATTCTATTCGGATGCCGGTGGCATACTATGTAGCTATGCTTCCAGCCGCAAAATCTGCCCCGTTAATTATGAATATAGAGTTTCTCGGTTGCTAGGTAATAACCAACTCACACAGAACAGAAATAAATCAAAATTGACTTTACTTGGTATCCCATCCTGCTGAAAGAAATAACATTACATTTTAAAATGTTACCTCCAATAGTTTGGCTAAAAGTGAGACAAAGAGTTGTTGAGGCTGGGGGTCAATTGAAAATTTCAAAACTGAGATTGATAGATTTTTGTTAGGCATGGGGTATTAAGGGATATGGAACCAAGGATGGAGTTAAAATACAGATCAGTCATGATTTCTCAACCTAAGCTAATTTACTTTGACGCTATGAATGGTTAGGATTTGGAGTGCACTGCTCGATAGGGTGGTGGACATAGATTCAATATAATGGAGTATAAAAGCAGGGAAGTCCTCCTACAACTGTACAGGGTATTGGTGAGACCACAGCATTTGGTATCCTTATTTTAAGGAAGGATATACTTGCATTGGAGGCACTTCAGAGAAGGTTCACTAGGTTGATTTCAGAGATGAAGGGGTTGACTTATGAAGAAAGGTTGAGCAGGTTGGGCCTATACTCATTGGAGTTTAGAAGAATGAGAGGTGATCTTATTGAAACATATAAGATAATGAGGGGGCTCGACAAGGTAGATGCAGAGAGGATGTTTCCACTCGTGGGGGAATCTTGAACTAGGGGGTATAGTTTCAGAATAAGGGGTCGCCCATTTAGAACTGAGATGAGGAGAAATTTCTTCTCTCAGAGGGTCGTAAATCTGTGGAATTCTCTGCCCCAGAGAACTGTGGAGGCTGAGTCATTGAATATATTTAATATGGAGATAGACAGATTTTTGAACAATAAGGGAGTGAAGGGTTATGGGGAGTGTGCAAGGAAATGGAGCTGAGGCCAAGATCAGATCAGCCATGATCTTATTAAATGGCGGAGCAGGCTCGATGGGCCAGATGGCTTACTCCTGCTCCTATTTCTTATGTTCTTAATAGTAGCCTTCAAAAGGGAATCAGATAAATACCCGAAGGACAAAAAATTGCAAGGATATGGAGAAATAGACGGGGAGTGGGACTAACTTGATTGCTCTTGGAAAGAGCCGGCCCAGACTCGATGGGCCGAATGGCCTCCTTCTATATGGTACTATTCTATGATTCTATGATCTAATTGAATGGTGGAACAGCTTGAGGGCTGAAAGGCCTCCTCCAATTCCTAATGTTCCTATGTGCCATACCACAGTCTATTCTAAAGGCTCAATCCTTTGTTTTTTGTACAATCCAGGGTTATCAATGAATCTTTGAGAGACCAACTGCTGGTCACCATTCAGAAGACCTTCAACTATAGTCGCACCCAGGCCCAGCATCTCTTTATAATTTTAATGGAATGCATGAAAAAGAAGGAATTGGTGAGTGAAGCAACTCGGCTGGGAGTCCCACATCGGGCGCAGTCTACGGCGATATGGAGAGACGCAGACCGCAGGCACAATTCAGCTGGTCAGAGTTCTACCGAGATACAGTCACTACTAACTCTTTGCTCTCCCCAGTGTAGCGCTTTGGACAGGTGGAGAGAGGAGGATTATTCAACCTATTGGAGCAAGTTTGTAGCTTAATTATAACGCTCATTAAAATTGCAGAATATTGCTATTTTCAGGGATTCTGAAATTAGTATCCGTTTTTAGTGAAAGAGAGAAGTCAGATCAAGTCTGTTATATTTGGCATAAGATAATTGGAAAAAGAACCAGTGTGAAGAGAAGGAGAATTTGTTTTTACGCATCGAGTTGTTGTGATCTGGAAAGCACTACCTGAAAGGATGGTGGAAGCAGATCCAATAGTAACTTTGAAAAGGGAATAGGATAAATACTTGAAGGGGAAACATTTGTAGGGCTATGGGGAAAGAGCAGGAGGAATGGGACTAATTGGATAGCTCTTTCAAAGAGCCGGCACGATGGGCTGAATGGCCTCATTCTGTGCACTGTAAGATTCTATGATAAAGTAATTCCTCAACCTAAGCTAATTTACTCAATTCTGACATATAGTGGACCTATTATAATGCTGATTCATTTAAAATATTGATTATTATATCTACAATTTTACTGTTAATTTTATGTTGCTCATCTGCTGCCAGTGAAACCTCAGTCATTCACCTCCTGTTATCTGTTCAACTCGTTTTGTCATTCAGTGGAAAGTTTACACAACAAATGGGAATAATGTCCTTTATTTTAACTTTGCAGACACTGAGCAGCTGTAAGAATTTTAAGAAGGCACATAACTTGGAGCTACAAAACCTGCCAATTCATTAACTATATCAAAACCACAAAGTTAATTGTTACTCTTTCCAGAGGGTAGCTTGATTTAAATGTACGTAAGCTTTAAGATGGACATCAGTATGGTGACATTATCTCAAACGAACGGAGAGTCCAGTATAATTGAATCAAAAGAAAGATTTGCCTTTCTATAGCATCTTTCATGACCTCAGGACATTCCAAAGTGCTTTACAGCTAATGAAGTGCTTTTGGAGTGTAGTCACTTTTATAGTGTAGGAAAGGCGGCAGCTAAATTGCACACAGCAAGCTCCCACAAACAGCAATGTGATAATGACAAGATAATCAGTTTTAGTGATGTTGAATGAGGGATAAATATTGGCCAGGACACCAGGGAAAACCCCTGCTCTCCTTCAAAATAGTGTCAAGAGATCTTTTACATCAACCTGAGAGAGCAGACGGGGCCTCAGTTTAACAGTTTCATCTGAACAGCGGCACCGCCAACAGTGCAGTGCTCCCTGGTTCATCTTATCAGCTCCTGCCTTCAACTGTCCTGCTCCCACACTGCCACCATTGGTCACTCACTCAACACATCCATCCTCGTAGTACACCACCACCCCCTGCCAGTTGGCAAGCCGATTGGATGATTCTTGACTGTCAGTCAAAAGAACCTTTTATCCCCATTTTCAATATTTTTATAACTGTTCAAAGAAAATGGCAAAAAAAACACACTTTTTAATGCCCCTGTGATTGTTCTCCCGGGTGTTGCTCCCAGCAGTGTCCTGCAGATTAGTCTTCAATTTCTGGAGATTCCAGGGCAATCCTGTCATTGATTCTACTGATCTTAATTAATATCCTCAGGGAGGCAAATAAGCACAACAACAACTATTTATATAGCGCCTTTAATGTAGTGAAACGTCCCAAGGTGCTTCACATGCTTCACAAGTAAAACAAAGTAAACTGTTAAATTCTCCCTCCCTTCAATGCATTTAAAAACTCCAACGAGTCAGTCAAAACTGATTTAAGTTGTCACGTAACTTGTGTAAATCTCATCAAATACTATGATATAAGTATTAGGAACAGGAGTAGGCCATTCGGCCCTTTGAGTCTGCTCCACCATTTAACAAGATCATGGTTGATCTTCTACCTCAACTCCACCTTCCCGCATTATCCCCATATAGAAACATAGAAAATAGGTGCAGGAGTAGGCCATTCGGCCCTTCGAGCCTGCACCACTATTCAATAAGATCATGGCTGATCATTCACCTCAGTACCCCTTTCCTGCTTTCTTTCCATACCCCTTGATCCATTTAGCCGTAAGGGCCATATCTAACTCCCTCCTGAATAGATCCAATGAACTGGCATCAACGACTCTCTGCGGTAGGGAATTCTACAGGTTAACAACTCTGAGTGAAGAAGTTTCTCCTCATCTCAGTCCTAAATGGCTTACCCCTTATCCTTAGACTGTGTCCTCTGGTTCCAGACTTCCCCAACATCAGGAACATTCTTCCTGCATCTAACTTGTCCAGTCCCGTCAGAATTTTATATGTTTCCATGAAATCCCCTCTCATCCTTCTAAACTCCAGGGAATATAGGCGATCCAATCTCTCCTCATATGTCAGTCCTGCCATCCCGGGAATCAGTCTGGTGAACCCTCGCTGCACTCCCTCAATAGAAAGAACATCCTTCCTCAGATTAGGAGACTAAAACTGAACACAATATTCCAGGTGAAGCCTCACCAAGACCCTATACAACTGCAATAAAACTTCCCTGCTCCTATACTCAAATCCCCTAGCTATGAAGGCCAACATACCATTTGCCTTCTTCACCGCCTGCTGTACCTGCATGCCAACTTTCAATGACTGATGTACCATGACACCCAGGTCTCGTTGCACCTCCCCTTTTCCTAATCTGCTGCCATTCAGATAATATTCTGCCTTTGTGTTTTTGCCCCCAAAGTTAAAAGCAGCAAGAGAAATGTCAAAGCTCTAGAGCATAGCAGAATTTGGGGTAAAATAAGCAGAGTGGGTCAGGAAGGGACAGAGAGAGTAACAAAGATAATAGGGCATCAATGACTAAGGTGACATCATTGAAAAATAGAAAAAAGTCAAAGCTAAAGGCACTTTATCTAAATGCATGAAGCATTCTCAACAAAATAGATGAATTAATAGTGCTGATCAAAATGAATGAGTTTGATCTAATGGCCATTACGGAGACATGGCTGCAAATTGACCAAGGTTGGGAATTAAATATTCCAGGATACTTAACTTTTAGAAGAGATAGGCAAAATGGAATCTTTTACTGAGATGAAGCCGTATCTTTTTTGGATGTACTCATTTTCATGATTTTCTTTTTCTCTTTTCCTTCCTTAATTTATTTATCTTTATCATCTTTTGGTCTCCTTTCCATATTTAATTCCGGATGGCAGTAAGAAACCTTGGGTGAAAGGCCACTCTTTGTGTAAAGATGCTTGGCAAAAATATTTTCAGGATTTGTATTTACAACTTGGTGTTATTGATGGAGGTTCCATGCTATCTTGAAGTGGTCAAGTAATTTTGGAAATTAGCTCTTAGTCTTAATATCCAGCACATCAGCAGTTTGACAAGGCAAATAGAAAGTACAGGAATTTCCGTTTAGGACCTATTTTGTAAAACCAGGCATAATGCCTTTTTTAAAAAAAAAAGCAAATTACATCTCAGAAAATTGCATTTTTGATAAAAATCCAAAAATAGGATTTTTCCTACTGCTTTGAAGTTTATATTCATGTTAAATAGCTTCCTTCCTCCCTGTAGTGGAATCTTCAAGTAGAACAACGTTCAGAATAAAGCTACAATTGTTTCCTAACTAGGTCATCATTGATACTCCCACGCAATGCACACATACCTTTAAAGATAGTCGATCTAACTTTGCCAAATCTCACTCTCATTGCTAGATATTATGTTTTGCAAAATAGTTAAGAACTTAAGAATTAAGAGCAGGAGTAGGGCATATGGCCCCTCGAGCCTGCTCCGTCATTCAATAAGATCTTCTACCTCACCTCCACTTTCCCACCCTACCCCCATATCCCACAATTCCCTTAGTGTCCTCTGCGGTAGAGAATTCTAAAGATTCACAACCTTCTGAGTGAAGAAATTTCTCCACATTTTAGTCCTAAATGGCCGACCCTTTATCCTGAGACTATGACCCCTAGTTGTAGACTCTCCAGCCAGGGGTAACAGCCTTTCAGCATCTAAAACAGCTTCTCAGCATCAGTTTTCTCACATATTCTATTTTCAAGCAAAACGATTGCATGTTTTCACAAAAATTCTGCTTTTTCTTGTCTTCTATGCCTTGCAAGTTGGATTAAAAAAATCCAACCGTCGTTTTTTCTGCTGATAGTAGATAGTAGAATTCATTGATATAATAAGTATCAGGTGGGTTAATTGGACTTTATTAACAGCAGTGGGGAGATTTGTCAGTATTAATGCCTGATCTTAGCAATAGCTTGTCTTTATGTTAATTAACTGATTTAGTTTCTGGCAATCACAGCTGTGGCATTTTAGAAAGGTTACCAATTGGAAGCCAAAGCATGTTCCCATGGAGATGGTGGGCAAATCAGAGGTAGTGTCCTCAGCAAGGACCTCAGGTGAACTCTTTGAATCCATAATTCAAGATAAAATGAATCACGCCCGGCAACCAAATTTTAATTTGATTTTACGTTTTAAAGTTTAATTTGTTTTCATTGCCGGTGCTTTTAGTGTCCCCCTCCCCTTTTATAGGGGGCACTGGAAAAATTTGATTTTAGCGCCCCAAAAAAAAAGAAGAAAAAAAAAGAAAAAAAAAGGGGCCTTGAAAATGTCTGCTGTGTCACCCAGGCGGGGGACATGGTTTTAATGTTTATGTTTATTTTCAGGTAAACTCAAAAGAGTTTCAAGATAAAATGAGTGAGAATTAATCAAGTATGGCCAACGTGGATTTGTTGTTGGCAAGCCATGTTTGATCAATCCAATAAAGGAAAGAAAGACTTGCATTTATATAGCACCTTTCACGACCTCAGGATGTCCCAAAGGGCTTTACAGCCAATGAAGTACTTTTGTAGTCACTGTTGAAGTAGGAAACCCAGCTGCCAATTTGCACACAGCAAGGTCCCACAAACAGCAATGTGATAATGACCAGATAATCGTTTTTTAGGTGTTGGTTGAGGGATAAAAACTGGCCAGGACACTAGGGAGTACTCTCTGTTCTTCGAAATAGTGTTTGGAAGAGGTGAATGATTGATTAGCTGGATGAAGGAAATGCAGCAGATGAACTTTCAGAAGGTGTTTAATAAAGTGCCTCATGAGAAGTGTGTTTGAAAATATTCAGGAAATGTAGCAGTGTGGATAGTAAGTTGGTTGACAGGCCGGAAGCAAAGAGTTAGGGTGTTCCTCAGATTGAAGGAAGGTTGGAAGTGGTGGACCCTGGAGGTCTACTTTTATTCTTGATAGAAATGGATGATTTGGGCATAGGGAAAACAATTTCAATATTTTCTGCCAACACAAAAGTAGAGGTTTTGACCAACAATGAGGAAGGAGCGTTGTCAAAGATTTCAGGATGACCTCGACAGGTTAGCAGAATGAACAGACAGGTGGAAGATGCCCTTTTACTGTGGATAAGCATAAAGTACTTCATTTTTGGGAGGAACAGCAGAGAAGGGAGTATACACGCCATAGAAAGGCACTGAAGCTTATGATCAGAGAAACAAAGCTAGGGGTTCAGATACATAAACCCTGAATGTTCAATTAAAAGGAAAGAGTTGCATTTCTATAGTGCCTCTTACGACCTCAGGAAGTCTCAAAGTGCTTTACAGCCATTGAAGTACTTTTGAAGTGTAGTCACTGTTGTCATGTAGGAAAGGTGGCAGCTAATTTACGTACAGCAAGCTCCCACAAGCAGCAATGTGATGATGACCAGATAATCTGTTTTTGTAGTGTTGATTGAGGGATAAATATTAGTCAGGACATCGGGGAGAACCCTCCAGCTCTCCTTTAATATAGCGCATTGGAATCTTTTATGTCCACCTCTGAGAGAACAGATGGGGCCTCGGTTTAACACCTCATCTGAAAGACGGCACCTCTGACAGTGCAGCACTCCCTCAGTACTGTCACTGGCAGTGTCCACCTGGATTTTTGAGCTCAAGTCTCTGGAGTGGGACTTGTAGATAAGCAAGTAGATAAAGCCTTAAAGAAAGGCCAATATAATTTTGGATGAAGAAGTATTGATAATATAGAACCAAACTGTGGCGAGATCCGAATTACAGTGTTGCGTAATTTTGGGGTTCCAATACAGAAAGGATACTGAAGTCACAGAGTGTGTATAGCATGGATCCTTTGGGATGGGCCCACAATGTGAAACTATTGTCATCAACACAGACTTGAGGTATTGGAGCAGTGAGGGCTAAGAGGAGATTTCATAGAGCTTTTTAAAATGATGAAGCGCTTGATAAGGTGAATAAGGAAAGACTAATTCCTCTGGTTGGGGTGGGAGTGACGAGATGCCTTCAATTTAAAATTGTCACAGAGAGTAAGGAGAAAGGCTAGGAGAAAGTATTTTTAACAGAGGGCTGTAGGAGCATAGATTGGTGACCATTGCATCTTTAGTGAGGGGGGTGGGATGGTGAGGGGGAGGGGATGGTGAGGGGGAGGGGATGGTGAGGGGGAGGAGATGGTGAGGGGGAGGAGATGGTGAGGGGGAGGGGATGGTGAGGGGGAGGGAATGGTGAGGGGGAGGGAATGGTGAGGGGGAGGGATGGTGAGGGGGAAGGGATGGTGAGGGGGAGGGAATGGTGAGGGGGAGGGAATGGTGAGAGGGGATGGTGAGAGGGGATGGGGAGGGGATGGTGAGGGGGGGAGGGGGTGGTGAGGGGGAGGGGATGGTGAGGGGGAGGGGGAGGGGTGGTGAGGGGGAGGGGATGGTGGGAGGGGATGGTGAGGGGGAGGAGATGGTGAGGGGGAGGGGATGGTGAGGGGGAGGGGATGGTGGGAGGGGAGGGGGAGGGAATGGGATGGGGAGGGGGGTGGTGAGGGGGAGGGGTTGGGGGTGGTGGAAGGGATGGTGAGGGGGAGGGGATGGTGGGAGGGAATGGGGAGGGGGGGTGGTGAGGGGGAGGGGGTGGGGGAGGGGATGGGGAGGGGGAGCAGGGCTTGTGCGGGGGAGGGGTGGCTATTGAGAGTGCCATAACAGCAGTGCGACCTTCTAATGCTAAGCAACATTGACAGGCACAGAACTGAGCTGGCACGGTCTCTGTAGAATAGGCTATTGATAGCACACAGCCTTATAGCGAAATGTTCATTCAAATTAATCTTGGAAGCAGCTTTGTTTCTTCAATCTCCCTAAGATGGTAACTTATAGTACGCTCAGCTCTCCATCTCAAAACCAACCTTTTAAGTTCCAGGCTTGGCAATTTGCATTTAACCAGCAGAACAAGATTACATTCAAGACTTGTTACAATAACACTTTTCTACCAGTTACTCCAGATGACCCTCCATCACCACTGCCTCCCAAACAAAATATTGACAATTTTGAATTTGTTAAAAATAATCATCCTCAGCAGAGACCTGGTGCACTTACAAGGTGAGGTGAAGTGATGACATGATAGTGGTTGAAGGATTCTGTTGTACAGGTATATTGTGTTCTTTCAGTGCAAGCTTATATTAGTCTGAAACTCCAGCCTTGTTGACAACAGCAAATTGCGTTTGTATAGCGCCTTTAACGCAGTAAAAACATTCCGAGGTACTTCACAGGAGTGATCATCAGACAAAAAATTGACACCGAAACCACATTACGCCAGGGAATTAAAAACTTTATCAAAGAGGTAGGTTTTAAGGAGCACCTTAAAGGAGGAGGGAGAGAGAGATGGAGGGAGGGAAGTTCAGAGCTAGGATGCTGAAGGCACGGCCACCAATGTTGAGGCGATGGATCTCGGGGATGCGCAAAAGGCCATATTGTTATACCCATAATTATTAAGTATTTTTGTCTAAAGGCATGCACGGGGCCGAAATTGGTGAAGGCCAAGGGCCGCCCAAAGGACCGCCGATGGCCGCCGACATACCTGACGGGACTCTGGGCAGGGTTTTTGGCAAAAAAGTCCTTGAAAGGGCGGCCGGCAGCAAAAGAGGGACTTACGCCGTCAATCTGAGCGGCAGCGGACGGGAGCTCTCATTCTCGGCGATAAAAGCACTTGCCACCCAAGTGCCGCCGAGGATGGAGTCGGACCCATGGAGGGTCAAAGTGCTACAAATAAAAAGCATTAAAAAAAACATCGACAGACCTTCAGCGGACCCCCTCAAGGTAAGTCGCTGTAAAGAGAACTTTTAAAAGTTGTTTACTAACCTTTTTTTCAGGTTCTTCACACTCACCATCGGGGACAGACCAGCCTCCTCACCGTGGTCCACCCCCGTTCTGGCACCGACTCCTGCCGACTCTCGCCTGCACCAGTCTGGCATCTCGCCGGGCCGTAGGTCAGTTGCGCCACTTGGCCGTCCGCTGATGTCAGCGGGCGGTTCCCGGTGGTTCTCCCCTCCCGCTCGCTCCATACCAAATTGAAACTGGCACAGGGCGCAATTCGAGGAGGAATGTCGGCGGCAGTCGGCAGAAGTGGGCGGTAAGGCCATCAATTTCGGCCTCTCTGTATTTACTTTCTTTTCCATTTGTATATTATAAATTCTTTGTTCGAATAATTTTCCTTTTTCTACAATATATGTTAACCTGTTTTGCTTTTGTTATGCACATTCTATATTGTATTTTGTGATTTAAATGTTGTGATGTATTATTTGCTGTGTTTTGTGAATGTTGAGCATTTTTTTTAATATTACTTAATCATAATTTTTGGTGTGCAGTTTTGCTTCATAAAAATTCATGAAACATCTTGACTTTGTAAGTTTTGTTAATACCCACCTAACTAGAAAATAAAATGCAATCAGTAGGACTGTTAACAAACGAAGTCAAACCCTAACAAGATTGAACACAACCTATCCACAGATGATTTTTTTATTCTCACACTCAAGGGAGGAGGGGAAGAATTGCTCAGTTGCTATGTATACTGATGACGTAAACTGGTTCATGAGGATTGACTCATGTTCATATTTCTAGAAAAATCATGGACCTATTTTTCTTGAGCACAAAGACACACCTATCAAAGGAATTCTTTCTGAAAGCCTTTCTTGTTCATTTTCATTCTCTGGAAAAGAGAAGGCTGAGGGGATGACCTGATAGAGGTCTTTAAAATTACATAGTGGTTTCGCCAATACTGATATAAAGTTTCTGCTAATGTGTTGTCAAACATTGAAATCTTTATTTTCAACACTTTGCCCTTTTGGACAGATGTGCGTGCACCTTTGGAAGTGGCTTAGCGAGTTGTAGTGAATGGTGAGACATAATGGTACCCCCAGCCCCCCCTCCCTAATGGGGATGAGTGTGAAAGGAATGGCCAGGGCATTGTAAGGATCCCTGGCCTCCCAGGTGCTGATGCCCTGTGTCCTTCGCAGCATCTGGTGATTACAGAGAAGGTTGGTGGTGTTGGTGATTCTGGTGTGCCTGGTGATGATAGTGTGCCTGGTGAGGTTGGTGTTGGCACTGATTGTGGTGGGATTCTGAGGACCAATGTGAGGTATTTGCAAAGGCACTGATGCTGATAGAATAGATGGCAGCTGAAGTTGAGATGACAGAAGCGATCAATGATGAGCGAGGTTGCTCCAAGGAGGTGACACTGGATAGAAAGTTCACTGCAAACACTTCAAACCGCTATAAAGCTGAAAGGTTTTTCTAAATCCTGAAGGCTCCAGCTTCTAATATTGGAAATTGAACAGCTGTGAAATGGTAGCAGTTATACCACTTCTGTAGCTAACAACTAGTTGTTGAGAACCAGACACACTTATCTGACGTGTTCGCCGAGGGACGGGAACCTCGTAAAAAACTTGGAAAAATGCTGCTTAAATACCTTTAAGCAGCTTCTTAACTATCTCCATTGCCTGACACGCTGCTTAGTGTCGGCTCTGCAATCCACAGGCAGAGCCGGCACTTGGGAAATTCACAAGGAGGCGGGTTCAGAGCAGACTTTCGTCCCACTGTCAATCACAGCCATTTTGACAGCGGGCCCGCCTCCATACTTGCACTCCCAGGACTGGTAAGATTCCGGCCTCAGTGTGCATTGCATCAAACAGTGTGAGATACCAGACTTAGTCTTGTTTTTATACAAAAGTATGTTCCTTGAAAAAATCTCCTTAATTCTCAGCCATAAGTTTCTAGTGTAATTTGAACAAACCAACTTTTAATTTGAAAGTGAATGTTCATAAGATTCTGCAATCATTTGTGAGTGATCTGCTTGAGATTAATTTGATAAATGAGCAGTTGACACACCAGTTAATATCTGTGTGGTAGTTCCAAAGATAAATCCAAGGCTGATACACTATGTTGTAAAAATGAGCTAATCTAAAACTCAACTGCCCGTGTCCCATCTCGCACCATATCCCGTTCACCCATCACCCCTAAGCTCGCTGACCTGTGTTGGCTCCCGGTTAAGCAACGCCTCGATTTTAATGTTCTTATCCTTGTGTTAAATCCCTCCATGGCCTCGTTCTTCCTTATCTCTGTAATCTCCTCCAGCCCTACATCCCTCAGAGATCTCTGCGATTTTCCAATTCTGGCCTCTTGCACATCCCTAATTTTCATTGTTCCACCATAGGCAGCCGTGCCTTCAGCCGCCTAGGCCCTAAGCTGTGGAATTTACCTCCCTAAATATCCGCATCTCTATCTCTCTCTCCTCCTTTAAGACGCACGGCTGCCAATGGCAGAGCGATGTTAATCAAGGATCACTGGCATATATACACTCACATGCCTCAAAACTCAATTTGATTACTCAACCACTTCAAAATATCCTGCTAATAACTAATATTTGATTTAAAACTTTCAATGACAGTCAATCATAGAGCAGTGGCGACAAGAGGCATCCAAAGCAGACATTTGTGAATGAAAATGAATGCAATGAGTGAATTTAGTACCTTTCAATGGGAATAGTGTGGTGGTACAATTGCTTCATCAGTGCTCCCATTTGTTTCAAATATAGAATGACATATAATGCTGTTTAAACGGTAATCCCACCTTCTATTTAATCATAAAAACCACTCTATTAGATGAGCGAGTTAAAGCAGAACCCTGATCTTAATCTTAATTTCAGGTAATTGGCAAAAGAGCTAGGACAGAGAGAATTTCTTTTTAACACAGTGAGTTATTATGATCTGGAATGCACTGCCTGAAAGGGGGCTGGAAACAGATTCAATAGTAACTTTCAAAAGGGAATTGGATAAATAAAGGGGAGAAAAATTGCAGGGCTATGGGGAAAGAGCAGGGAGAGGGGGACTAATTGGACAGCTCTTTCAAAGAGCCGGCACAGGCACAATGGGCCAAATGGCCGCCTTCTGTGCTGTAAGATTCGATGGCCGCAATTTTGCTGACCTTGGCGGGTCCGTGGCGGGCGACAGCGGATGTGGGTCCCGACCCCGCTGCTGGCTACATCCCGCTCTGTGAAATTAATTTCCCTTGATTAGGCTTGTTAAACCCGCTGTCAAAAATATCAGATTTCCCACCTGACCCGCCACCAATCCCATCCACTCACTCCCCGGAAAATTCGGGCCTATGATTCTAATGTTTGGAGAAATCTCATAGCATTCCTCAAAATAAGGAACAATACTCCAGCATGTTTTAACTGTCATTAAATTCTAGGGAGAGAGAACAGGCTTTGAAATCATGCCAAATGTTCATTATCATCTTTCAACACTCCACTGAAGAACAAATGCACTTCACGTAGTTAATAAATTGATGAATTGTGCACACTGAAGGGTTATGATCATGATGTGTTCAATGCAAGTTTATCGAGTGATCCACAGCTGATTCATGATTGTACTCAGAATGGATTTAAATCATTCATGCACTGGATTGCTAGGAGCATATACCCGTTTGGAGACAATCCTGCGGGATCTGTTCACCAGACCTAAATTCCCAATATGCTCTGTACTCAGAGTGAATTTGAATATCTATTCTGCAATATGATTTGAATTTGGATATTCATGTTAATGACTAAGAATTATTGATCCACCCACGTCTTTTCACAAAGCATAGCTTAGGAGGAATATTTTACAATCTTAACTTATCAATAAGTCTTTCTTTTATTTAATATTGTACTTGCACAAAACCTTAGTAAAGAAGGCAAGACTTGCATTTCTGAAATGCCTTTCACAACCTCAGGATGTCCCAAAGCTGCTTAATAGCCAATGAAGTACTTGTTAAAGTGTAACATAGAAACATAGAAAATAGGTGCAGGAGTAGGCCATTCGGCCCTTCTAGCCTACACCGCCATTCAATGAGTTCATGGCTGAACATTCAACTTCAGTACCCCATTCCTGCTTTCTCGCCATACCCCTTGATCCCCCTAGCAGTAAGGACCTCATCTAACTCCTTTTTGAATATATTTAGTGAATTGGCCTCAACAACTTTCTGTGGTAGAGAATTTCACAGGTTCACCACTCTCTGGGTGAAGAAGTTCCTCCGCATCTCGGTCCTAAATGGCTTACCCCTTATCCTTAGACTGTGACCCCTGGTTCTGGACTTCCCCAACATTGGGAACATTCTTCCTGCATCTAACCTGTCTAACCCCGTCAGAATTTTATATGTTTCTATGAGGTCCCCTCTCATTCTTCTGAACTCCAGTGAATACAAGCCCAGTTGATCCAGTCTTTCTTGATAGGTCAGTCCCGCCATCCCGGGAATCAGTCTGGTGAACCTTCGCTGCACTCCCTCAATAGCAAGAATGTCCTTCCTCAGGTTAGGAGACCAAAACTGTGCACAATACTCCAGGTGTGGCCTCACCAAGGCCCTGTACAATTGTAGTAACACCTCCCTGCCCCTGTACTCAAATCCCCTTGCTATGAAGGCCAACATGCCATTTGCTTTCTTAACCGCCTGCTGCACCTGCATGCCAACCTTCAATGACTGATGTACCATGACACCCAGGTCTCTTTGCACCTCCCCTTTTCCTAATCTGTCACCATTCAGATAATAGTCTGTCTCTCTGTTTTTACCACCAAAGTGGATAACCTCACATTTATCCACATTATACTTCATCTGCCATACATTTGCCCACTCACCTAACCTATCCAAGTCGCTCTGCAGCCTCACAGCATCCTCCTCGCAGCTCACACTGCCACCCAACTTAGTGTCATCCGCAAATTTGGAGATACTACATTTAATCCCCTCATCTAAATCATTAATGTACAGTGTAAACAGCTGGGGCCCCAGCACAGAACCTTGCGGTACCCCACTAGTCACTGCCTGCCATTCTGAAAAGTACCCATTTACTCCTACTCTTTGCTTCCTGTCTGACAACCAGTTCTCAATCCATGTCAGTACACTACCCCCAATCCCATGTGCTCTAACTTTGCACATCAATCTCTTGTGTGGGACCTTGTCGAACGCCTTCTGAAAGTCCAAATATACCACATCAACTGGTTCTCCCTTATCCACTCTACTGGAAACATCCTCAAAAAATTCCAGAAGATTTGTCAAGCATGATTTCCCTTTCACAAATCCATGCTGACTTGGACCTATCATGTCACCTCTTTCCAAATGCACTGCTATGACATCCTTAATAATTGATTCCATCATTTTACCCACTACCGATGTCAGGCTGACCGGTCTATAATTCCCTGTTTTCTCTCTCCCTCCTTTTTTAAAAAGTGGGGTTACATTGGCTACCCTCCACTCCATAGGAACTGATCCAGAGTCAATGGAATGTTGGAAAATGACTGTCAACGCATCCACTATTTCCAAGGCCACCTCCTTAAGTACTCTGGGATGCAGTCCATCAGGCCCTGGGGATTTATCGGCCTTCAATCCCATCAATTTCCCCAACACAATTTCCCGGCTAATAAGGATTTCCCTCAGTTCCTCCTCCTTACTAGACCCCCCGACCCCTTTTATAACCGGAAGGTTGTTCGTGTCCTCCTTCGTGAATACCGAACCAAAGTACTTGTTCAATTGGTCCGCCATTTCTTTGTTCCCAGTTATGACTTCCCCTGATTCTGACTGCAGGGGACCTACATTTGTCTTTACTAACCTTTTTCTCTTTACATATCTATAGAAACTTTTGCAATCCGTCTTAATGTTCCCTGCAAGCTTCTTCTCATACTCCATTTTCCCTGCCCTAATCAAACCCTTTGTCCTCCTCTGCTGAGTTCTAAATTTCTCCCAGTCCCCAGGTTCGCTGCTATTTCTGGCCAATTTGTATGCCACTTCCTTGGCTTTAATACTATCCCTGATTTCCCTTGATAGCCACGGTTGAGCCACCTTCCCTTTTTTATTTCTATGCCAGACAGGAATGTACAATTGTTGTAATTCATCCATACGGTCTCTAAATGTCTGCCATTGCCCATCCACTGTCAACCCCTTAAGTATCATTCGCCAATCCATCTCAGCCAATTCACGCCTCATACCTTCAAAGTTAGCCTTCTTTAAGTTCTGGACCATGGTCTCTGAATTAACTGTTTCATTCTCCATCCTAATGCAGAATTCCACCATATTATGGTCACTCTTCCCCAAGGGGCCTCGCACAACGAGATTGCTAATTAATCCTTTCTCATTACATAACACCCAGTCTCTGTTGTAGTGTAGGAAACAGAACAGCTAATTTTGCGCACAGCAAACTTCCACAAACAGCATTGTGATAATGACCAGATACACTGTTTTTTAGTGTTGTTGGTTGAGCGTTAAATATTGGCCCAGGACACTGGGGAGAACTAGTCTGTTCTTCAAAATAGTGGCCATGGCATCTCTTACGTCCACCTGAGATGGCAGACGGGGCCTTGGTTTAACATCTTATCCAAAAGATGGTTGCAGTTTGAGAATTGTTACATTTTGGGCACCCCCATTACAGGAAGAATATAAAAGTAATGTAAGGATGCAGTTCAGATTCACTAGGCTGTGACTAGGGGTATAGTTATATAAAAACAATAACAACTTGCATTTATATAACGCCTTTAATGGAGTAAAACAATTCAAGTGCTTCACAGGAGCGTTATCAAACAAAATTATGTAGAGAGACTTGAACAAGTAGTACTTTTTCACCAGACGTGAGAAGGTTTGGGGTGACCAATAGAGGCCTACAAGATTATGAAGGGTTAGAATTAGGTAAATAATGGTAGATCATCTCTACTGGTCAGGAAGGTGGCCACAAGAGGGCACAAACGTAAAGACAACCGTAAAAGGAATTGAAGAGGATGATCGAAAGAAAAAGATTCTTTACAACTTGGTTGGTTAGAATGTGAACTTCTCTGGCAGCACCTCTCGTTGAAGCAAAGGTTGTAAATTATTTTCCAAGAGGAGTTTGAAAAAGAGGAACATTACCCCTGAATGACCTGGCTCTAATACTGTTCTGTTTTGATCTTTTGATGGCTGAACTCTCTTGCTATTAATTAATTGGACTTAAGCCAGTTTCGCGAGCAATGTCCAGCCTTGTTCTGGACTTCCAGAGGAAATAGTTTCTCTCTATTTACCCTATCAACTCCTTTAATCATCTTAAACATCTCAATTAGATCACCTCTTAATCTTCTACAGAATCATAGAACAGAAGGAGGCCATTCAGCCCGTCGAATCTGTGCCGGCTCTTTCGAAAAGCAATCCAGTTAGTCCCACTCCCCCGCTCTATCCTCATATCCTGCAATTTTTTCTCCTTCAAGTATTTATGCAATTCCCTTTTAAAGACTACTATTGAATTTGGATCCACCACCCTATCAGACAGTGCTTTCCAAATCCACAACTCTTGTTACATGAAAATGTATTTCCTCATGTCGCCTCTGGTTCTTTTACCATTCACTTTAAATCTGTGCTCTCTGGTCATCGGTCCTTCAGTCATTGGAAATCATGTCTCTTTATTTACTCTAACTAAACCCCTCATGATTTTAAACATAAGTGCATAAGCAGTGCACAGCTCAGTGGCACATTGAATCGCACCTAATGGTTTTGAGCTGATTTTCCGGAGTTCATGCTGTAAGTGCTTCAGAAATTCTTTAATAATTTATGAACTGTAAGAATATCACAGAGGTGAAAGGGAATACTGCCAATGCTTTGAAATCGGAATCAGGAACAGAAGGTGCTGGAAGAACATCATCAGCCTTGGCAGCATTTGAGAAGGGAAAAGACAGATTAATGTAGACAAGGGCAAGCTATCGGCAACAGATTATCTTTTGTTGCTTTACAGATGCTAAATCTTTCTGCTGTGCATTTCCAGCAAGTTTTGTTTCATATAAACATACTGCTTCCAGTTTCCTACAGTTATACTGATCTGACAAAGGAAGGGACAAAATAAAAAACCTTTATATCCTGACATTGGTGCATAAAATCACCCAATGATATATTTAATAAAATAAGCAATTGAAAGTCAAATCTTTTTTTAATTCAATTTTTATAGATATATAGAACCCCCTCCTGACTGGTTCCCAGTCCAGCAACTCCTGGATTTAAAAATTCTCGTCCTTGTGTTCAAATCCTTCCGTGGCCTCACCCCTCCCTAACTCTGTAACCTCCTCCAGCCCTACAACAACAACACTCCTCAAAATCTTGCTCACCCCCAATTTCTATCGCAACACCATTGGTGGCCGTCACTTCAACTGCCTAGGCCCCAGGCTCTGGAATTCCCTGCCTAAACCTCTTCTGCTCTCTCTCCTCTTTTAAGACGATTTCTTAAAACCTACCTCTTCAGCCAAGCTTTTGGTCACCTGTCCTAATATCTCTTTATGTGGCTTTGAGTCAAATTTTGTTTGATAACGCTCCTTAGAAGCACCTTGGGATGTTATACTATGTTAAAGGTGATATATAAATGTTGTTATTAGTACCAATATGGGGCGCTGTATAAATGTAAGTTGTTAAAGCATACATTGAAAAACCCTGTTCCAATTGCCGTGAATTCACCCAATGGAATCCTGTTTCATCAAGCATGTGACGCACCCCACATCACGTTTTACAAACATGTGAATGTCAGTGGGGCTTTTTAATAAATATTTTACTGAGTGATTCTTCACAAGTGTCAGGAAATGCCTCCGGAAGAGAAGTTTTATACTTAGTACATTGCAGCTACTGGCAAGCAAAGTATGGGGAAATGAAAACAGTATGTTCATAATTTGCTAATAAATTATTAAAATGTTCCTTTTACTGAGAGATGTACAGATCAAACGGTTTTAATTAGCATAAAAGCAAAATACTGTGAATGCTGGAACACTGTTATAAAAGCAGAAAATGCTGGAAACTCCCAGCAGGTCAGGCCGCATCTGTGAAGAGAGAAACAGAGTTAATGTTTCAGGTCGATGACCCTTTGTCAGAACTGGAAATAGTTAAGAGATTTAAAAGGTTTTTAAGCAAGTACAGAAGCAGGGGGAAAGGGAAGAACAAAAGGGAAGGTCTGTGATAGGATAGGGGTCAGAAGTGATTAAATGACAAAGGGTGATGGTGCGAGGCCACAGGGGATGGTAATGGGACAAGCAAAGAAACAAAGATGGATGCAGAGGAGAGGTAAATTGCCTTTATCACAGGTAGATATTTAACAGCAAAAATCAGTTTGGGCAATTTCTATTACAGCACTTGATTTACCCATTCACATAGAGGTCTGTTCACCAAACAACAGCAGGTTTAATGTCAACTTCTGGGTTGAACCTGAAGTCGTGAAAGGCACTATAGAAATGCAAGTTTTTTTCCCCCTTATTCTCCAGGGTGGTACATTTGAGCTCACAATGTGTGGACTCGGAACCTAGGATCTTTCCGATCAGTATGGCTCAGTGCCACACTTGGACAGTGTATGTACCAACTCAGCTTTTAAAGTTGCCCCAGTTCTTCCTTTTTTAAACTACTTTAGATTGACAGTAAAAGAGAGAACATTTAGCACAGCATTTGTACTGAGAAGCTAATTGGTTACATAGAATTCACATAGAATTTTACAGTACTGAAACAGCCCATTTGGCTCAATTGGTCCGTGCCGCTGTTTATGCTCTACACCAGCCTCCTCCCACCCTCTTCATCTCACCCCATCAGCATACCCTTCCATTCCTTTCTCTTCAAACCCTCTTCAATTCATGGCGGGTGTTGCAGCTTTACTCACAGTCATCTTCCAGTAAGATGCTGCCTCGGATGATGACTCCCACCAATATGCTGGAGAGTAACACTGGCACACCACATTCCCAATTTAATATGTCCATTGTAAGGTATTTGTTTTTACTATCTTAACCCTAACCCTAATCAGAGGTGAGAGCAACCAAGACTTTAAACTTTTCTAACTAACAGTTTTATTAGCATTAAATCAGTATAGGTTTACAGATAAAGGTGCATACAACGTTTAGATCAGGAGATTTAAAAGGATGATTTTTTTTATTATTCGTTCCAGAATGTGCAAATCGCTGGCAAGGCCAGCATTTCTTGCCCCTTCCTAATTGCCCTTGAGAAGGTGGTAGTGAGCCACCTTTTTGAACCGCTGCAGTCCTTGTGGTGAGGGTACTCCCACAGTGCTGTTAGGGAGGGATTTTGACCCAGTGATGATGAAGGAATGGTGTTATATTTCCAAGTCAGGATGGTGTGTAACACGGAGGGGAGCTTGCAGATGATGGTGCTCCCATGCGCTTACTGCCCTTGTCCTTCTAGGTGGTAGGGGTCACGGGTTTGGGAGATGCTGCCGAAGAAGCCGTGGTGAGTTGCTGCAGTGCATCTTGTAGATGGTACACATTACAGCCACGGTGTGTCTGGGGTGGAGGGAGTGAATGTTGAAGGTGGTGGATGGGGTGCCAATCAAGCGGGCTGCTTTGTCCTGGATGGTGTCAAGCTTCTTGAGCGTTGTTGGAGCTGCACTCATCCAGGCAAGTGGAGAGTATTGCATCACACTCCTGACTTATGCCTTGTAGATGGTGGAAAGGCTTTGGGGAGTCAGGAGGTGAGACACTCGGCGCAGAATACCCAGCTTCTGACCTGCTCTTGCTTCCACAGTATGTGGCTGGTCCAGTAAAGTTTCTGGTCAATGTTGATGGTAGGGGATTTGGCTATGGTAATGCCATTGAATGTTAAGGGGATGTGGTTAGTCTCTCGCTTGTTGGAGATGGTCATTGCCTAGTTCTTGTGTGGCGCGAATATTATTTGCCACTTATCAACTCAAACCTGAATGTTGTCCAGATCTTGCTGCATGTGGGCATGGACTGCTCCATTTTCTGAGGAGTTACAAATGGAACTGAACACGGTGCAACCATCAGCAATCATCCCCACTTTTGCCCTTATGATGGAGGGAAGGTCATTGCTTAATCAGCGGATGATGGTTGGGCCTACGACACTGCCCTGAGGAACTCCTGCAGCAATGTCCTGGGACTTGGATGATTGACCTCCAACAACCACAACCATCTTCCTTTGTGCTAGGTATGACTCCAGCCGGTGAAGAGTTTTCCCCCTGATTCCCATTGACTTCAATTTTATTAGGGCACCTTGATGCCACACTTGGTCAAATGCTGCCTCAATGTCAAGAGCAGTCATTCTCACCTAACCTCTGGAAGTCAGCTCTTTTGTCCATGTTTGGACCAAAGCTATGATGAGGTCGAGCTGAGTGTGTGATATCTTTATACAGTTACTCAAGCACACACCCTACAAGATGGCTCCATGACAAGGACTGTCATCATGTGACCTTACCACATGACTTTTTATTGTTATTACATAAGTAGTTGCATTATATTAGTCCACTAGGTGGAGCTCCATTACACTTCTCCCTCCTTATTGAAGAAGTAATCATAACAAAATAATCATTATACATAACTTGCATGGTTTACACAACAAAAGATATTAACTTATTTTTCCATATTTACAAATCAAACTTAGCCACTGGTTTTCTGTTTTGAAGACGATACATTCTTCCTTGAACAGAATTTTCCAAATTTGGTGTTGAACTTAGACTCATTCTAGGCTGAGCCTGAGGAGACCTTTTCTCCAAGGGATGCCCTTGATCTACTTTTGGATTCTCTCCAACTTCAGACTATTTGTCTTTCTGACTCGGACTCAGACTTAAATTCTGACTTTCTCTTGGACTTGTTTCTAATACATCTGATGCAGGATTTGCTACTGGTACTCTACTTATAACAAGACTATCTGACTCATCAGAAATAATCGAATCACTCCAACTTTCAACTCCTTCCAATCTGTCGGTAAAATATGATCAATGTGAACAAACATAACCTTTCCATGATCATGCATCTTGACCAAATATATGCGAGGACCACATATCTTCACTATTCTTCCTGGTAACCACTTTAACCTTTTATGGTGATGGTTCTTCACTCTAACCTTCTGATTCAATTTCACACTTCTCTCTCTTACTCTACCTCTATCATGACTCTCTGTCTTGATTGTTTCTCTTCTACAGACTGTGCCAAGTTTGGCTTTAACAATGAGAACCTGGTTCGTAGCTGTTGTTTGAGAAACAACTCTGCTGGTGTTCTACCAGTAGTTGTATGAGGAGTATTACAATAAGTAATGAGAAAATTTGGCAGTTTGTGGTCCAACGACAACTGCTGTTTCTTTGGATTCCGATCCAACATTTGCTTGACGAGAGCACGTTTTACAATTTGTACTGTGTGCTCTGCTGCACCATTTGAAGCAGCAAGTATGGTGTAGCTTTCGTATGTTTCACACCATTTCTGCTCATGAACTGTACAAATTATTCTGAACAAAATTTGGCCCATTATCAGACATAATTTCTTCTGGGAGGTCATATGAAGAAAACAATCTTCGTAAATTGCCTACTGTTTAACTTATTGTTGTTTACCACATCAGAAACACCTCTATCCACCTCGAATGACTATCAATCACAATTAACAATTGCAGTCCTTCTAGCTCGGCAAACTCTACTTGTAACCTTAGCCACACCCTGGGAGGCCATTTCCATGGCTGTAATGGTACTTGCTTACCGATTTGACATGTTGTGCACTGACTAACGATGTACTCTATCTCTTTATCTAAACCTGGCCACCATAAGTAACTGTGTGCAAAACTCTTGGTCAAGCACATTCCCAGCTGTTGGTCATGAAGATCTCTTAACAATTTGGACATGAACTTATTTGGGCTAACTATCCTTGCTCCCCATATGATACAATCTTTATCCACTAATAATTCATACCTACAAATGAAGTATGGCTGTATATCTTCCTCTGATACCTGGTTTGGTCATACATTCACTATATAATCATACACCTTTGACATAACTGGGTCACGTTTGCTTGCTCTACCAATCTCTTCAGCTGTTACTGGCAGTTCATCAATGTATGAAAAATAGAAGACTTCTTCGCTATTGAGTGTAACTTGTGATGGGGATGGTAACCTGAACATAGCATCAGCATTAGTGTGATCAGCTGATCGTCTGTACTCGATGTCATATGTGTATGCTGACAAAATCAAAGCCCATCTCTGCATTCGGGCTGCAACTAAGGTTGGAACTGGGGACTTTGGATGGAGGATTGCTTTCAGGGGCTTATGGTCAGAAGCGATGGTAAACTTAAGACCAAACAAGTATTTGTGGAACTTCTCGACCCCAAAAATCAATGCCAAAACTTCCCTTTCGATCTGCACATAATTCCGCTCACTGGCACAGGCGTGAAGCAAAAGCAATTGGTCTCTCCTCCCCATTATCTAGCACATGAGAGATCAGTGCCCCAACTCCATATGGAGAGGTGTCACATGCTCGCTTGATCTCCTTAGATACGTCATAGTGAACTAAAATGGTACTCTCTACCAACTGGCTTTTACACTCTTTGAATGCTGCGTCACATTCTTCTGACCACTTCCAATGGACCTGTTTTTTCAACAACTTATTGCATGGATGTAACACTGTAGCCAAATTTGTTAGGAACTTCCCATAATAGTTCAAAAGACCCAAAAATGATCGAAGTTCAGTGACATTCTTGGGAGTGGGTGCATTTCTGATCCAGCTTTCCCTTCATTGGATGTAAACCATCTTTGGCTACTCTGTGCCCTAAGTACTCTACTGAGTTTTGAAATAACTCACACTTGTGAGCAGTCATTCATACTCTGTGCTTCTCTAGACATTTGAGCACTTCATTCAACATGTTACTATACATTTGCCTGTTTGGTGCTGAAATGCATATGTCATCTAAATAACATACTACCCCTTTAATGCCTTACAAAATTTGGTTCATCACCCCTTGGAATATGGCGGGGGCGGAAGACACTCCAGATGGTAGCCTATTAAATTGATATAGTGTGAGGGTGGGAGTGTGGGGTGTGCTCTGTGTGGTCTCTATGAGGAGGCCAGGTTCCCTTCTGACCAACTTGAGCAGTTTCGAATCGCTTCCCCTCCCTTGGGTTCTGTACTCTGGATTTATTTGTGGGGGGTGTGACAAAAGTGCAGAGGACGCTGGTTTGATGCAAAGAACTTTGGTTTTATTACAGTCAAAGTAATACAGGCTTATTACTCTAGTAAGAAAATACAAGGCCAAACTTACAATTACTCTAACAAAGAACAATACAAGGAAAGGTACAAGGTCAAACTTAAAATCACTCTAATAAAGAACAATACAAGGAAAAGTACAAGATCAAACTTAAAATCACTCTAATAAAGAACAATACAAGGAAAGGTACAAGGTCAAACTTAAAATCACTCTAATAAAGTACCATACACTACACATTCAAAGGGGGTTGCAGTAAAATTATACCTCTCACCTCCCAATACCTAATTCTAGCTAGGTTAGGCAAGGACTTATGCTTACCAATCCTTTTGATAGTTAATGGTAGATGGTGATGTTCTTCCTTCCTTCACGACTTCAAGACTTCGAGGCTGGAGAAGTTAGTTTTACAACTGTCCCATTGGTTTCTCTCCTTGTCTTGATGAGGTAGTAGCAACCACCTCTTCCCCCCTCTCACTAACCTCTGTTGAAAACAGTGGCCAGTTATACAATTTCAATCTTGCCACCCAATCTGTTCATAATCCTTTGTATAATTTTGGCGGGCCTGCTTCTTCTTTGTAATATTTTGTCGGGCCCGTTAAAGTTGATATGTTTTGGGTGGGTTGATGTTCGAAAAACTGTTTCCTGATGGAAATATTAGTTTGGCAATTGCAATGTCCTTTTGTGCTTAGTCTTTCGCATATAGGCTGGATTGGGCCTCTTTGTGATGTATATGCTGAAATTATTTGTCCAGACCCATGTTGATGGGGAGCTATCTCTGGGTGATTTTGTGATGGTAATGTCTCTTGTGGAGGAAGATTTTCAAATACTCATTCTTCCAGACAGGTTAACTCAGTTCTCACATCCAGACAGTTCCAATAATCAAGTGGGCTTCTTTTATTCCCTAGGTCCGCCTACAGGCTTGAATTTGTCTTGTAAAAGTTCATAATTCTATTAAAGTTCGTAGTTTGTTCCATAAGCACTTTAGAGTTCCAAACTTTTCGGTAGATAGTCCCAAATTGAATTTCCTTTCAAATGAGCCCAAACACGGGGGGGGGGGGGTGGTTCTGGTGAATTTTGCTCTCTGCATGACACTGTACACTCTTGAGTGTCAATCAAGGTCAGCAAAATTCCTGCTCCTGAGAGTCAACATTCCCTGCATTTATACTGGCTAAACATTACCCCGCATCCCCCGTTGAAATGCAATGCAATATACAGGCGAATACAGTCATTACAATTCGGTTATAGCATAGAGGGGGTATGATATCTCACTTTTACTCGGTTTTCACAGTAAAATTATGGTATACAGTCATACAGTTAAGTAAAGTGAAATAAAAACACATAGTAGCACATTCTCAAATCGCATAAAGTCCATAATCAAACACATTTTAAGTTCAGTAAAATAAAGGTACATAGTCAAAACATGAAAAGGACATTTAAAACCAGTCTCTCGCTGGTTCACCCCAACCTGCATGATCAGGTAGAGAGCAGGCGGCACCAAAAAATGTAAACGATAGTCGTGCCACTGTGTCACGGGAAATTGATCTGAATGACCCTGTGTATGTGCTAAACTATGGACATGGTCCCAAGTGGATCGCGGGCACGGTGATAGCTAAAGAAGGGAATAGGGTGTTTGTAGTCAAACTAGACAGTGGACAAATTTGCAGAAAGCACCTGGACCAAACGAGGCTGCGGTTCACAGACCGCCTCACCTTGTAAAAAGTTTTCATTTTGACTTTCGGCGGGGAAGTGATGTTGTGTATCTGTAAAGCATGCACTCCCATGTTCCGCCACCAGGGAGCGCATCCCCTGAAGTCCCAAGGGATCCCAGCATCCCTTGGGAGCACTGTATATAAGCCGGCCGCTAAGGCCTGTTGCTCACTCTGGAGTGTCTTATTAAAGACTGAGGTCACTGTTACTTTAACCTCCCTGTGTGCAACCTCATCTGTGTTAGGAACACAATACTTCTCATGCTGACCTCTTTCCTGTAGGGACACATCAAACAGATTGTCTAGCCCTGAGAAAGTTCGCTGGCTTGACAAAGGTGACCGAGTTCTAAATTGGGCTCATAGTCTTTAATTGACTGGCTGTCTTATTCAGTTCCTTGTGGACTGCTGTCTGCTTTTACTCTTATCTCACAGCCCTTCTGCTTGTTATCTTACCGGTGCTTCCTTAATAGCCATACCGGTAGATTCATCTTACTCCTGAGTGTTACCCGGCCTGTGCTTCTTTTAATAGCTGCACAGGTAGATTATTTTCCTTAGCCCGGTAACTAATACATATATACTTAATCATTACACAGATAAATCTTACACTACTCTAACTTATTGCTAAATATCCTTAAATTCACATCGCTATATATGTACATCTGCCACCCGTCTCCGGGTGGCCAGGTTAATTCCCGCCTTCTCTTTTTCTTCGTCTCCCGCTGGGTGTCCAGCGAGGTAGGTGATAGATCGGTCTGCACCGTCTAACCCTAAGTACCCTGACCGGACGTGGGTTTGAGTCCCACACTATCGGGGGAACGTCCCCTCCGGTGCTGCAGCACACCACTCCTTTGGGGGTGGCTGCCTGGTTAGTTTCTTCCCCTGGGGGTTCTGCCTGGTCGAGGGCTATGGGCTGGGAACTCTCACTTGGTGGCTGGTCCACCGCTATCTCTTCTGGGGGTCCCTTGTTGCCCGAGGCTACCGGCTGGGTGTCCCTGCTCGCGGGCTGGTCTCTGACCTTAGGTGCCCTTTTGCGACTGGTCCCTTTCCCGGGGCTGAACCATTTAAATCGGAGCGCTGGTGACCACGGTGTCTTTGGCCGTGGTGTGCAGGGAGTTCTTCTTAAGGCTCCGGCTGCTGGAGGTGTGTCCGAGTCCCAAATGATTGGGGGACAGTTCCTCCAGTAACACAGTCCACCGCCCCTCTAGGTGCAGTCTGTGGGTCTGCCACGTCCCCTGTGGGATTTCCACAGTCGGGGGCTGTTGGCTGGGGGTCCCTGTCTTTAGTACGGTTTACAGTTTTTGGCTGTCCCTTTCGTTTAGCTGCTGCCCCTGGGTTGAAAAGTTTGCACTGAGTTATGTGGAACCACTTTGTTCGGCGGGGCAATTTTATGGCATAGACCATGGGGCTTGCCTTGTCGACAATGTGGTACGGTCCCATGTACAGTGCCTCAAAGACCCCTACTCTAGTGTAGTTTCTCACCATAACCTGGTCCCCTATCTCCCACTCGTGGTGCTTGCGGGGTTCTAGCAGCAGTCGGTTGCTCCGATGCTGTTTTCCCATGTTGTTAGCAGCCTGCCAGTGAATCTGTTTAAGGTGTTCAAACAGATTCCTGACAAAGCTGTCCCGGTTCACTTCCCTAAGCTGACCTTCCGTGAGTCCCCGGGCTAACACATGGGTGGGGGTTCGCAAGGCTGTGCCAGTCATGAGCTCGTACGGGGAGTACCCCGTGCTCTTTGACTGGCTGGCCCGGATCCCCATGAGGACCAGTGGTAGGACCTCTATCCACCCCTTGGGTGAGTCCCCTTTCTCTTTACACAACCTTTCTTTGATAGTGCGGTTTAAACGCTCCATAGGCCCGGATGACTGTGGGTTGTGGGCTACATGCCATTTCCCTTTGATGCCGAGTACCTTAAGGGTCTCCTGCATCACCTGCTCGGTGAAGTGACTCCCTTGGTCAGACTCCACGTATTGTGATAGTCCCCATCGGGAGAACACTTCTCTGACCAGGATCCCAGCTGTTCCCAGGGCAGTGGCTGTTCGGCATGGGAAGGCTTCCACCCATTTGGTGAATATATCCACTAATACTAGGCAGTACTTGTAACCTCCCGGGGCAGTGGGTAGGGGCCCGATGTAATCGATTTGGATCGAGTGCCAAGGTCCCTCTACCCTCCTGATATGTTCCATCAACACCTTTCTTTTCTGGGGGTCGGGTTTGCTGGCCGTGCACACCACACAGCTAGCGCAGAACTCGCAAACGTCTTCCCTGAGTCCTGGCCACCACCCTGCCTGTTCCACACATTGCCAAGTGATCTCAGGTCTGGGATGTCCTGCTCCTGGACCCACGTGGGCCAGCTGGAGCAATTCTCTCCAGTGTTATTGCGGTACTACCCATTGCTCCCCCCTGAACAGTATGCCTTCTTTAATGGCAATGGTTGCGGTGCCGTATGAGCCGTCAATCCTTTCCCCTTTAGCTAGCGTGTTCAGGACAGTTTTGAGGACGGAGTCTTGGGTCTAAACCGTTTTTAGGTCCAGGGGCAAAGCTATCCCTGCCTTCCCTGCCGCTCCCATCCTGCCCCTGACTGCTGCTATGGGTCCTGAGTTGTACGGATCCCAGAGCTTGCCCGTGCGGGCCCCCTGCTTGGCTAACATGCCAGCCTGCTGGTTTCCCTCACTACGGCGTTCTGTGGTGGAATGTGCCTTCACCTTATGTATATAAATATTCCCTTCCTCTCCTACGGCTTTCATGATCTTTTCCAGTAGGGGGTTAATTGCCAGGGGTCTCCCGTCTGCGGATGTGTATCAGCGGCGGGACCAGATAGCCAGGCACTCCGTACATGAATTGCATGTGAACATTCTGTCCGAGGAAATCGTGTATGGGGTAGGGAATTCTTTGGGGTGTGTGACTTCATACACCACCGCAGACAGTTCAGCGTGCTGGGCGCTCATAGTACTGAGGAGTTTAATCGCCAGGGCAATGCCTGCCTCGCGGTCATATGCTCCACAGCCTGTGAGTCGTTCACCCGCAGATACTGTGCTTGAACCGTCCACATCGATCTCTCGGCCTGTGGGGTGTAACCCAGCCCGAAAGCCTATGTTAATTTCCCATACCCCTTCTACGGAACACCGTTGGGCTATACCTGGATAAATCATGTTGGCTGCGAGTCTTGGCTTGCAGAACCCTTTACCCTTAGGTCCATTTGAGAGAGGAGCAGGGTCCAGCAAGCAATGCGGGCACTGCTCACTGTCCCGTCCTTGATTCTCCCGTCCAGGAGCATTTGGGTGGGCGTATGGTGAGTAAGGAGTGTGATAGGGGACCCCCCCGTGAAGATCAGTGATCTTTTTATAGCCCAGTGAGTGGCTAGGAGGTGCCACTCACAGTTGGAGTATCCTTTCTCCACATCCGTGAGTATCCTGGAGGAGTAGACCACTGGTCTCAGTCGGCTGTGCCATTCTTGGAGCAGTACTGCGCTCAGACTGTCCCCACTGGCTGCTACCTCCAGGAAAAACTCTTTACCCCCATCTATTGCCCCTAGAGCTGGCGCGGTCTGCAGGTCTTTCTTGAGTTGGATAAATGCTGCCTCGCAACCTTCGTCCCATTCCCACTCCACTCCCTTGTGTAGGAGTTGGAGCAGAGGGGCTGCGGTGGCTGCATAATCCTCAATGAAATCTCTGCAGTACCCGGTGAGTCCTCGAAAAGATCTTACTCCTGTCACTGTGTTGGGGGCGGGTAACTTCTACACTGCTTCCCTTCTAGCTTTGTCTATAGTTCTTTCCCCAGCGCTCACCGACAGTCCCAGGAATTTGACTTCCTTCAGGCCGATCTGTGCCTTTTTGGGGTTTACTTTAAATCCCTCTTCTTTCAGCAGCTCCAGCAGTTCAGCCAGCAGTGGGCCATGCTCCTCCCTCTCATCGGTGAACAAGAGCAGGTCATCTACATACTGTACCAACTGCTGGGGTCTGCTGAAACTCTTTAAACAGTTGGCCATACACTGATGGAAAATACTGGGGCTGTCATGGAAGCCCTGAGGGAGACAGTTCCAAGTGTATTGCTGTCCTTTAAAGGTAAAAGCAAACTTGTACTGATCTTCCTTTCTTAAAGGTATGGACCAGAACCCGTTGGAAATATCCAGCACCGTGAAAGTGGTCGCGGAGGTTGGGATACTTCCAATGAGGTCGGCGACAGCAGCGACAGTGGGTGCACAGGCGGGGATGTTACGATTGATTACTCAATAGTCCACCGTGGCTCTCCAGGAATTGTCCAGTTTCTTAACCGACCACAATGCAGAGTTCACATGGGTAGCTATTGGTCTCAATACCCGCTGTTTAACCAGCGAACCCAAGGATGTTTCCATGTCTGCCTCCGCCTCCCTGGAGAAGTTATATTGTTTCTGTGGTCGGGTCATGGGGTCCCCATCTATGCTAACCTCGACCCCGTTTATTCTCCCACAGTCGTGTTTGTGAGTGGCAAAAGCTGCAAGGTTTTTCCTCACATACTCTTGATATTTTACAGGGGTGTTACTGACATAGAAACATAGAAACATAGAAAATAGGTGCAGGAGTAGGCCATTCAGCCCTTCTAGCCTGCACCGCCATTCAATGAGTTCATGGCTGAACATACAACTTCAGTACCCCCTTCCTGCTTTCTCGCCATACCCCTTGATCCCCCGAGTAGTAAGGACTTCATCTAACTCCCTTTTGAATGTATTTAGTGAATTAGCCTCAACTACTTTCTGTGGTAGAGAATTCCACAGGTTCACCACTCTCTGGGTGAAGAAGTTTCTCCTCATCTCGGTCCTAAATGGCTTACCCCTTATCCTTAGACTGTGACCCCTGGCTCTGGACTTCCCCAACATCGGGAACATTCTTCCTGCATCGAACCTGTCTAAACCCGTCAGAATTTTAAACGTTTCTATGAGGTCCCCTCTCTTTCTTCTGAACTCCAGTGAATACAAGCCCAGTTGATCCAGTCTTTCTTGCTAGGTCAGTCCCACCATCCCGGGAATCAGTCTGGTGAATCTTCGCTGCACTCCCTCAATAGCAAGAATGTCCTTCCTCAAGTTAGGAGACCAAAACTGTACACAATACTCCAGGTGTGGCCTCACCAAGGCCCTGTACAACTGTAGCAACACCTCCCTGCCCCTGTACTCAAATCCCCTCGCTATGAAGGCTAACATGCCATTTGCGACCAGTGATTCAAGGTCGTAACCCTCCTTTGGTTTCATGGTGCACACCGTCCCTTTTCCCTGTTTTCCTGGGATAACCATCACCTCACTCTCCTGTCCCATACAGACTGACTCCCAAAGACCCCGTGGCCTAAGATGAAGTCAGCACCCAGGATCCCTCTCCCATCCTGCTCCCACTTCATCAGGACACAAGTCCACTTAGTGTGGAGTGTACCTAAATGAATGGAGAGCGGAACAGAGAATGAGCCAGTCTGTTCAATGCCTGTGAAACCCACCAAGCTGTAGGGGACCCCGTTAGACAGAGGTGAGGCGGCGGGGTTAGCTGCATAGACAAGGGTGCTTGAGGCACCGGTGTCCAGCAGGCAAGTCCCTTTCACCTTTTCCACTTCCATCTGTATGGTCGGTCTCCCCCATGCATCATACTCGAGGGCACACAGGTGGACAGGCTGTGCCTGTCCTAGTCATAGTTTTGGTTGCGATGGGGCAGATGGGATCTCGGTACCGGTGGCAGTGGCTACCTTCCCAGGGCCATCTAACATGGCTCGGAGCGCAGTTAAAAAGGTCTCAAATGAGTGGGGAGGGACTGGATTATCTGTCTCGGTCTTTTGGGCAGGGGTTGGAGAATTCTTCCAAGGATTTTTACAATCCTTTCTCCAGTGCCCACTCTTTCCGTACCCGAAGCAGGTACGTTTTGTATGGGAGGAGTTGCCCCCCTCGTGGCACCATTCCCTCTTGTCTTGGTTAGGTCAGATTTCGTGAACTCTTTCCTTTTGTGGGTGCTCTTCTGTCCCTCTGCCGTTTCTGTAAGCTAGGGTCAGTTGCTAAGCACTCCCTGCTCTGTGGCTTGGGGATCTCTGGTGTCGAACCAGGCCTCAGCCTTGGTTCTTATTCTGGGTAAACTGTTAGCTACTAGGCTTCGGGGCCAGTGTGCTAATTCATCCGGGTTTAAGTGATCCCTGTCTATGTCCCCACTACAGGCGCTTTTGTACACCGGCCACTGTCGGTCTGCGAAAGCCTGTGGGGTTTCTCCTGTGAGCTGCACCGTTTTCCCTACTCTAGAGAAGGGACTTCCGTCATTGCAGCCCATAGCTTCTAAAATGACTTTCTGGACGGCAGCAAGTGTTTTCTGTCCTCTTTTGCTCTCAGTAGAGAGGGACTAGTACAGTTTGCTGTCTAGAGATAGGAGAAGCATCTTAACCATTTCTGCATCATCACACCCATTACTATCCCCTGCCTGTTCCACTTCCACAAAGTGAACTGAGGGGTCTCCCTTTGGAGTTAGCTTTCCCAGGTGGCTTATCATAGCCCTAAGCTGGTGGGGAGTGTGGAGGACCACAAACTGACTTTCATGGGGCCCTGGACCCCCGTTAAGGGTGGGCGGGCCAAACTTCTGTTGCCGGACCAGGCACATTAGCCCTGGTTCTGGCTCTCCCTGTTCTGGCTCGCCTCCCTCTCTTCCCTGCGGCCAAGCCGAGCTGAAACTCGGTGCTACAGGTGGTGGTGGTTCACTATCCCTGTCCGCCCCGCAACTGATATGCCCCTCCTGCTGCTGAACCGGTGTAGTCACCGGTCCACAGGTAGTGAGCAGGTAGTTTCTTCCTTCTCTTCCAGGTTTACCTAGGGCGTACCCGGGCTTATTAGGCATACCATGCCTTTTGCCTTGGACAGAGCAAGGTTTAAACTTTTAATTTGTTGCTGGCAGGGACCGTGGTCTCTCGATTCAAACCCATTAGTGCTAGCTACTTTATACGCTGCTTGCACATCTTTTAATCTTTCCTGGAGCTCTTTTACTTGTAGGGTGAGGCGAGTGCTTTCCTCCCTCAGTGACTTTTCATTATTTTTGGCCTCGGTAACCTGACATTGAAAATAGTCCTGACTGCTTTTAAACCTTTCCATTATTTGGGTCCTTTCCTGTTTTAGCTTATGGAGTTCTCCTAATAATCTTTCTTCTGACATAACCCTTTCCTGATAATTCTCTGCGCATTCCCATAACTCTGCCTGAAATGTTTCATTCATTCTGTCTAGCAGTTGGACCTGTCGCTGTAGACAGACCAACCAAATTGCTTTCTCTACTGCTTTTTTGTGATCTTTACTTGCTGTCCACTGGACTGCAGTGTCAGCTGGACACTCAGCGCGCAATAGACTAAGCACCCATTCTTTAGTTACATTCACTTTCTTATACACATAGGAGGAAATCCTCTCTTCCATTTTGATTCTTTGCCCCAAACCAGCACTCTCCACATCACAACCCATGTACCAGAGTCCTGCCGCGGTCGCCATTTTGTAAGGGAGGGTGGGGTGTGGGGTGTGCTCTGTGTGGTCTCTATGAGGGGGTCAGGTTCCCTTCTGACCAACTTGAGCAGTTTCGAATCGCTCCCCCTCCCTTGGGTTCTGTACTCTGGATTTATTTGGGGGGTGTGACAAAAGTGCAGAGGATGCTGGTTTGATGCATAGAACTTTGGTTTTATTACAGTCAGGGTAATACAGGCTTACTACTCTAGTAAGAAAATACAAGGCCAAACTTGCAATCACTCTAATAAAGAACAATACAAGGAAAGGTACAAGGTCAAACTTATAATCCCTCTAATAAAGTACCATACACTACACAGTCAAAGGGGGTTTCAGTAAAATTATACCTCCCATCTCCCAATACCTAATTCTAGCTAGGTTGGACTCCAGGGCAGGGACTTATGCTTACCAATCCTTTTGATAGTTAATGGTAGATGGTGATGTTCTTCCTTCCTTCAGGACTTCAAGACTTCGAGGCTGGAGAAGTTTTACAACTGTCGCGTTGGTTTCTCTCCTTGTCTTGATGAGGTAGTAGCAACCACCTCTCTCCCCTCTCTCTCCTCCCTCTCTCTCGCTTCTCTCTAACCTCTGTTGAAAGCAGTGGCCAGTTATACGATTTCAGTGTTCTAATCTTGCCGCCCAATCTGTTCACAATCCTTTGTATTTGGTCCAAGTGTTTCCGGTGAATGAGTCCATTTGAAAGTTTGACCCGAAACACCCTACTCCCCTCTTTGGCCACGACAGTGCCGGGAAGCCACTTGGGACCTTGTCCATAATTTAATACAAATACAGGATCATTGATTTCAATTTTGCATGACACATTTGCGCTATCATGGTATGCACTTTGTTGAAGCTGGCTGATCTCTACCTGTTCATGTAGATCAGGTGAACTAACGAGAGCCTTGTCTGAAGTGCTCTTTTCCTGAGCAGTTCAGTAGGTGGGATCCCAGTGAGTGAGTGGGGTCTCATGCGGTAGCTAAGCAGGACTCGGGATCGGCGAGTCTGCAGTGAGCCTTCAGTTACACTCTTCAAGCCTTGCTTGATTGTTTGTAGTGCTCTCTGCCTGACCATTGGACACTGGTTTAAACGGGGCAGATATGACATGTTTGATCCCGTTACGGGTCATGAATTCTTTGAACTCAGCACTGGTAAAACATGGCCCGTTGTTGCTCACCAGGACATCGGGTAGGCCGTATGTGGCAAACATGGCCCGCAGGCTTTCAGTGGTGGCAGCGGATGTGCTAGCCAACATTATCTCACATTCAATCCACTTGGAGTACACGTCTACAACCACAAGGAACATTTTACCCAAGAACGGGCCTGCATAATCGACGTGTACCCTAGACCACGGTTTGGAGGGCCAAGACCATAAACTTAGCGGCGCCTTCTTGGGTACATTGCTTAACTGCAAGCATGTATTACATCTGTGAACGCAGGACTCTAAGTCCGCATCGATACCGGGCCACCACACATGGGATCTGGCTATCACTTTCATCATTACAATGCCTGGTGGGTACTGTGGAGGTCATTGATGAAGGTGTCTCTGCCCTTCTTGGGGACCACTTCTCGATTGCCGCATAGAAGGCAGTCTGCCTGTATAGACATTTCATTTTTACGCCGCTGGAACGGCTTTATCTCTTCCTGCATTTCACAGGGACACTGGACCAGCTCCCGTGAAGCACACAGCTTTTGACTAGAGATAATAGGGGTCCTGGCTTGTCCAGGTTTTGATCTGATGGGCAGTGACGGGTGATTGTTCACTCTCAAATGCTTCTATAACCATGGCTAGATCTGTGGGCTGCGCCATTTCCACCCCCGTGGTGGGCAGTGGCATCCTACTGAGAGCATCGGCGCAGTTTTCTGTGCCTAGCCTGTGGCGGATGGCGTAGTTGTATACGGACAACGTGAGCGGGCCGATGCGTTGGTATTTATCCCTTTACTCTCGGAGAACAAGGATATAAGTGGCTTATGGTCAGTTTCCAATTCGAATTTTAGCCCAAACAGGTATTGATGCATTTTCTTTACCCCATAGACACACGCTAACACTTCTTTCTCAATCATGCTGTAGGCTCTCTCAGCCTTAGACAGACTCCTGGATGCATAAGCAACCAGTTGCAGTTTCCCAAAATCATTAGCTTGTTGCAATACACACCCGACTTCATGTGACAACGCATCACATGCTAGTACCAAACGCTTACATAGATCATACAACACAAGCAATTTGTTTGAGCATAACAATTTTCCCGCTTTTTCAAAGGTATTTTCTTGGCTTTTGCCCCAAACCCATTCATCCCCTTTTTGTAGTAAGACATGCAGTGGTTCTAACAGTGTGCTGAGACCCGGTAAGAAGTTACCAAAGTAGTTCAGGAGTGCCTGAAACGACCGCAACTCCGTCACGTTCTGTGGTCTCGGTGCGTTCTCGATTGCCTCCGTCTTCGCGTTGGTGGGCCTGATGCCATCCGCCACAATCCTCCTTCCCAGGAACTCCACTTCAGGCACCAGGAAAACGCACTTCAAGCATTTTAACCTGAGCCCCACATGGTTGAGTCGACTAAGAACCTCCTCCCGGTTCTACAGCTGTTCGACTGTGTTCCGACCTGTGACCAAGATGTCGTCCTGGAAGACCATGGTGTGCGGGACCGACTTCAGTAAGCTTTTCATGTTTCTCTGGAATATCGCCGCCACCGATCGGATTCCAAATGGGCATCTATTATAAACAAAAAGACCTTTGTACGTGTTGATGAGGGTGAGGCCCTTCAGTGATTCCTCCAGTTTCTGCTTCATGTAGGCTGAAGCCACATCCAGCTTCGTGAACGTCTTTCCTCCTGCCAGCGTTGCAAAGAGGTCGGCGGTCTTTGGTAGTGGGTATTGGTCCTGCAGGGAGAAACGATTGATAGTTACTTTGTAATTGCCACAAATTCTGATGGTGCCGTCTCTCTTGAGGACTGGGACGATAGGACTGGCCCACTCGTTGAACTCGATCAGGGAAATGATGCCCTCTCTTTGCAGCCGATCTAGCTCGATCTCTACCCTTTCTCTCATCATGTATGGTACTGTTCTCGCCTTGTGATGGATGGGTCGCACCCCCGGAATTAGGTGGATCTGCACTTTTGCTCCTTGGAATTTTCCGATGCCTGGTTCAAACTGCGAAGGAAATTTGTTTAAGACCTGGGCACACGAACTGTCGTCAGCGGGTGATAGCGCTCGGTCATCATCCCAGTTCCAGCGTATCTTTCCCAGCCAGCTCCTGCCAAGCAGCGTGGGATCATCACCCGGTACCACCCACAGTGGTAGCTTGTGCACCGCTCCATCGTAGGAGACCTTTACGGTAGCACTGCCAATTACAGGAATCAATTTTTTCGTGTAAGTTCTTAGTCTCGTGTGAACTGGAGTTAAGACTGGCCTTGAGGCCTTGATGCACCACGAACCTTTCAAAAGTCTTTTTGCCCAAGATGGACTGGCTCGCGCCCGTGTCCAGTTCCATTGACACCGGGAGTCCATTTAGTTCAACATTCAGCATTATTGGGGGACAATTCGTGGTGAATGTGTGCACCCCATGTACCTCTGCCTCCTCGATCTGAGGCTCTGGTTCATCATGATCCTCCGTGAATCTGTCCTCCTCTGCAACATGGTGGTTTGCAGGTTTAACAGGCTTTACAGCTTGCCTGCACACTCGTTAGAGGTGTCCCATTGTTCAACAGCCCTTGCAAATGTACTCTTTGAATCGACATGAATGGAAATGATGATCACCCCCACAGTGCCAATAAGGTGTTAATGGCCTTGCATTTATCACCCTTGATGGTGGACTCTGAGACATCTGCGGACGTGTAACTGCAGGTATGTGTGACCTACTTTGTACGTTACGATTCGAAAACAACATCACTTTGTTCACAGTACTTGTAGCAGCACTTGTGCGCTGAGAGATTTGCTTCGTATTGTCACTGGTGGCAATGAACGCCTAGGCCATCACTATGGCCTTTCTCAAGGTTGGGGTCTCTACAGTCAAAAATTTGAGAAGTATGGTTTCGTGGCCAATGCCAAGTACGAAAAAGCCTCTGAGCATGTGCTCCAAATGTACTTCAAATTCGCAATGTCCTGCAAGGCGTCTCAGTTCGGCGACGTAACTCGCCACTTCCTGGCCTTCAGACCTTTTGTAGATGTAGAACCGGTACCTCGTCACCAGAACGCTTTCCTTCGGGTTCAAATGCTCTCGGACTAGTGTGCACAAATCATCGTACGATTTCTCCGTGGGTTTTGCCGGAGTGAGCAGATTCTTCATGAGGCCATACAGACGGTGAGGAGGATCGCCCTTCATTTGGCTGCACTCTCTTCCCCATCTAGCTCGTTGGCCACGAAGTATTGGTCGAGTTGCTCCATAAAAGTTTTCCAATTATCTCCCTCCAAGAATTTCTCCAGGATGCCCACTGTTCTCTGCATCTTTGGGTTCGCTATCTGTATCTCGTCGCCAGTAGTTGTGTATGGAGAACGAGTCAGACTGAACACTGTGAGCTCAAAGTAAGGTGTGACCTTCATCTTTTATTGCACATCTCCAGAGTGCCTCTCCAACCTTTGAAGCCTCCTTACATACCTGTGCTCCCAAGGTATTATGGATAGAGAATTGGCTAGCTAACAGAAAGCAGAGAGTCGGGATAAATGGGTCCTTTTCAGGTTGGAAATCGGTGGTTAGTGGTGTGCCACAGGATCGGTGCTGGGACACAACTGTTTACAATATACATAGATGACCTGGAAGAGGGGACAGAGTGTAGTGTAACAAAATTTGCAGATGACACAAAGATTAGTGGGAAAGCGGGTTGTGTAGAGGACACAGAGAGGCTGCAAAGAGATTTAGATAGGTTAAGCGAATGGGCTAAGGTTTGGCAGATGGAATACAATGTCAGAAAATGTGAGGTCATCCACCTTGGAAAAAAAAACAGTAAAAGGGAATATTATTTGAATGGGGAGAAATTACAACATGCTGCGGTGCAGAGGGACCTGGGGGTCCTTGTGCATGAATCCCAACAAGTTAGTTTGCAGGTGCAGCAGGTAATCAGGAAGGCAAATGGAATGTTGGCCTTCATTGCGAGAGGAATGGAGTACAAAAGCAGGGAGGTCCTGCTGCAACTGTATAGGGTATTGCTGAGACCGCACCTGGAGTACTGCATGCAGTTTTGGTCACCTTACTTAAGGAAGGATATACTAGCTTTGGAGGGGGTACAGAAACGATTCACGAGGCTGATTCCGGAGATGAGGGGGTTACCTTATGATGATAGATTGAGTAGACTGGGTCTTTACTCGTTGGAGTTTAGAAAGATGAGGGGAGATCTTATAGAAACATTTAAAATAATAAAAGGGATAGACAAGATAGAGGCAGAGAGTTGTTTCCACTGGTCGGGGAGACTAGAACTAGGGGGCACAGCTTCAAAATACGGGGGAGCCAATTTAAAACCGAGTTGAGAAGCAATTTCTTCTCCCAGAGGGTTGTGAATCTGTGGAATTATCTGCCCAAGGAAGCAGTTGAGGCTAGCTCATTGAATGTATTCAAATCACAGACAGATAGATTTTTAACCAATAAGGGAATTAAGGGTTACGAGGAGCGGGCGGGTAAGTGGAGCTGAGTCCACGGCCAGATCAGCCATGATCTTGTTGAATGGCGGAGCAGGCTCGAGGGGCTAGATGGCCTACCCCTGTTCCTAATTCTTATTATGTTCTTATGACTCCAGGTGATGAGCCCTCTGGTGGCTGTAAAGAGTAAATACAAGTATACATATATAATAATAACCTCCCAGTTCTGGTATTCTTCTAGTAAATCGTTTTGCAACTCCTCCAGCATCTTTGTATTCTATTTTCGTATACTTATATATGTATACTTGTATTTACTCTGTACAGCCACCAGAGGGCTCATCCCCTGGAGTCCCAAAGGATCCCATAATCCCTTTGGAGCACAGGTAATTAAGAAGGCTTCACTGGTTGGAGAGGCACTCTGGAGACCTGCAATAAAAGACTAAGGTCACACTTTACTTTGATCTCACAGTGTTCAGTCTGACTCGTTCTCCATACACAACTACTGGTGACGAGATACAGATAGCGAACCCAAAGATGCAGAGAACAGTGGGCATCCTGGAGAAATTCTTGGAGAGAGATGATTGGGAAACTTTTATGGAGCAACTCGACCAATACTTCGTGGCCAAAGAGCTACATGAGGAAGAGAGTGCTGCCAAACGAAGGGCGATCCTCCTCACCGTCTGTATGGCCTCATGAAGAATCTGCTCACTTCAGCAAAACCCACGGAGAAATCGTACGATGATTTGTGCACACTAGTCCGAGAGCATTTGAACCCAAAGGAAAGCGTTCTGATGGCGAGGTACCGGTTCTACATCTACAAAAGGTCTGAAGGCCAGGAAGTGGCGAGTTACGTCCTCAATTAACACAGCAACTTGTTAAAGTTACTTAAAAGTACTGAGTGTCATTAATTAGTACTAATGATGGAGATGGAGTTCCTGCTGGCAGTTGCATTTCAAGTTATTAATAAAGTGGCATTTTGCTAGCCATCCTTCAAAGGACTATGATTCATCTTATCATTTTATCATTTTCCAGCCCTGTCAAATACCAGGGGTTCAAAACATTAAAATATTCCTCCTGAATACATGGAATATGAATCATATGACAAGCCTACTTAACTAAACTGATACTTTCCGATCACGTGTCTCACTTTTTCATTCTGAAAGATTGTTTATACTGAGCAAAGTTTTTTTTGGATTAGGCCTGCAACTCATGAACATTAAAAGGATGGAGACAAAGGAGGAAAGAGCTCACAGTACACATTGATTTTAAAGGGTATATAACACAAGTCAGGAGTGTGATGCAATACTCTCCACTTGCCTGGATGATTGCAGCTCCAACAACACTCAAGAAGCTCGACACTATCCACGACAAAGCAGCCCACATGATTGGTACCCCATCCACCACCTTAAACCTTCACTCCCTCCACCACCGGCACACCATGGTTGCAGTGTATACCATCTGCAAGATGCACTCCAGCGACTTGTCAAGGTTTCTTCGATTGTATCTCCCAAACCCACGACCTCTACCATCTAGAAGGACAAGGGCAGCAGGCGCATGGGAACACCCCCACCTCCAAGTTTCCCTCCAAGTGACACACCATCCTGACTTGGAAATATATTGCCGTTCTTTCATCTCACTGGGTTAAAGTCCTGGAACACCCTCCCTGACAGCGTTGTGGGAGCACCTTCACCACACGGACTGCAGAGGTTTAAGGAGGTGGCTCACCACCACATTCTTAAGGACAATTAGGGACGGGCAATAAATGCTGGCCTTGTTAGAGACGTCCACATCCCGTGAATGAATTAAAAAAGCACTAAATGTCTTTAACCTCACTGGACTCTTTGGCCTAGAAATACGGGGGAGCGCTAACGGGACACAAACGACTTTTCGCCTGGGGGCAACACTGCTAACGACTCCCGCTAAATTCCGCTGGAGTTTCGCGGCGGCAATAACCCGTAGCATCCCGCTCCGCTGTGCGGGTGATGATGTCATCACCGTGCGCAGCGCCCCGGGCCCTAAATGTCTTTAACCTCACTGGACTCTTTGGCCCTCTGATGCTGCGCAGGGCCATGACAGCTACAGCTTCAGGGGACGTGACCTGGGCGGCCAGCCGCTCGCAAGTTAAAGGGGAGATGCGGGCTTTAAAAAAAGAAATGATGCCGATTTTGTCCTGCACCCCGTCACACCCTGCGTGAGTGCTGGGCTGTTGGCACGGCACCCCCCGCTCCCCAGTGGTCCAGGTAGGATGCTTTCATTACCACAGAGTTTGCAGCTTGGGCCCTTCCCTTTAATTAAGGGGTAGCCCCATTTACGTGGCAGCACTACACGGCCCAGTGCGTAGTGCTGCGCCCCGCTCCCAACGCATCTGCCCCACTAGTGCCTCAGAAAGGAACTGGAGCACATTATTTTGCACACCACTTCCTTTTGGAGGCAGTAACCCCAATTTCTAGCGCGAGATGAGACTTCTGCACCTGGCACAAAATCTCACGAGTGGTACGGAATTTTTCCCCCTTAGCGAAGAAAAATATCAGCCAACAATTGGACAAAGGGTTTAGGAAAGTCAAGTCTTATTTTTCAACGCCTTCACAAGTCCATTAAAACTGTAGAAAATGACACTACTTGGGAATAATTCCATAGAATCACGCAGCACAAAAGGAAGCCATTCGGCCCATCAGCCTATGCCAGCTCTTACAAAGAACTCTCCAATTAGTCCCACTCTCCCCACTTTCCCCATCGCCTTGAAACTTTTTCCTTTTCAAATATTTATCCAATTCCCCTACTTCTAAGGTACCACTAAATCTGCTTCTCGACAGTGCATTCCAGATCATGTCATGTATCTATGTGAAGAACGGGTGGTCTCCCAGTGTCCTGCTAGCACCACCCCCCCCACCCCACCCCCGTTCCTGCCTGCATAACTTCAAAGTCGTTCATTGCATGAGTCGTGCTTTGAAACATTTCTGAAGATATGATAAATGCACTTTGTAAGTGCAAGTCTTTTTTCATTCATTTTTTTTCTTTGACAATCGCATGAGAGCTGGCCATCTTCTCAAGTGGCCCATTCTTCATTCATAGCCCAGAAAGTGGGTTCCGGCGGATTATACAACTGTACGGGCATTATCGCCAAGTCCGACCTTGTCCTTGCATCCATACATATTGCAATTTCCCACTGGATAGGAATCAGGAACGAGGAAGCCTGGCTCATTGGTCCTCTCACTAGACAAGAGGCCCAATATAGTGCTGCTACCGCTGACATCAGCTGGCTTGGCACAGCACGAGGATGGCACCTGCGAATCTTTCTGATCAGTATGGCTCAGTGCCAGTGTAATAGAGTTCCTCCTAGTGGATTACTATGGTAATGCAACTACTGATGTATCACAATAAAAGGGTCATGTGATAAAGTTACATGATGTATTGGAACCATCTTGTAGAGTGGGTTTGTTAGTGATGTTGTAAAGAATATATCATAGCCATACTTGTGTAGCTACCAACTCAGCCTTTAGAGTTGCCCCAGCTCTTCCTTTTTCAATCTACTTTAGATTAACAGTAAAAGAGAGAGCTTTTAGCACAGCCTTTGTACTGAGAAGCTAATTGGTTACATAGAATTTTACAGCACAGAAACTGGCCATTCAGCCCAACCATTTATGCTCCACACGAGCCTCCTCCCACCCCTACGTCATCACAACCTATCAACGTTTCCTTCTAAAAGGTTACATCACAAAGTGCCAATACTTGTAAAGGGCCAAATTCACTGCAATCCTTACAGCAACGATTTCCTACATTACAACAGTGACTACACTTCAAAAATACTTCATTGACTGTAAAGCCCTTTGGGACACCCTGAGGTCGTGAAAGGAAAGCTACTCTCTCACCAGAACTCATGAAAAATAGCGAGGAGCTGCTGTTTAAAAATTGTTATTCCCTTTTGTTCAGAACCCAATTTAGCACAGCAGTTATGCCAAAGATTTATATTCTTTACAAAGTGGCAGAATGAGAATACCTTCAGAATATTAAATAGTCTGTGTGGCGTGGGTTTTTATGTGACTCCATAGTTCATTTCATTGTCCATTCAGTGTGTGGAAAAGTAATTAGCTGTCTCATGTTTATTAAATGACTAGAAATAGCATTGCACTTTCATTCATTCTCCTCATTACCTATTGCATGAGGTCATTTGCAATATATAAATGATTGCTCTGCAAATTATTTGTAATAATACGATAAGTGAAATTGGAGCTACATTGTACTGCAGAGGAAGATAATGAATATTACTGCACAGGGCAGCGGGTGTGGGGTGTTACATGTTACATAGCCTTCAACCCTGTATTATTCAAGTCTGGAGCTGAAAACATACTCTGAAACTTTTTAATAGAATTGTATTCAGTTCTGCTGCTCAGGACCTGAGAGACATAACGGTAAGAGTAACACCAGCTTCACAACTGGAATGTTCATTTATCAAACCAGCATTTCCACTGTAAAGGAGTTTCGATATTTTCTAACATCCCTATACCAGCCAGTACTGGAATATATATTGGAATTTAGAAGATTAAGGAGTCATTGATCAAAGTTTTAAAGATATTAAGGGGAAATGATAGGGTAGATAGAGAAAAACCATTTCTACTGCTTAAGGAATCTAGGCTGGAATTTTTTCCAGGTAATGGGGTTGGGGTCAGGGGCCTCCAAGGTGGGCTGGAAACCTGAGAGGCCAGGTTTCACGCAAAGCCTGATTTGTATGTGAGGCCTCGCATTCCCACCTGCAGCCAGCCAGAATGAGATGCTAATATAAAAGCAAAACACTGCGGATGCTGGAATCTGAAATAAAAACAGAGAATGCTGGAAATCTCAGCCGGTCGGGCAGCATCTGTGGAGAGAAAAACAGAGTTAAAGTTTCGGGTCGACAATCCTTCATTAGAACTGCCAAATGTTCGAAAAGAACACATTCTTAAGCACTGAAAGAGGGAGAGGAAGAAAGAACAAAAGGGAAGGTCTGTGATAGAGTGGAAGACAGGAGAGATTAGAGAGACAAAAGGGATAATGGGCCGAATTGAAATGGTAATGACAGAAGTTAGAAAAAGGTTAATCTATATAGGGTGTGAATGGCAGAACAATGACCAGCTGACATTTGAGACAAAGAGAAAAAAAACATAAGATAGGGGATGGGGGATTGGGGGGGTGGGGGGGGGGGGAGGTGGGGGGAGGGAAAGGGAGCCAAAGATGGCCAGAGGTTATGCTCTAAAATTGTTGAACTCGATGTTTAGTCCATAAGGCTGTAAAGTGCCTAAACGAAAGATGAGGTACTGTTCCTCGAACTTGCGTTGAGCTTCATTGGAACCGTGTAGGAGGCCGAGGATGGAGATGTCGGAGTGGGAGTGGATCGGGGAATTAAAGTGACAGGCAACCGGGCGCTCAGGGTCACACTTACAGACTGAATGGAGGTGTTCAGCAAAGCGGTCACCCAATCTACGCTTGGTCTCCCCAGTGTTGAGGAGACCACATTGTGAGCAGCGAATACAGTATACTAAATTGAAAGCAGTACAAGTAAATCACTGTTTCACCTGGAAGGAGTATTTGGGGCCCTGGATAGTGGGAAGGGAGGAGGTAAAAGGGCAGGTGTTGCATCTCCTGCGATTGCACGGGAAGGTGCTTTGGGAAGGGGAGGGGTGCTGGGTGTGACTGCGGAATGGACCAGGGTGTTGCGGAGCAAGCGATCCCTTTGGAATGCTGAGAGGGGAAGGGAGGGGAAGATGTGATTGGTGATGGGATCACGCTGAGGTTGCGGAAATGGCGGAGGATGATCCGTTGTACACGGAGTCTGGTGGGGTGAAAGGTGAGGACAAGGGGAACCCCGTCATGGTTCTGAGAGGGAGGGGAAGGGGTGAGAGCAGAGGTGCGGGAAACAGAACAGACATGATCGAGGGCCATGTTAACCATGGTGGAGGGGAATCCTCGGTTGAGGAAAAGGGAATACATGTCAGAGGCACTAGTGTGGAAGGTGGTGTCGTCAGAGCAGATGTGACGGAGATGGAGAAACTGGGAGAATGGAATTGAGTCCTTACAGGATGCGGGGTGGGAGGAAGTGTAGACCAGGTAGCTGTGGGAGTCAGTGAGCTTACAGTCGATACTGGTCGAAAGCCTATTCCCAGAAATGGAGACAGAGAAGTCGAGGAAGGGAAGGGAAGAGTCGGAGATGGACCATGTGAAGGTGAAGGAAGGGTGGACATTGGATGCAAAGTGAATGAAATGTTCTAGTTCAGGGCGAGAGCAGGAAACGGCACCGATACAATCATCAATGTACCGGAAAAAAGAGGTGAGTGAGGGGACCCAAGTACGACTGGAACAAAGAATGTTCCACATATCCCACGAAACGTTAACTTTGATTTTCTCTCCACAGATGCTGTCTGACCCGTTGAGACTTCCCGCATTCTCTGTTTTTATTTCAGATTGAGAGGCTGTCTGGCTGCAGGCAGGTAGGCCTGCAAATGTGGAGAGGGAGTGAGCGTTTGGTCCGGGGGAGGGATCGCGGGAGGGCTAGGGACGGTGGGGGGAGGGTTTCGTTCGTGGTTGGGAGCAGATTGGTAGCCTGTCCCCGTACCACCTCCCCCCCGCCCCCCCCAATTCTGTCCCTGTCCCGTCTCTGTTAAGACCGGAAGTGGGCGGGTTCAAGGCGGGATCAGATCGGGAATCCCATTTTTAACAATTTAACTGACATCTTCTATTGCGCTCTTCCTCTCATTCTTTCTTTTTCTCTTTGCCTTCCTTTTTTTTCCTTTCCAAATAATTCTTCGCTCCACCCAATGAGCAGCTGATATCTGGAATAGACTCCTGAAGTGATTAATGTTTTTGACTATCTCCGTCAAGTAAGAGCTGTGTCAGTGTCTGCAGGGTATGGGGATACGTGTAGGTGTAGCTAATTAATTCTCCAAGGATGATGATGGTTCCAGTGTTGCACAGGTAATCAAGGGGGCGAGGATCTCATCTGTGGTTGCAGCAGACCAGATTCCAGTGGTACCGATGAATAAACTAGGGTTGCCAACCCTCCAGGATTGCCCTGGAGTCTCCAGGAATTGAAGATTAATCTCCAGGACACTGCTGCGAGCAAAAACATGGGAGAAAAATCAACACTTTTGTTTATTAATTATAAAGATATTGGAGATGGGGGTGAAAAGGCTGTTTGACTGACAGTCAAGCATCAGCCAATCAGGCAACGAAGAGTCCTTTCCAATTGGCTGTGGGAAGGCAGAGTCATTGCGATGATGGACCTATCGGGCAACCAATGGCGGGAGTGTGAGGGCGGGGCAGTTGCAGGCGGGTGGTCATGTGATGGAACTTCCAGGAATACATCCAACCAGCGTTGACAATCCTAGTGTACACGGGTAGAACAGCCAGAGTTTCAGTCCATAATCGTGTTGCATATATACGTGGCCTGCAGAAGGAATTGAGCTGGGTGAAAATTGATGGCCTTGTTTTGTGCCTTCTTTTGTGGGTTCATCAAAACTTCCGCTTGAAAGCTCGAGTTAGTCCTGCAAAGTTTAGGTCTCAGCGTACACAATTATGCTTTATTCTTCTATCATTTTGCAGATTACTGTCTTCAGAATGGGATCAGAGGGACATCAGGACATTGACTTAGCCATTCTAACAGCACTCCTGAAAGGTAACTCTATGGTATCGCAACAGATCTGCTGAATTACTTCCCTCCTGCTGATGTGCTTCTGCCTCCCGATCTCTGTAACCTCCTCCTGCCTGACAACCCCCCAAGATGTGTGCGCTCCTACGATTATGCCCTCTTGAGCAGCACCGATTTTAATCGCTCCACCTTAGGTGGCTGTGCCTTCAGCTGCCTCGGCCCTAAGATCTGGAATTTCCTCCCTAAACCTCTCCGCCTCTCTACTTTTCTCCTTAAATCCTATTTCTTTGACCAAGCTTTTTGCCACCTGTCTTAATATCTCCTCATGTGGCTCGGTGTCAAATCGCTCCTGTGAACCACCTTCGGAAGTTTTATTACATTTAAGGCACTACATAAATGCAAATTGTTGCTGTCGTGGAGCTCACTCATGCTTAACTCCTTACACCACAGATCGGAGAGATCAGTAAAAGTGAGCAGTATCTATTGATATTTGCCACAAATCACTTATCTCATCCTATCGCCATTTGCAATTATTTGTAAAACTGTTGTCAATCAACTCATTCCCCTTCGTTATTCTAACTGCTGCCGTGAAAAGTGGTGTTTGCATTAAAATTTATCCCATTGACTGTCGTAGATTAATTTTTCATAGACTGTGGTAATACCTTCACATTATCTGTGAAATATTAGCATATCAAACATTTAATCAGTCATAAACCTCTTATCTGGTCAGCACATACTGCATATTGTATAATATTATCAACAGAGTTGAAAGATTTCTGTGAGAGGATGTGGTGGTGGATTAACTGAAATGTTCAATAGTTTCTGTTAAGCTCATAATAAAGTGACGTAACTGAGTATGATACAGGTTACCTAGGGTTGCTCCATAACATCACTCCTTCCCAAAGTCAATAGTACACTTATTTACAGGGTGAGACGATCTGGGGCTTTTCGCTCCCTTGTTGATCGTCTCGGTACAAATGCAGGTGTAGGTGAGTTGGTTGGTTCTTCACTGGGCTGCTGGGAAGCTGGCCTTGCCGGTCTGCTGGGGATGGTGAGTTCGGCTTCGTGGTCGACCGTGATGTCAGTTGCCACTTGTGTGTGTGTTGGAAGGTTGAAGTTGGTGGTGTCCTCTTCGGGTTACTCGTGGCTGTTTGTAAATCGCAGTTTGGTTTGGTCCAAATGCTTTCTGCAAGTTAGTCCATTAGCAAGTTTGACCTGAAAACCCTGCTCCCTTCTTTGGCTATGAGTGTGCCATTTGGGACCATGTCCATAGTTGAGTAAAAATACAGGGTCATTGACTTTAATATCGTATGACAAGTTTGCGCGATCATGGTACATGCTTTGTTGATGCCGCCTGCCCTCGACGTGATCATGGGGATCAGGGGACAAGTGAGAGCCTTGTTTTGAGCGCCCTTTTCATGAGCAGTTCGGCAGGGGGAACCCCGGTGAGCGAATGGAGTCTGGTGCGGTAGCTGAGCAGGACTCGAGACAAGCGGGTCTGCAGGGAGCCTTCCGACACATGTTTCAAGCTTTGCTTGATGGTTTGGACTGCCCGTTCTGCCAGACCGTTGGATGCGGGCTTGAACGGGGCTGATGTGACGTGCTTGATCCCATTGCGGGTCATGAATTCCTTGTATTCAGCACTGGTGAAGCACGGCCCATTGTCGCTGACAAGAACATCAGGCAGGCCGTGCGTGGCGAACATGGCTCGTGGCTTTCAATGGTGGCAGTGGACGTATGTCACGACAGGACCAATACCCGCTTCCGAGAGCAGAGGATCTTTTTGCCACGCTGGCAGGTGGCAAGCTGTTCACCAAGTTGGACCTCACTTCAGCCTTGATGGGCTCTGTAGTGCCTTACGCCTTACTATAGAATCACACAAGGCATGTACTTCAGACAAGGTCACTACGTGACCTGAACCTTTATTCTCAGGACCAAGAAGCGCTGACCCTGCGTGGGACCTCCCTTTATATACCTGGATGACCAGGTGAGGAGTGTCTCCCACAAGTTCATCCCCTGTGGTCAAGGTGTGCATTACTCAGGTGTATACAGTGTACAGTGTTGTTACATAAGGGTTACAGTTATGTGAAGGTTACAAACATGACATCACCTCCCCCCAACGTCTTTGGGTCAAAGGTTGAGTCTTTCAGGCGGTTGACGCTCTCTCATGGAGCGTCGCAGTTGGGGCTCTGGTGGTTGGGCCTTGGCATGCATCTCTGTCGCCTGAGGTGATTCCAACCTGTCCGGGCTGGCCGCAGGGACTGTGCATGCTGGTGAATGTCCTTGTTGCTCGTTCACTGGCAGTGGTTTGGGTAACATCTCACGATCTTCCTCAGGTTCCTCAGTGTCCATGCTGAACCTTTTTTTTACTTGGTCCAGATGTTTGCGGCATATCTGCCCATTGTTAAGTCTGACCACTATGACCCTAGTCCCCTCTTTGCCAATTACAGTACCCACAAACCACTTGGGTCCCAAAGCATGATTGAGAACAAATACAGGGTCATCAATTTCTATGCATCTCCCCACTGAGTTGCGATTATAGAACTCGATTTGGGACTGGCGCTTGCTCTCAACAATGTCTGACAGGTTTGGGTGAATGAGGGACAGCTGCATTTTAAGCATGCGTTTCATGAGTAGTTCCATGGGCGGAACTCCCGTGAGTGAATGCGGGCGGGACCAATAGGCCAGCAGGAGGCGCGATAGGCGGTACTGAAGGGAGGGTCCTTGAATCCAGAGCATGCCCTGTTTTATGATTTGAACTGCACGTTCCACCTGGCCATTGGAAACCGGCTTGAACGGTGCTGTCCTGCCATGTTTGATATCATTACCCGACATAAACTCCTGGAATTCATAGCTAGTGAAACATGTGCCATTATCACTAACCAGGATGTCCAGCAAGCCGTGGGTCGCAAAGACCGTACGCAGACTTTCAACGGTGGTGGATGTCGTGCACGAATTCAATATGATGCACTCGATCCATTTTGAGTATGCATCGACAACAATCAGGAACATTTTCCCCATGAACGGGCCCGCGTAGTCTACGTGAATACGTGACCATGGCCTGGTGGGCCAGGGCCACGGGCTGAGTGGGGCCTCCCTGGGGGCATTTCCCAGCTGAGAACACGTCGTGCACCTGCGAACCCAGTGTTCCAGGTCTGAGTCAATTCCTGGCCACCATACATGTGACCGGGCAATGGCCTTCATTAGCACGATGCCTGGGTGCTCGCTGTGGAGTTCCCTGATGAATGATTCCCTTCCTTTCTGGGGCATGACTACCAGGCTGCCCCATAGCAGGCAGTCGGCTTGGATGGAGAGCTCGTCCATCCGTCTGTGAAATGGCCTGACCTCCTCGGGGCATGCTCCGTGTGCGGGCGCCCAATCCCCAATCAGGACACATTTCTTTATCAGGGATAGGAGGGGATCTCTGTTGGTCCAGATTTTGATCTGGTGGGCTGTGATTGGGGAGCCTGCGGTGTCGAAAGCCTCAACGGCCATGACCATCTCCGTGCTTTGCTCCGACGTTCCCTAGGTGGTCGCCAGTGGGAGCCTGCTGAGCGCGTCAGCGCAATTTTCAGTGCCTGGCCGGTGCCGTATGGTGTAGTCATACGCAGCCAGCGTGAGGGCCCACCGCTGTATGCGGGCTGATGCATTGGCATTGACAGCCTTGCTGTCGGACAACAGGGATGTTAACGGTTTGTAGTCCATTTCTAACTCGAACCTTCTGCCGAAAAGGTACTGGTGCATCTTTTTCACCCCGTAGACACATGCGAGTGCTTCCTTTTCAACCATCCCATATCCCCGTTCTGCCTGGGAGAGCGACGTGGAGGCATAAGCCACAGATTGGAGTTGGCCCTCATCATTACACTGCTGCAACACGCACCCAACCCCATAGGATGATGCATCACACGTTAAAACCAGTTTCTTACAGGTGTTGTACAAGGTCAACAGCTTGTCAGAACAAAGCAGATTCCGCACCCGATTGAAAGCCCGTTCTTGACAGTCCCCCCAAAACTATTCACAACCCTTATGCAGGAGCATGTGCAGCGGCTACAACAATGTGCTTAAGTTCGGCAGAAAGTTCCCGAAGCAGTTCAATAGTCCCAGAAATGAACGCAACTCTGATGTGTTGCCGGGCCTAGGCGCTCGACGGATCGCCTCCGTTTTAGATTCGGTTGGCCGGATCCCGTCTGCGGCAACCCTCCTGCCCAAAAACTCGACCTCTGGGGCTAAAAACACACACTTGGACTTCTTTAGTCGCAAGCCTACCCAGTCCAGTCGGCATAGCACCTCCTCCAGGTTGTGGAGGTGTTCCTCGGTGTCTCGACCCGTGATAAGGATGTCGTCCTGAAATATGATTGTTCCAGGGATGGATTTAAGCAAGCTTTCCATGTTCCTCTGGAAGATAGCGGCCGCTGAACGAATGCCAAACGGACACCTGTTGTAGACGAATAGCCCCTTTGTGCGTGGTGATGGTGGTCAGAAGCTTGGATTCTTCAGCCAGTTCCTGAGTCATGTAGGCCGAAGTGAGGTCCAACTTGGTGAACAGCTTGCCACCCGCCAGCATGGCAAAAAGATCCTCCGCTCTCGGAAGCGGGTATTGGTCTTGTAGTGACACTCGGTTGATGGTGGCTTTGTAGTCGCCACAAATCCTGACCGAGCCATCTGCTTTAAGGACAGGAACGATGGGGCTTACCCAGTCACTGAATTCAACAGGCGAAATTATGCCCTCTCTTAGCAGCCTGTCCAACTCACTCTCAATTCTCTCACATATCACATACGGCACGGCTCTGGCTTTGTGGTGCACTGGTCTGGCATCCGGGGTGATGCGTATCACTACTTTGGTGCCCTTAAAGGTCCCGACACCTGGTTGAAAAAGTGGCTCGAATTTCTGTAGGATCTGTGAGCATGAACTACGCTCCACAGATGAAATGGTTTGCACATCCTCCCATTTCCAGTTCATCTCGGCTAACCAGCTCCTCCCCAAGAGCGCGGAACCATTCCCCGGGACAATCCAGAGTGGCAGCCGGTTCTCCGATCCATTGTGTGTGACCACCAAGTTTTCACTGCCTAGTACTGGGATGATCTCTCTGGTGTACGTCCGCAACTGCGTGTTAATGCATTCCAGTTTGGGCCTGTTAGCTTTGAGTGGCCATAGTTTTTCAAATTGTTGGGCACTCATAAGTGACTGGCTGGCTCCTGTGTCCAGCTCCATGCGTACCGGGATGCCATTTAATAGAATTTTCATCATCATAGGTGGCGTTTTGGTGTACGAGCTGTGGATGTCTGCCACATGAACCCGCTGGACTTCAGCGTCCATAGTTTTACCCCAAGCATTACCCTGCCTTGCAGACCCCTTGTCTGGTTCCTCTGCCTCATAAACTAGCCTCACTATGGGCTTTCTGCACATTCTGGCCAGATGTCCACTGAAGTTACAGTTTCTACAGATAAATTGTTGAAACCTACAGGTTTTTGCAGCATATCTGCCACCGCACCTCCAGCATGAGCTGAGATTGTTGTGCACAAAGGAACTGTTAACAGGCATTCCTCTCTGATTGTCTCTTTGATTACTCCTGAGCAATCTGTTGCTGAGTGTCAATGGTGCCATCTCGGGACGTATTGTCCCTTGTGATGGCGTGAATTGCCGATCCCCCTGCCATTGTCTCTGTTGTTGGCCCACCCTAGAGTCTGTTGCTGCCTGGGCGGTGTCGAATTGCCCTTGCCTGCCTGCGGAGTTCTGTGTCTCGTTTACAATGTTAACTCCCTGGTTGGAACCAGGGCTGCGCGCGTAAATTATCTTGGTCTCCTCTTCCCCTGCCATAAAGGTCTGAGCTATCAGCCACTTCCTGGCCTTCAGACCGTTGAATGTGTAGAATCGATACCTTGCCATCAGAATGCTTTCCTTCGGATTTAGGTGCTCCCGGACCAGCATACACAGTTCTTCATTCGATTTGGTTGTTGGTTTCACCGGAGCTAGAAGATTCTTCATGAGGCCATCGATTGTTGCCCCACAGATGGTGAGGAGGATCGCCCTCCGTTTGGCAGCGTTCTCGACCCCTTCCAGCTCATTGGCCACGAAGTATTGGTCGTGTCGCTCGACGAAGGCCTCCCAATCGTCCCCTTCTGAGAATTTCTCCAGGTTACCAATAGTCCTCTGCATTTTTGCGTGATTGTTCGTTATCGCTTCGCCAGTTGCTAAGCTTATAATAAAGTGATATATCTGAGTGCTGTAGACATGAGTAAGTGTGACCTTAGCTCCTTTATTCAAACTCCAGAATGATACTGGGATCCCTTGGGACTCCAACAGGTATGCCCTCTGGTGGCGGTATGATACAGGTTATCGAGGGTTGCATACATAACAGTTCCCTCATGTATATCCAAAAATTATTGGGATTTGATCAATTGTGTGCGGTTGAAATCATACGGTGCGATTTAAACATGTTAACACCTTGCCTAAAGTAATGGACATTCCGTACACGAGTGAAAACGTGCGCGCTACTAATATCACATGGGCTCAAGCTGTCTGAGAAGTTACTGTTACACTGTGGTGAGATTTGACCTTGGTTTACACTCCATCTCTGGCTTCAAGTCTAATCCTGATTACATAATAGGGTAGATGTAGAGAAAATATATTCGCTTGCAGGGAGTCCAAAACTTGGGCTTATAACCAATGTTCCCTGTGAGCTGCGTTTTGTTCTGCGCAGCCTGTTTCTTTTAATGCGCGGTCCCTTTAAATCTCTGCACATGCGCAGTATTTACAGTGTGAAAGCTGGTGCACTGTCTGTGCGAGACCTGGCAGATTACAGTGCGTCCGCACACCTTAGGGGGAATATTGGTCATAAATATAAGATAGTCACCAATAAATCCAATAAGGATTCAAGAGAAACCTTTTTACCCAAGGAGTGCTTAGGATATAGAAATTGCTCCAACAGGGAGTGGTTGAGGCGAATAGCATAGATGCCTTTAAGGAGAAGCATGAAAGAGAAAGAAATAGAAGGATATGTTGATAGGATAAGATGAAGAGGGGTGGCAGGAGGCTCATGTGGAACATAAACACTGGCATGGCCTGTTTTTGTGCTGTACATTCTATATAACTGATGTTAGGCCGCATGCAGACCTGGTTTTCCTGTGTGCAAGTGGCCTGGCATTCAGGGCGACTCAATATTGTAGAGTGGACCTCAAACAGGCATTCAGCCCCCTTATTTTAATAGGGCCAGTTAATGACAAGTTTCGAGCAGGTTCGTAAAACAGGTGCTCGGACCCTATTTCGCATATCCAAAGCACTTGACATACAGGTGGGCACTCTGTACACCTGGGAGTCGCGACCTCCAATTTGACAACTGGCAAGGTCCTGGGCGGCTGAGATCAGACACGAGGAACCACGACCCAAAATCGTTCCCCTCGACGCACATTCTCCGCTCTCCAAAACAACAGGCGCGAGGAGAAGCGATTTCTCCCCAGCTACAAGCCACCACAGGCCTTGTGAAAATACAGCCCTGAACGTTGATATTTATTTTAAAGATGCACGGCTGATTTCAGAAGACACTCGAATTATTGCATGTTGTCTTTTGGCTTATTTGTGCTGTAGTAATTGCTGATTTAAGAGCAATCAGTTTACCTACAGAGTTGCTAACTGATTTCTCATCTTCCTAAACAAGCCTCTGGAGAATTATAATGGAAAGAATCTAAATAATTTCGCAATGAGCGCTTCCATGTTGAGAATGCAAAATTACAAGCCGTCAGGTCACACTGAAAAATTACAGTTTCTCAGAGAGGCGCAATGAATGAGACTATTGAAGATGTTTCACCTAATTAACGTCCTCTGGTATCATTCTGCTCTAAAATTACATACACAGGGATAACCACCAGGGAAGCAAACAATGATTAAAAACACTTAACATGTACACTGGACTGAAATTGAGAAAGCATTCAGACAACTCTAATGGATGGAAGTGAACTAGGGTCACTGGGATTGTTCACAACACTGATTTTCGCACTTTCTAATGAGGGAGTCATAACCTCTGAAAGACAGAGTCCAGGCAAAACAGTTCCATTGGGCTGAAGTTTTCGGGGATCAGCAGGCTGAGACCGGAAGTGAAGTTGAGGCCAGAAGTGACTTGCCATTGTTTCAGCTGATGGATTGACAGATGAAAGCTCCCAGCTGATTGAGAATTTTTCCTTAAGCTTACACCAATCCAGTAGTTTCATGGCATCATTACTGATAACTAGCTTTTTAATCCAGAATTATTTAGTTAACTGAATTTAAATTCCCCAGTTGCTATGGTGGGATTTGAACTCATGACTCGGATCTATAGTCTAGGCCTCTAGATTACTAGATCAGCAACAGAAGCACTATGCTACTGTACCTTATGCTGCAAGTTTTTGCACAAGTCTCCATCCAGTCTGATCTCATTACTTCTCCCATCATTGGCAGAACACTTCTGTCATCTGTACTTCATCTGCCATCTATTCCATCAGCATTGGTGCCCTTGAAACTATCTCACCTTGGTCCTCAGAATCCCACCATGATCAGCCCCAACACCAGCAGCACCAGGCACACCACTAACAACAACAACAACACCAAACTTCTCCACTGTCACTAGATGCAACCGACCACATTACTGCCCGGGAGGCTAGGGCGTCCTCACCATGGCCAGATTTACTTCACTTGATGCTGCATGCCCTGGCTGCCACATGATGTACCAGGTTGACACCACCCCACACCAACACCATAAAGCATCCCTACAATGCCCAAGCTATTCCTTTCACACTCAGCACCATTGCGGGGGGGTACCATTATGTCTCACCATTCACTGCAACTCACTAAGCCACTTCCAAAGGTGCACACAAATCTGTCCAAGAACGGAAAGTGTTGAAAATAAAGATTTCAATGTTTGACAGCACGCTAACAGAAACTTGAAATGAACATTGGCTAAAACACACAAGTGCCTTGTGTGTTGTTAGTTGGTATGATTGGACAAGGATGATGGTGAGTGTGAAGGATGGCTAGTGAGATGGGGAACTGATAATGTAGATAGAGATCGCTGGATGGAGTTGCAAGGTAAGTTGGTGTGAGTAAAGATGTGCAGGAGTAGGGTAGGGAAGGCAGAGTGATGGGGATGTGATGAATGGCACAGCAGGATGAGGTTGAGTGTGGCTTTGCAGTAACATTTCATGATCTACTGAGATCATTGAAAGATTTGTGCCACTGCAGCCTGGTCCTCCTGACAACATCCCTGCTTGTACCCTGCATGCAACCAGGCTGTGTTGGTCTCCTGGGGAGGTCTCTTCTGCCCATGAGAAGGAAAGAAAATCTCCCTGTGTGCTGTGACTACCTCCATAAGCAAATGGATGGAATCATGGGAGAGCCTGGGTGCAGCCGTGCATTGTCAGTGTTGGCAGCACATCAATTCTGCAGAACACTGACAGCACAAATGTTAAAATCAATGTGGACTTGGTCCCTTTAAGGAAACCGGCTGATGAGGCGTCATCAAATGACATCATCAGACCCACATCCTTCAAATGGCCAGGAACCGCGTTGGACGGGCTTAACAAGGCCCCTCAGGGGGAAATCATTTTACACAGCGGGTTGGAGCCAGCAGCCAGGCAGGACCCGCCACCGACCTGTCTCTGATCCACTGAGGTAGGTCAAATCAAACCCATTGTTACAGATAATGGGGGAGCGTTTCGCTTTGGACGCAATCGACGATCTGGGCGTAAGTTGTGCCCAAAATTACACTAGTTTTGAGAAGTGTTTTCATTTTCTCGAGTTTCTGTTCAAACTCATTTGCATATCGCTGAACGTAAAATCTGCCATGACCCAGCGCAATCAGGCAGTGTTTGGAATGTATTATTTTTTAAATTTTGTTTTAAAAAGTATTCCGTAATAGATTTAAGAGTGGTAACATGGTGCAATTTTACTCATACAGCTGAAAATGGGCTTATCACAAATAGAAGCATTTTTAATAGACTGGCAAGTGATACTTAAAGGGTTGATGGTGGATAGGCAATGGCAAACATTTAAAGATCACATGGATGAACTTCAACAATTGTACATCCCCGTCTGGAGTAAAAATAAAACGGGAAAGGTGGCTCAACCGTGGCTAACAAGGGAAATTAAGGATAGTGTTAAATCCAAGGAAGAGGCATATAAATTGGCCAGAAAAAGCAGCAAACCAAAGGACTGGGAGAATTTTGTAATACAGCAGAGGAGGACAAAGGGTTTAATTAGGAGGGGGAAAATAAAGTATGAGAGGAAGCTTGCTGGGAACATAAAAACGGACTGCAAAAGCTTCTGTAGATATGTGAACAGAAAAAGATTAGTGAAAACAAACGTAGGTCCCTTGCAGTCAGATTCAGGTGAATTTATAATGGGGAACAAAGAAACGGCGAACCAGTTAATCAAATACTTTGGTTCTGTTTTCACGAAGGAAGACACAAATAACCTTTCGGAAATACTAGGGGACCGAGGGTCTAGTGAGAAGGAGGAACTGAAGGAAATACTTATTAGGCAGGAAATTGTGTTAGGGAAATTGATGGGATTGATGGCTTATAAATCCACAGGGCCTGATAGTCTGCATCCCAGAGTACTTAAGGAAGTGGCTATAAAAATAGTGGATGCATTGGTGATCATTTTCCAACAGTCTATCAACTCTGAATCAGTTCCTATGGACTGGAGGGTAGCTAATGTAACACCACTGTTTAAAAAAGGAGGGAGAGAAAACGGGGAATTATAGACCGGTTAGCCTGACATCAGTAGCGGGGAAAATGTTGGAATCAATTATTAAAGATGAAATAGCAGCGCATTTGGAAAGTAGTGACAGGATCGGTCCAAGTCAGCATGGATTTATGAAAGGGAAATCATGCTTGACAAATCTTCTGGAATTTTTTGAGGATGTAACTAGTAGAGTGGACAAGGGCGAACCAATGGATGTGGTGTATTTGGACTTTCAAAAGGCTTTTGACAAGGTCCAACACAAGAGAGTGGTGTGCAAAATTAAAGCATATGGGGGTATTGGGGGTAATGTACTGATGTGGATAGAGAACTGGTTGGCAGACAGTAAGCAGAGAGTTGGGATAAGCGGGTCCTTTTCAGAATGGCAGACAGTGACTAGTGGAGTGCCGCTGGGCTCAGTGCTGGGACTCCAGCTCTTTACAATATACATTAATGATTTAGATGAAGGAATTGAGTGTAATATCTCCAAGTTTGCAGATGACATTAAATTGGGTGGCGGTGTGAGCTGTGAGGAGGACGCTAAAAGGCTGCAGGGTGACTTGGGCAGGTTTGGTGAGTGGGCAAATGCATGGCAAATACAGTGTAATGTGGATAAATGTGAGGTTATCCACTTTGGGGGCAAAAATACGAAGGCAGAATATTATCTGAATGGCGGCAGATTAGGAAAAGGGGAGGTGCAACGAAACCTGGCTGTCATGGTTCATCAGTCATTGAAAGTTGGCATACAGGTACAGCAGGCGGTAAAGAAGGCAAATGGTATGTTGGCCTTCATAGCTAGGGGATTTGAGTATAGGAGCAGGGAGGTCTTACTGCAGTTGTACAGGGCCTTGGTGAGGCCTCACCTGGAATATTGTGTTCAGTTTTGGTCTCCTAATCTGAGGAAGGACATTCTTGCTATTGAGGGAGTGCAGCGAAGGTTCACCAGACTGATTCCCGGGATGGTGGGACTGACATATGAGGAGAGATTGGATCAACTGGGCCTTTGTACACTGGAGTTTAGAAGGACGGGAGGGAATCTCATAGAAACTTATAAGATTCTGACGGGACTGGACAGGTTAGATGCGGGAAGAATGTTCCCGATAATGGGGAAGTCCAGAACCAGGGGACTCAGGACTGAGATGAGGAGAAACTTCTTCACTCAGAGAGTTGTTAACCTGTGGAATTCCCTACCGCAGAGAGTTGTTGATGCCAGTTCATTGGATATATTCAAGAGGAAGTTAGATATGGCCCTTACGGCTAAAGGGATCAAGGGGTATGGAGAGAAAGCAGGAAAGGGGTACTGAGGGAATGATCAGCCATGATCTTATTGAATGGTGGTGCAGGCTCGAAGGGCCGAATGGCCTACTCCTGCACCTATTTTCTATGTTTCTACGTTTCTATGTAATCAGAGTATCCAGTCCACCACCTGTGAGAATCCCAATTTTAAATAATAAAACTGAAAATGGCTTTAAAAAATGATACAGAACCGTTAATTAGTTAGTTTCTTACAATTTAAAAAAAAGTTATATGTAAAAGCTTTTAAAAATGTGCTTAATAGTGTCCTTGCACCTCAAGAAAACGACTTAATTTTAGGAGCATCCTCGAAGACCTGCAAACAGGCACATTTAGTGAAAACTCATCATGGTAATTCATTCGATGCAGGGGCGTGGCCAGTTCTGTGGGCGGGGTCGGCTTCCAGCACGGTGATTTTTAAACCACGCAAAAGATCGCAGAAACCCAATTTGTGCTGGATCTGTCTTTGGCCCCCTTCTATTTCTCATCTTCTTGCTGCCCCTTGGCGTTATCATCTGAAAACACAGCGTCAGTTTCCGCATGTACGCTGATGACACCCAGCTCTACCTCACTATCACTTCTCTCGACCTACCTCAGTGGATCAGAGACAGGTCGGTGGCGGGTCCTGCCTGGCTGCTGGCTCCAACCCGCTGTGTAAAATGATTTCCCCCTGAGGGGCCTTGTTAAGCCCGTCCAACGCGGTTCCTGGCCATTTGAAGGATGTGGGTCTGATGATGTCATTTGATGACGCCTCATCAGCCGGTTTCCTTAAAGGGACCAAGTCCACATTGATTTTGACATTTGTGCTGTCAGTGTTCTGCAGAATTGATGTGCTGCCAACACTGACAATGCACGGCTGCACCCAGGCTCTCCCATGATTCCATCCATTTGCTTATGGAGGTAGTCACAGCACACAGGGAGATTTTCTTTCCTTCTCATGGGCAGAAGAGACCTCCCCAGGAGACCAACACAGCCTGGTTGCATGCAGGGTACAAGCAGGGATGTTGTCAGGAGGACCAGGCTGCAGTGGCACAAATCTTTCAATGATCTCAGTAGATCATGAAATGTTACTGCAAAGCCACACTCAACCTCATCCTGCTGTGCCATTCATCACATCCCCATCACTCTGCCTTCCCTACCCTACTCCTGCACATCTTTACTCACACCAACTTACCTTGCAACTCCTCCTTATTAGACCCTCTGACCCCTTTTATATCCGGAAGGTTGTTTGTGTCCTCCTTAGTGAATACCGAACCAAAGTACTTGTTCAATTGGTCCGCCATTTCTTTGTTCCCCGTTATGACTTCCCCTGATTCTGACTGCAGGGGACCTACGTTTGTCTTTACTAACCTTTTTCTCTTTACATATCTGTAGAAACTTTTGCAATCTGTCTTAATGTTCCCTGCAAGCTTCTTCTCGTACTCCATTTTCCCTGCCCTAATCAAACCCTTTGTCCTCCTCTGCTGAGTTCTAAATTTCTCCCAGTCCCCGGGTTCGCTGCTATTTCTGGCCAATTTGTATGCCACTTCTTTGGCTTTAATACTATCCCTGATTTCCCTTGATAGCCACGGGTTGAGCCACCTTCCCTTCTTTATTTTTATGCCAGACAGGAATGTACAATTGTTGTAGTTCATCCATGCGGTCTCTAAATGTCTGCCATTGCCCATCCACAGTCAACCCCTTAAGTATCATTCGCCAATCTATCCTAGCCAATTCATGCCTCATACCTTCAAAGTTAGCCTTCTTTAAGTTCTGGACCATGGTCTCTGAATTAACTGTTTCATTCTCCATCCTAATGCAGAATTCCACCATATTATGGTCACTCTTCCTCAAGGGGCCTCGCACAACGAGATTGCTAATTAATCCTCTCTCATTACACAACACCCAGTCTAAGATGGCCTCCCCCCTAGTTGGTTCCTCGACATATTGGTCTAGAAAACCATCCCTTATGCACTCCAGGAAATCCTCCTCCACCGTATTGCTTCCAGTTTGGTTAGCCCAATCGATGTGCATATTAAAGTCACCCATTATAACTGCTGCACCTTTATTGCATGCACAGAAGGAGACTATTCAGCCCATCGAGTCTGCGCCGGCTCTTTCAAAAACAATCCAGTTAGTCCCACTCCCCCGCTCTTTCTCCATGTCCCTGCAATTTTTTCTCCTTAAAGTATTTATCCAATTCCCTTTTGAAGGCTACTATTGAATCTGAACGAACCCCCAGCAGGCAGTGCATTCCAAATCCTAACCACTCGTTGCATAAAAAGGTTTCCCTCATGTCGTCTCCGGTTCTTTTGCCAATCACCTTAAATCTATACCTTCTGGTTATCGACCCTTCAGCCATTGCAGACAGTTTCTCTTTATTTACTCTATCTAAATATTTCATGATTTTGAACACCTCTATCAAATCCCCTCTTAGCCTTCTCTGCTCTAAGGAGAATAACCCCAGCTTCTCCAGTCTCTCCACGTAACTGTAATCCCTCATCCCCGGAACCATTCTGCTCAAGGAGTTACAAGCCAAGTCGGTGCATTCTGCTTCATTAGGCCCAATTTGAAAACAAATATTTCACAAATTCTATTATCTTTGAGAGCTCTTCTACTTTAATGTAGGGCAGATTCAAAAAGGTAAAAGTGAGCCTCTCTTAAGCTTTGTAAGATGACTATAGACAGTCTCAATCCAATTTCAAGTAGGTATGAACCCACAGCACAATACGGTCAATAATTGGCAATCTCACTCAGGGAGAGTACAGATTGGCCGTTTGGGTCTTCTAAGGTAGACCCCATATCCTCCCCATCACAAAGACCACCTACTTTCGCTTCCATAAAATCGCCCATCTCTGCCATAGTCTCAGCCCATCTGCTGCTGAAAGCCTCAACCATTGCTTTTGTTACCTCCAGACTCAACTATTCCAAGGTTCTCCTGGCAGGCCTCCCATCTTCCACCCTTCATAAATTTAAACTCATCTAAAACTTTCCTGCCCATATCCTAACTCACACCAAATCCCATCAAATCCTCTCCATGACCTTGCCCTTCCCTATCTCTCTAACATCCTCCAGCCCTACAACCCTCTGAGATCACTGTGCTCCTCCAATTCTGGCCTATTGAACATCCCTGATTTCCATCATTCCACTGTTGGTCTTCAGCTGCCTCGGCCCTTAAAGCTCTGGAATTCCCTCCATAAACCTCTCCACCTCTCTCTCCTACTTTAACACGCTCCTTAAAATCTGCCTCTCATCTGCTCTACTATTGCCTTACGTGGTCCAGTGTCAAATATTTGTCTGATTACACTCCTGTGAAGCACCTTGGGACATTTTACTGTGTTAGAGGCACTATATATGGATGTTGATCAGGAGCAGCATTGAGGAAATTTGTTGCATGAGTCTACAACTAGTGACAAGGTGCCATTAATGCTTGTTTTTTTAATTTTTCCCTTTTTCTTTATAAACAGGAGCCAACGCCTCGGCACCAGACCAGCTCAGTTTAGCTTTAGCCTGGAACAGAGTGGACATAGCTCGGAGTCAGATCTTTATCTATGGACAACAGTGGCCGGTACAGTAGATGACTATTGTTTCACTTTTTGTTTTCTAAGCAGAACACCCGCCGCCCTGAAGATGCACTACAAGTTTTACATTTTCATCGCTCATTATTAAATTACACATATTTTCCAATTTTCTTTTACATTCTTTTTAAGCTGGAGATATTTTCAATTGAAGGTTTTCCAGGCCTTCGATGCATAATTTGCAATTAAATCTATAATGTGCACAACACTTTGGACAGGAAGAAACACTTTTCACTGCATTCATAAATAGTATAGAAATGGAAAGACAGTCCAAGCCAGAATAAGTAATGAAGCAGCTGTGACTCATCACCCTGACCCTGGTTAAGTGTGGCCATAATTCTAACATGAGTGCAACTAAAGGGAGGAACTGGAGATTGGTCTAATGCAGGAGTTGCGAATGAGTAGCTCAGTGATTTGAACCCAGCAGTTGGCAATCGGTGAGATGTCTCTTGATGTATTGAGGCTTCTTCGTGACTTCTATCATCTAGAAGGACAAGGGCAGCAGGCGCATTGGAACACCTCCACTTCCAAGTTCCCCTCCAAGTCACACATCATCCTGACTTGGAAATAAATCTCCATTCTTTCATCGTCACTGGATCAAAATCCTGGAACTCCTTATGCGAACCCCTTCACCACACAGACTGCAGCAATTCAAGAAGGTAGCTCACCATCACCCTCTCTAGGGCAATTAGGATCGGCAATAAATGCTGGCATTGCCAGAGATGCCGACATACCATGGATGAATAAAAAAAGCTTGGAGTAATAGAAAATGAAGGTGACAAAAGCACGGGTGAGGGGGTTGAAATAGGCAATATCGCAGAGAGGGTAAGGAGCTCAGTTCAGGGTTAAACATGATGATGCCATTGTACACTGGGTTTTATTCTGGCTTGATCAAATGGCCAGGGAAGGGAGAGAGATGGCATCAATGGTAAGGATGCAAAGTTTATCGAAAATTAAGGCCTCAGTTTTCAGTTGAAGAAGTTGTGACCAATCCCAGGCTTGATGTCGGTCAGGCAATGGAAGTACAAGTGGGGTTGCCAAAAGTGATGGAGAGTGAAGCCCCAATTTTAATCTAACCCACCCAGCAGGAAAGAGGCAAGTTCGGGTCAAATGCCCATTTTACATCCGCCAGATTTTACTCTGCATGTGTGCAGATATATGTAAATATATGGAAGAGGAGAGGGACTAAGAAAATCCAGAGGTGATAATACAGAGAGGGAAGAGAGGGAAGAGACACTTGCTGGCTGCATTTGGATAGGTTAGGGTTGGAGACGCATAAGGGAAGTCCTAAGGAACTGGACAACAGAGAAGCAATGGAGGATGATAGCAGGGTCGACCATGGCAAGCGTTGTAGAGAGGTCAAGGAAGATGAGGAGGGTTAGTGTGCCAATGTCACAGTCACAGAGGACTTCATTCATGACCTGGGCTAGGGCTGTTGCAATGCTGTGAGATGGGCGAAAGCCAAACTGGAGGAACTTGGACAGAGAGTAACACGAGTGATGGGCACAAAGCTGGGAGAAGAAAGCCAGTTCAATTACCTTTAAGAGAAAGGGAAAGTTAGAGATGGGCGATCATTAGAGAGGACAGAGGATCAGTTCTCACCAGGGTTGCCAACCATGCACTGGAGTTTCCAGGAATTGAAGATTGATCTCCAGGGCACTGTTGCAAGCAAAACACCCAGGGAGAAATATCATTGTAATGTATTTGCTTCATGGGTTCTTTGCTTAAGAATTCATAGCAATACATTGCTATTAAGAACTAGTTGGTTTATTAACAAAGGTTTAATAATCATATTACACATTACCAGTTCATCGACTAGGCTCACAACTGCATACCTCATCATGGATAACCTAGATCCAACTGAATGGGGTTTTATTGAGTCTTGTGAACATCATGTGACTGGCTAATCCACTCACAGTGCAACAGCTCTACAACTATTTTGAGCATAACTTTAAATCAAGTGCCCCCTTTTGGTAAGGGTACTAGAACCCAAAAATTTCCAAATCAAACTTTTAAGGAACTTAGTTCAAATTAAAATTTGGTTGCCAGAGGTGATGATGCGCTCCAGTCCCTCCAGTGCCCACCGATCATGGAAGGTCGCATGCTCCATCTCCAGGGCCGTAGCCACGGAAGAGAGGCAGGCTGTCGGGTTGAATGATCCGCCCCCCCAACCACCCACTGGCTGGGCCTGTTAATGGCCACCCAACAGCTCTACAACTATTTTAATTGAACGTAAATCAAGTGCCCCCTTTTGGCAAGGGCACCAGAACCAACAAATTTCAAATTAAACTTTTACAGTAACTTACATCAAATCAAAATTTGGTTGCCGGGGTTGATGATGCATTCCAGTCCCTCCGGCGCCCACCTCTCGCGGAACGCCACAAGCGTACCGGTGGACACTGCGTGCTCCATCACCGGGGCACCCTGGCTCAGATGTAGCCGCGGAAGAGAGGCAGGCAGTCGGGCTGGACTACCCCCACAACCGCCCACTGCTTGGATCTGTTATTGGCCACCCAACAGCTCTACAACTATTTTAATACAAACCTGTGAGCATCCTCACAAGTGCATACATTACAATCATTGAGGCATTAAAAAAAATTGTGTAATTTGTTTCATCTTTTTGGAAGAATTTTATTAGTTAAAAAATATTGGAGGTTGGTATAAAGGTAATTTGATTGATAGTAAAGAATCAGCCAGCAATGAGTCTATTCACTTTCCAATTGGCTGTGGGAAGGTGAGGCATCACAAGGTTGGACACGTCGGGCGACCAATGGTGGGCGTGTGTGTGTGTGGGGTGGGGGGGTCATTAATCCACCATCTGTCTTATACCGCTCTTTGTATCCAGTAGAATCTCTCCGTCAAGCTTTATTCCAATTCAGTTATTTTCATATATTTTTAATAATTGTACATAGTGCTTTTGTGTGTTTAATTTCAGCCCGGATGGAGACAACGCTATGTTTTATTTTAAATTATTTTGCAGTATCTCTTACAAAAAGAAAAAATGTGGAACATTATTCATTGGTTAAATGGTGAATCTTTTAAATCCTGCTTCTTTGCCCTCTACTTTAACTTCCAGTCTGGTTCAAGTTAGAAATCATAGAATGACACAGCACAGAAGGAGTCCATTCGGCCCATCGTGCCTGTGCCGGCTCTTTGAAAGATCTATCCAGTTAGTTCCTCTCCCCTGCTATTTCCCCATAGCCTTGCAAATATTTCCTTTTCAAGTATTTATCCAGTTCCATTTTGGAAGTTACTATTGAATCGGCTTCCACTGCCCTTTCAGGCAGTGCGTTCCCAATCATAACATTTCTCCTCATCGCCTCTCTGCTTCTTTTGCCAATTATCTTAAATCTGTGTCCTCTGGTTACCAATCCTCTTCCCGGTGGAAATAGGATCTCCTTATTTAAAATCTTCTCTCTCACTCTTTTTCTCTCTCTGTCTCCTTCCCTCTCTCTTTCTCTCTCTTTTCTAAAAATGGTGCGGTGGTAGCTTAGAAAACATCGCCCTCTACTGCTCGAGGAAGATTGTGTACTCAGTACATTAAACTGTGGAAACTCTCTCGACACTGTTCCATGGCTGCTTTTAGCTGCTGATATGTTTGTTCATTGTAGGTACTACATCGAATTAAATCACAATTTAACAACAATATGACTTCGAACAGTGAGAGATTCCTAATAATGCTTTGACACACGAATTACATTGAGCCGACAACTCAGAAACAGGCCATTCAGCCCAAATGGTCTATGCGGTTTTTAATGCTCCACACGAGCCTCCTCCCACCCCTCTATCTAACCACATCACCATATCTTTCTATTCCCTTCTTCTTTGTGTGCTTATCTAGTTTCCCCTTAAATATATCTATGCTATTCGCCTCAACTATTCCCTGTGGTAGCGTGTTCCACATTCTCGCCATACTCTAGGTAAAGAAGTTTCTCCTGAATTCCCTATTGGATTTATTAGTGACTATCTTATATTTATGACCCTTAGTTTTGGTCTCCCCCACAAGTAGGAACATCCTCTCTACATTTACCCTATTGAACTCCTTCATAATTTCAAAGATCTGTTAGGTCTCTCCTCAGTCTTCTCTTTTTGAGAGTAAAAGAGAATAAAAGAGCGCCAGCCTGTTCAGTCTTTCCTGATAGGTATAAGGAATTAGAATTCTGCATCGAATCTATTGAAGTGATGTACCTACAACAATAACAACTTGCATTTATATAGCATCTTTCACATAGTAAATTGTCCCAAAGCGCTTCACAGGAGTGTTATCAGACAAGAATTTGACACCGAGCCAGATAAGGGTTATTAGGGCAGATGACCAAAAGTTTGGTCAGAGGTAGGCTTTAAGCAGTGTCTGAAAAGGAGGAAAGAGAGGTAGAGAGGCGGAGAGGTTTAGGGAAGGAATTCCAGTTCCATTGGAACCTATTTTGTTCCAGTGCTGAGACATTCCTCTGGATTACTGTCGTAAACCAGTTCTGAGGGAATTGATTTTTTTGTACTTTTAAGCAGCAGAGTCTTGTATGCAACACTGTTTACTTATAAGTCAAAAATGTAGTGCAGATACTGAGTGAGGGACCACAGGTCAGTGATCAGACATGTTGCACCCTGGACTAACAGATCAAGGCCCCATATCCTTGATCTCATCGCATGGCAAATTCCTCATTTCACCTGTGGCGTCAGGAAATTATGTTGAGCCAGAGCCTGATACAGATGCATGGAAAGCATGAGAGAATCTGACAGCAAACTCCCTCTCCCTTCCTCCTTCCTCACCACCCAACAACTTGCTGAGAGGCAGCATTGCTTTTCCCAACCGTTACAGAATCGGTTTTCAGACACCAATGAGAACAGGTTTCAGCACTCCACCTAAACAGACCAGATGTGGGTCTAAAGAAAACTGACCTCAAATGGATTAACTTGCCTATTTCTCTCAATCTCTCTCTTTCACTATCGCTATTTTGCTCTCTCAATCTCTTTCTTTCTCACTCTCTTAATATCTCAATCCACCTTTCCTTCCTTCTTTCTCTTTCTCCCTCAATCCTTCTCTTTCTCTCTCAATTTCTCTCTTTCAATCTCTCTCTCTTTCTCAATCTCTCTCTCTTTCTCAATCTCTCGCTCTTTCTCAATCTCTCTCATTCACTCTCGCTATTTCTCTCTCAATCTCTTTCTCTCTCTCTCGCAATCTCACTCTCTCTTTCTCTCTCAATTTCTCTTTCTCAATCTCTCTTTTACTCTTGCTATTTCTCTGTCTCTTTCTCTCTCTCAATCTCTCTCTTTCTCTCTCAATTTCTTTCTCAGTCTCTCTCTCTATCTCTCAATCTCTCTCTCAATCTCTCTCTCTCTCTCGCTCTCTCTCTCTCTTTCTCTCTCGCTCTCTCTCTCTCTTTCTCTCTCAATCTCTCTCTTTCTCTCTCTCATTTCCAATGGCAATATTGGCAGATACCAGGGACTGGTCAGTGAACAAATCTGATATGTCCTTACTGTACAGTATAAATGCACACTTGAGAGAAGGTCACTCTGTGACCAGTTACCTTTATTACCAAGACCTTGAGTAATGAAGGTGGGTGGAGCTTCCCCTTTTATACCTGAAAGTCCAGGTTAGGAGTGTCTCCCACAAGTTCGCCCCCTGTGGTCAATGTTCTCAAGGTGTACAACTTAGGTCAGCTTATACATGGCTTACAATGATAGTTGAATACATGACATCACCTCCACCCCAAAGTCTTATTGGGATCACAGGTTAAGACTCTCTGGTGGTTTACGCTCCCTTGTAGAGCGCTTGAGTTGGGGTTTCGGTTGTTGGGCGCTGGCCTGAGTGTCTGCTGTTTGCGGTGCCTCAGGCCTGTCCAGACTGCCCACAGTGACTGGGCTCTCCTCCACATGGTTCCGATGTTCGGTCACCTGTGATGGGGTAAACTCTACGTCGTGTTCTTCCTCTGCTTCTTCTATGGGGTTGCTGAACCTCCTTTTAGTTTGATCCACGTGTTTGCGGCAGATTTGTCCATTGGTAAGTTTAACTACCAAAACCCTATTCCTCTCTTTGGCAATCACAGTGCCTGCAAGCCATTTGGGCCCTGCAGTGTAATTAAGGACAAAAACAGGGTCATTGACATCAATATATCGCGCCCTCGCATTCCTGTCATGGTAGTCACATTGTGACCGACGCCTGCTCTCAACAATTTCTTTCATAGTAGGGTATATAAGGGATAACCTGATTTTGAGCATCCTTTCCATTAGCAGCTCTGAGGGTGGAACCCCTGTGAGTGAGTGTGGTCGGGATCTATTGGCTAACAGGAGATGTGATCAGCGGCTTTGTAGGGAACCCCCTTGGATTCTGAGCATCCCCTGTTTGATTATCTACACTGCTCATTCCGCCTAGCCGTTTGAGGCCGGCTTGAACGGTGCCGTTCTGACATGGTTGATTCCATTGCCTGCCATGAAGTCCTGGAATTCAGTGCTTGTGAAGCACGAGCCATTGTCACTTACCAAGACATCCGGTAGACCATGGGCGGCGAACATTGCCTGTAGACTTTCTACCGTGGCAGAGGATGTGCTTGAATATAAAATGGCACACTCAATCCATTTGGAGTAGGTGTCTACTACAACCAAAAACATTTTTCTCATGAAAGGACCTGCGTAGTCCACATGGATGCATGACCATGGCTTGGCGGGCCAGGACCAGGGACTAAGGGGAGCTTCCCTGGGTGCGTTGCCCAGCTGAGCACATGTGTTGCACCTGCGAACACAAAGTTCCAGGTCTGCATCTATCCCTGGCCACCAAACGTGTGACCTGGCAATTGCCTTCATCATGACAATGCCCAGGTGCTCATTGTGAAGTTCTCTGATAAACACCTCTCTGCCCCTCTGGGGCATGACTACTCAGTTTCCCCACAGTAGGCAATCGCCCTGAATCGAGAATTCATCCTTATGCCTATGAAACGGTTTAAATTCCTCAGGGCATGCCTCGTACGTGGCTGCCCAGTCCCCATTCAGGACACATTTCTTAACTAAAGACAGTAGCGGGTCTTTATTTGTCCAGACTTTAATCTGACAGGCTGTCACAGGTGAGCCTTCGCTTTCAAAAGCTTCAACAGCCATGACCATCTCAGCATCATGCTCAGTTGCCCCCTCAGTGGTGGCTAGTGGGAGCCTGCTGAGTGCATCGGCACAGTTTTCAGTGCCCGGTCTGTGCCGAATTGTGTAGTCATAGGTGGCTAACATAAGTGCCCACCTCTGTATGCGGGCCGATGCATTTGCATTTATGGCCTTGTTGTCGGCCAAAAGGGACGTTAGGGGTTTATGATCTGTCTCCAGCTCAAATTTCCTGCCAAACAGGAACTGGTGCATTTTTGTTACTGCATATACACATACTAGCGCTTCCTTTTCTACCATCCCGTAGCTCCTTTCTGCCTGGGACAGACTTCTGGAGGCATAAGCTACTGGCTGTAACTGACCATTGGCGTTCACATGCTGCAACACACACCCGACCCCATAGGACGACGCACCGCACGTTAGAACAAGTTTCTTACACGGGTCATATAACTTTAACAGTTTGTTGGAGCGTAACAAGTTGCGTGCTCTATCAAAAGCCCTTTCCTGGCTGTCCCCCCAGACCCAATCCCAACCTTTGCATAGGAGCACATGTAGCGGCTTTAACAGCGTGCTCAATTTGGGAAGAAAGTTAGCAAAATAGTTCAGGAGCCCCAGGAACGAACGCAGCTCCGTCGTGTTAAGGGGTCTGGGTGCTCTCTGGATCGCTTCCATTTTGGACGCAGTGGGTCTGATCCCATCTGCTGCTACCTTCCTCCCCAGGAATTCTACCTCTGGAGCTAAGAAGACGCATTTCGCCTTTTTCAGTCGCAGCCCTACCCGGTCCAGTCTGCGTAGCACCTCCTCCAGGTTGTGGAGTTGTTCTTCAGTTTCGCAACCCGTGATGAGGATGTCGTCTTGAAAAACCACCGTCCTTGGAATCGACTTGAGGAGGCTTTCCATATTTCGCTGAAAGATCGCGGCGGCCGAACAAATTCCGAACGGACATCTGTTATACTCAAACAACCCCTTGTGTGTCGTGATGGTTGTCAGCTTCTTCGACTCACTCGCCAGCTCCTGGGTCATGTAAGCTGAGGTCAGGTCCAATTCGCATTCTATCTTTTCCCGCATCACGTACGGCACCGCTCTGGCCTTGTGGTGTACTGGCCTGGCGGCTGGGTTTATGTGAATCACTACCTTGATCCCCATGAAAGTGCCGATGCCGGGTTGAAATAACGAGTCAAATTTGTCCAGGACCTGTGAGCATGATACTCGCTCCACAGAAGAAATTGCATTGACATCATCCCATTTCCAGTTCATGACAGCAAGCCAACTCCTCCCCAATAGTGCAGGACCATCCCCCGGGACAATCCAGAGTGGAAACCTGTTCTCCGAATCTTTGTGGGTCATGACTACCGTGGCGCTGCCTAGCACCGGAATGATCTCCTTTGTATATGTCCGTAGCTGTGCGTCAATCGGCAATAATATTGGCCTCCTGACCTTGGAAACCCAAAACCTTTCGAACTGTTTGATACTCATCAGGGACTGGCTGGCCCCGTGTCTAGCTCCCTTAATACTGGGATGCCATTGAGGAGCACTTTCATCATTATCGGTGGCGTCCTGGTATATGAACTGTATATGTGCTCCATATGAACTCGCTGAACTTCAGCTTCCAGCGATTTCCCCCAGTATTCAATTCACCTCGTAGGGCTTACATCGGGCCTGTCCTCCTCGTACATCAACCTGCCTGCAGGCTTCCTGCACATACGAGCCAAGTGACCGCTGACGTTGCAGTTTTTGCAGGTTTATTGCTGATACCTGCAAGCTTTCGCTGAATGTTTGTCTCCACTCCTCCAGCATAAGCTGGAGGCCCTGTTGTTGGAAACAAAAGGTCCATTACCAGTCGATCGTCTCTGACTGTCTCTGTAACTGTCCTTAAGTGCACCATAAACAGCTGTTGATGGCCCCATTACTGGCCGCATTGTCCATTACGATGGCATGAATCACCGTTCAGCTAGCCATTGTCTCTGTTGAATTCCCCCTTTGGGTTCATGTCCGATTGCCCTTGTCTGCCTAGAGAACTGTGTGCCGCGTTAACAATGTTGACTCACTGGTCGTTTGCCGCATTTGAGCCAAGATTTTTGTCATACATCATTCTGGTCTCTTCCTCCCCTGAGATAAATGTTTGGGCTATCAGAGCCACCGTTTCCAAGGTCAAGTCTTTGGTCTCAATCAGTTTCCTGAAAACCCCAGCATGCCCGATGCCCTCAATAAAAAAGTCTCGCAGCATCTCCGCTCTGTATGCATCTGTGAACTTACATAGGCTTGCCAGTCGCCGGAGATCTGCCACGAAGTCTGGAACCCTTTGCGCTTCTCACCGCTGCATGTAAAACCGGTGTCTCGCTATGTGCATGCTGCTCGCCGGTTTAAGGTGTTCCCCGATAAACTTACTGAGCTCTTTGAACGTCTTGTCCGCCGGCTTCTCTGGCGCTAGAAGGTCCTTCATCAGGGAGTACGTTCTCCGTCAGGAGATGAGCCCTGCGTTTGTCGGCTGAATCTTGTCCCAACCATTCCTTAGCGACAAAACTTTGCTGTAGTCTCTCAATAAAGCTGTCCCAATCATCACCAACACAGTACCTCTCTTCTGTGCTGCTAGTGGCGATGCTCGCGTGGTTTAAATCCCAGTTTCTCGTCGCCAATGATATGTCCTTACTATACAGTATAAATGCACACGAGGCCCATACTTGAGAGAAGGTCACTCTGTGACCAGTTACTTTTATTACCAAGACCTCGAGTGATGAAGGTGGGTGGAGCTTCCCCTTTTATACCTGAAAGTCCAGGTTAGGAGTGTCTCCCACAAGTTCACCCCTTGTGGTCAATATTCTCAAAGTGTACAACTTAGGTCAGCTTATACATGGGTTACAATGATAGTTGAATACATGACAAAATCCATTCTGTCAAACTAATAAGAGAGAACAGAAATGGAACACATGGTGGCAGCAAAGGAGTTCTGTGCAGAATGAGGATTCTGCCCACAGATTGCTTCACGCTGTTGTGTGTAGCTTTAGCTCTGTAACCCTTAATATCCTTATCTCACAAAAATCTATCAGTTTCAGTTTTGAAATTTTCTATTGCCAATTGAAGGTTCCACTTCCCATCACTACAAGAAACTAAAGAGTGAGATGAAGACATGACGGTCTGGAAGTTGGGTTGTGTAGTGTCTATTTTTCAAACACTATGCGACCTCCAAAGGCCCCAAGATGGGCAGGATACCTTTTAAAAAAGAAACGAAGAACTTTGTTTTTTACAGTGCCTTTCACAACCTCAGAATATCCCAAAGCACTTTACAGCCAATGAAGTGTAGTCACTGTTGTAATGTAAGAAACACAGCAGTCAATTTGCACACAGCAAGGTTCAACAAACAGCAATGTGACAATGACCAGCTGATCCCATTTAGTGATGTTGATTGAGGGATAAATATTGGCCAGGACACCAGGGAGTACATCCCTGCTCTTCTTTGAAATACTGGCCAAGGGATCTTTTACGTCCATCTGAGAGGGCAGACCGAGCCTCGGTTTCTCGCCTCATCTGAAAGATGGCACCTCTGACAATGTAGCATTCCCTCAGTACTGCACTGGGAGTGTCAGCCTAGATTTTTGTCTCAAGCTTCTGGAGTGGGACTTGAACCCACGGCCTTCTGACTCAGAGCGGAAAATGTTACCCACTGAGCCACGACTGACAGTGCTTTGCCTGCCATGTTGGGTAAGGACAAGCAAGAGGCGTCCATTACCCACATCTGAAGCAAGTGTTAGGCCATTTGCATATGCAAATAAGGGGCTCAATGCCTCTTAGAAGGTTATGTTGATAGGATGAGATAGAAACATAGAAACATAGAAACATAGAAAATAGGTGCAGGAGCAGGCCATTCAGCCCTTCGAGCCTGCACCGCCATTCAATGAGTTCATGGCTGAACATGCAACTTCAGTACCCCCTTCCTGCTTTCTCGCCATAACCCTTGATCCCCCGAGTAGTAAGGACTTCATCTAACTCCCTTTTGAATATATTTAGTGAATTGGCCTCAACTACTTTCTGTGGTAGAGAATTCCACAGGTTCACCACTCTCTGGGTGAAGAAGTTTCTCCTCATCTCGGTCCTAAATGGCTTACCCCTTATCCTCAGACTGTGACCCCTGGTTCTGGACTTCCCCAACATTGGGAACATTCTTTCTGCATCTAACCTGTCTAAACCCGTCAGAATTTTAAACGTTTCTATGAGGTCCCCTCTCATTCTTCTGAACTCCAATGAATACAAGCCCAGTTGATCCAGTCTTTCTTGATAGGTCAGTCCCGCCATCCCGGGAATCAGTCTGGTGAACCTTCGCTGCACTCCCTCAATAGCAAGAATGTCCTTCCTCAAGTTAGGAGACCAAAACTGTACACAATACTCCAGGTGTGGCCTCACCAAGGCCCTGTACAACTGTAGCAACACCTCCCTGCCCCTGTATTCAAATCCCCTCGCTATGAAGGCCAACATGCCATTTGCTTTCTTAACCGCCTGCTGTACCTGCATGCTAACCTTTAATGACTGATGTACCATGACACCCAGGTCTCGTTGCACCTTCCCTTTTCCTAATCTGTCACCATTCAGATAATAGTCTGTCTCTCTGTTTTTACCACCAAAGTGGATAACCTCACATTTATCCACATTATACTTCATCTGCCATGCATTTGCCCACTCACCTAACCTATCCAAGTCACTCTGCAGCCTAATAGCATCCTCCTCGCAGCTCACACTGCCACCCAACTTAGTATCATCCGCAAATTTGGAGATACTGCATTTAATCCCCTCGTCTAAATCATTAATGTACAATGTAAACAGCTGGGGCCCTAGCACAGAACCTTGCGGCACTCCACTAGTCACTGCCTGCCATTCTGAAAAGTACCCGTTTACTCCTACTCTTTGCTTCCTGTCTGACAACCAGTTCTCAATCCACGTCAGCACACTATCCCCAATCCCATGTGCTTTAACTTTGCACATTAATCTCTTGTGTGGGACCTTGTCGAAAGCCTTCTGAAAGTCCAAATATACCACATCAACTGGTTCTCCTTTGTCCACTTTACTGGAAACATCCTCAAAAAATTCCAGAAGATTTGTCAAGCATGATTTCCCTTTCACAAATCCATGCTGACTTGGACCTATCATGTCACCATTTTCCAGATGCACTGCTATGACATCCTTAATAATTGATTCCATCATTTTACCCACTACTGAGGTCAGGCTGACCGGTCTATAATTCCCTGTTTTCTCTCTCCCTCCTTTTTTAAAAAGTGGGGTTACATTGGCTACCCTCCACTCCATAGGAACTGATCCAGAGTCAATGGAATGTTGGAAAATGACTGTCAATGCATCCGCTATTTCCAAGGCCACCTCCTTAAGTACTCTAGGATGCAGTCCATCAGGCCCTGGGGATTTATCGGCCTTCAATCCCATCAATTTCCCCAACACAATTTCCCGACTAATAAAGATTTCCCTCAGTTCCCCCTCCTTACTAGACCCTCTGACCCCTTTTATATCCGGAAGGTTGTTTGTATCCTCCTTAGTGAATACCGAACCAAAGTACTTGTTCAATTGGTCTGCCATTTCTTTGTTCCCCGTTATGACTTCCCCTGATTCTGACTGCAGGGGACCTACGTTTGTCTTCACCAACCTTTTTCTCTTTACATACCTATAGAAACTTTTGCAATCCGCCTTAATGTTCCCTGCAAGCTTCTTCTCGTACTCCATTTTCCCTGCCCTAATCAAACCCTTTGTCCTCCTCTGCTGAGTTCTAAATTTCTCCCAGTCCCCAGGTTCGCTGCTATTTCTAGCCAATTTGTATGCCACTTCCTTGGCTTTAATACTATCCCTGATTTCCCTAGATAGCCACGGTTGAGCCACCTTCCCTTTTCTATTTTTACGCCAGACAGGAATGTACAATTGTTGTAATTCATCCATGCGGTCTCTAAATGTCTGCCATTGCCCATCCACAGTCAACCCCCTAAGTATCATTTGCCAATCTATCCTAGCCAATTCACGCCTCATACCTTCAAAGTTACCCTTCTTTAAGTTCTGGACCATGGTCTCTGAATTAACTGTTTCATTCTCCATCCTAATGCAGAATTCCACCATATTATGGTCACTCTTCCCCAAGGGGCCTCGCACAATGAGATTGCTAATTAATCCTCTCTCATTACACAACACCCAGTCTAAGATGGCCTCCCCCCTAGTTGGTTCCTCGACATATTGGTCTAGAAAACCATCCCTTATGCACTCCAGGAAATCCTCCTCCACCGTATTGCTTCCAGTTTGGCTAGCCCAATCTATGTGCATATTAAAGTCACCCATTATAACTGCTACACCTTTATTGCATGCACCCCTAATTTCCTGTTTGATGCCCTCCCCAACATCCCTATTACTGTTTGGAGGTCTGTACACAACTCCTACTAACGTTTTTTGCCCTTTGGTGTTCTGCAGCTCTACCCATATAGATTCCACATCATCCAAGCTAATGTCTTTCCTAACTATTGCATTAATCTCCTCTTTAACCAGCAATGCTACCCCACCTCCTTTTCCTTTTATTCTATCCTTCCTGAATGTTGAATACCCCTGAATGAAGTAAATAGAGTGGGAGGGGGCTTGTATAGAGCATAAACACCAGTGGGGCCAAATAGCCTGTTCCTGTGCTGTAAATTCTATATAATTCTATGTAATATAGCAGAGGTATGACTCAGAGGAGTGGTTAATAGAATTTAATTTCATAGAGGGTTATAGAACAACTCTTTGCAAAGCAAATAAAATATATATAACCCAGCTTGAAGTGGTGGGAACATCTGGCCAGAGAATAATTGCAGCCTCAGTCAGGCATTGTGATTAGGGGTTGCCAACCCTCCACGGTTGTCCTGGAGTCTCCAGGAATTAAAGTTTAATCTCCAGGACACTGCTTACAGCAACCCTGGAGAAACATCATAGGGGCGTGGAAAAAGCGTGTCTTTTTTCTTCATTTTCTTTGAACACTTTAATTTATTAAAAATATTGGAGATGACCATTTGACTGACAGTCATGAATCATAAAATGGGGTAACGAATGAGGAGTCTGTTCACTTTCCATGGGAAGGCGGGGCTCTGCAAGGAAGGACGTGTCGGATGACCAATGGCGGGTGCGTGAGGGTGGGGTGGTTGGAAGCGGGCAGGTCATGTGACGACACCTCTAGGAATACGTCCAACGAGAGTTCGCAACCCCAATTGTGATGTCTGCGCTAGATTAATGTTACCCTTTGTAGCAGAGCAGTAATGCATTTTAAAACACAAGAGCTCTTTTTTACACCAGAATGTAATACAGTGTAACCTCCATTAGCCAAGGTCCAATTATCTGTCTTCCCAATTATACACCTAGACCGGGCTTCACGGATAATGCCATGTCACTACACAAGCCACTAACACTAACCTCCTCCTGTCCGACATAAATCAACTTCACACCCCCAAGAGAGATTAAATTCAATCAATGTCATTTATATTCGACTTGACGCACGAGTGTGTTAAATCCCAAACCAGCAAGTTATTAGCATTTAACCTCCTTCCTTCTCTGGTTCACAACAACACGTTTTGACCGAGCATGAGACCCTTGATAGTGGAATATACAGAACAGACTTTATTGATTTACGGCACAATGATTGGCCCAACTGTACACAAAAAGAGACGCTTTTCCACTTCTGTATCTTTTGAGCTTTCTGAAGAGCTATTGAAAACTGTGCTACTTTATACACCATATTTATCCTACATCAAAGGTACATGTCACAGATAAGACCTCGTGACGTATGTATTCCCAAATCCATTGAAGTAAACACTGGTAGTTATTTACTCCAAAGCTACTTCCCTTAAACAAGACTTCCTGACCTAACTATTCTTAACCGCTTTGAAGAACAGGCTTTATTAACCGTTACCTTTTTATGCTACAGTTAATAGATCCCTCTACCTATGTTTATTACCCTAACCACTAATGTTACACCTTAAGCACTCATGGCTGATGTCATTACTGTGGCATATTTCCTTGCACAAGCATTTTTCATATCAGAAAACAAGATATGTCTTCCTCTCACGGCACTTCAAAGCCATCCTGTTAATCTCGGAAAGTCTGTTGTTCCACGGTAAAAAGAAGTTTGATTATTAACCCTTAACTCCCCAAGAGGTCCAACAACTCTCCGGGGTAACCAACACAAGTTCTCAGAGAATAGAATTCAGCAGCTAAAATATCACAAAATTCCAGAATTAAGCAGATTTTCTTTTCCCGACATTCTCAGAGTTGCTCCTCCTACATTCTGCAAGTTTTTTACACTCAAGATTAGTGCCACCTATCCGTTACTCCTTGATTTATCTTGCAATCTCTGCTACTCCTGTTGTACTCCACTAGGGATCAGTCCCTTCCCCTGGATTTCATAATTTTAAATAAAAGCCTGGGTCCTGTTGTGTTTATATAGGATATTGTTATATATACCTATTACCCCTCTTTGGGTATTATAGGATATTGTTATATATCCCTATTGCCCTTATTTTGGGATTATAGGATATTGTCATACATCCCTTCTGTGGGGTATTATAGGATATTGTCATGTATCCTATTGCCCTTAGGTGGGTGTATCATAGGATATTGTTCTACACCTTTGCCTTGGAGACAAGTCAAGGATTGCTGAATATGCCGGGAGTCGATGTTCTCGCCGTGCCTGGTCGCTAAGTATTTAGCGCCGTGTTATCGCGCCACCCCCCCCCTCCGCAGAGGCACTTAATGAACCAATTTCAAGGCTTTAATCTCTTCTCACGGATGGTTAAGGACAATAGAATTAGGAGTAGGCCATTCAGACCCTTGAGCCTGCTCTGCAATTCAGTAAGATCATAGCTGATTTATGACCTCAACTCCACTTTCCCACCCAATCTACAAATCTCATGACTCCCTAGAGTCCATAAATCTATCCATCGCACCTTTGAATAAACTCAACGATTCAGCATCCACAGTCCTTTGGGATAGGGAATTCCATATATTCACAACCCTCTGAGTGAAGAAATTCATCCTCATCTCAGTCTTAAAAGACCGGCCCCTTATTCTGAGACAATGCCCCCTAGTTCTAGACTCTTCAGCTAGAGGAAACAACCTCTCAGCATCTACCCTGTCAATCCCCCTCAGAAACATATATGTCTTAATGAGATCACCTCTCATTCTTCTAAACTCCAGAGTATAGGCCTGTTCTACACAATCTCTCCTCATTGGGCATTAGACGGAATGCCTCCACTGCTTCTGGGCTGGTTTTGCATAAATAAATATGTGGATATATATGTTTTAAAGGTTTACTATAGCTATTCTACCTGGTTCACCTATACTTACAGATAACATTGTGCCAAAATTAAGCCCCTAAAATGTTAGGCAATGCAGTGGGTGCCATGTTTCTGTGGGATGGATTAGTAAACAATTTATATTAGGTGCAGACAAGCTGAATGAAACTGATGCTTTCGAGTACATAGCCCCTGTGTTTGGATCTAATTGCTCTTGCATTTAGGTGGGCTCCCTTGAGCAGGCCATGCTCGATGCTCTGGTTCTGGACCGTGTGGACTTTGTGAAGTTGCTGATTGAAAACGGGGTGAGCATGCATCGCTTCCTCACCATCTCCAGACTCGAGGAACTCTACAACACTGTGAGTCATTCAGTAAAACAGCCCGTTTTTCTCCGTCCAGTTTTTACAGCACTGCAATAATTAATGATCTTCTCTAAAGAAAGAACCTGCATTTATCTAGTGTCTTTCACCATCTCAGGATGTTCCCAAAGCATTTCACAGCTACTGAAGTACTTTTTGAAGTGTAGTCGCTGTTGTAATATAGGAAATGCAGCAGCCAATTTACACACAGCAAGACCCCACAAACAGCAATGTGATAATGATCAGATCATCTATTTTTAGGTGATGTTGATTGAGGGATAAAATTTGGCCTAGGACACTGGGGAGAACTCCTCTGCTCTTCTTTTAAAATAGTGGCCATGGAACCTTTTACGTCCATGTCCAGCTGAGAGAGCAGACAGGGTCTCGGTTTAATGTCTCATCCTATAGACGGCATCTCCGACAGTGCAGCACTCCCTAAGTACTGCACTGGGAGTGTCGGCCTGGATTATGTGCTAAAGTCTCTGGAGTGGGACTTAAACCCACAGACTCTGAGGCGATAGTGCTACCCACTGAGCCAAAACTGACTCTCTAAAGAGATTGCTAGTCATTTAGTTGAAGGTCTTGTTGTAGGCCTCTTGAAGGCTATTGTCATATGCTGCCTCACCCAGCATCATGGCACTGCCATCCAGGTTCACATAGGAATACTACGTGACCCCTCCCTCAAGGATCTGGTGGTCCAGCTAATAACATTTTTATTTCCTTTTTGCAAAGCGCGTGTAATGTTTCTGTTACTGCGATCTCACTGGAAAACTTCCTGACTGTTCCTGTAAACTCCGCTGACTTCAATGCATTCTCTGTTCTGTTTCAGAGACATGGTCCGTCAAACACTCTGTACCAACTAGTCAGGGATGTGAAAAAGGTAGGTTGTGGCATCCTGCTACTGGTAGGTCAGAAAATGATTGTCATTCATAAAAATGTAATGTACTATTTACACATCGTGTTCGTTTTTTAAATTTTTTTACGGGGGAGTAGGATTGAGTAGAATGCTTATCGAAGTAAGGGCTGTCAGTGATGGGGTGTGGAACACTCTTTCTTACTACTGTCATCCAATGTCGACATCAAGCATCCCTCGGTCTGTTGCAGCAACTCTGCAGCTCCCTCTATACTTGCTCCGCCAATGTGCTTTAACCTCAAACTCAAAGTCTGACACTACCGTCTCTAACACCAATCATTTTGTGATCTCTTTAGTGAGCAAGGATATCAAAGGATATGGATCTAAGGCAGGTAAATGGAGTTGGGGTGCTGAGCAGCCATGATCTAATTGAATGACGGAGCAGGTTTGAGAGGCTGAATGGACTCCTCCTGCTCCTATGAGACTGCAATTTTGTTATCAAATTGTGCTAAATTAGGGACAATTCTTTGCTCCAAAACTAGGGGCAGTTTTATGCTGTTCCCATGGTGAACTGGGTTTGAACTGACCAGACTCGTACCAACAACAGACAGAAGAGTTTTACATAAGAACATAAGAAATAGGAGCAGGAGTAGGCCATACAGCCCCTCGAACCTGCTCCGCCATTCAATAAGATCATGGTTGATCTGATCATAGACTCAGCTCCACTTCCCTGCCCGCTCCCCATAACCCCTTATTCCTTTATTGTTTAAGAAACTGTCTATTTGTGTCTTAAATTTATTCAATATCCCAGCTTCCACAGCTCTCTGAGGCAGCGAATTCCACAGATTTACAACCCTCAGAGAGAAGAAATTTCTCCTCATCTCTGTTTTAAATGGGCGGTCCCTTATTCTAAGATCATGCCCTCTAGTTCTAGTCTCCCCCATCAGTGGAAACATCCTCGCTGCATCCACCTTGACAAGCCCCCTCATAGGGCCCAAGTTTCCACACGATAAAAAACGGGTGCCCCTCCGAGCTGGGCGCCCGTTTTTCGCGCCTAAAACGGCGCCTAAAAAAAACCTCGCGATTCTGGAGCGTTCTGCAGCTCCTTGTCTGCCTGGCGTGGCGCCCAGGGGGGGCGGAGCCTACACTCGCGCCGATTTTGTAAGTGGGAGGGGGCGGGTACTATTTAAATTAGTTTTTTTCCTGCCGGCAATGCTGCGCGTGCGCGTTGGAGCGTTCGCGCATGCTCAGTGTGAAAAAAACATTGGCACTCGGCCATTTTTGTAGTTCTCTGTAGCTGTTTAATTTTTGAACATTTTTTTAATAAAAGCACATTGCCATCAGCACATCAGCACTTGCAGCCTTCTCACTGTCTCCTTCCCCCGCCACCCCCCCCACCGCGGGAAGAACGGGCGCCTCCTACCCCCCCCACGGGAAAGAACGGGCGCCTCCTACCCCCCCCGCGGGAAAGAACGGGCGCCTCCCCCCCCCCCCCCCCGCGGGAAGAACGGGCGCCTCCCCCCCCCCCCCCGCGGGAAGAACGGGCGCCTCCCCCCCCCCCCCGCGGGAAAGAACGGGCGCCTCCCCCCCCCGCGGGAAGAACGGGCGCCTCAGGCTGACTGCAGAATTCTCTGTGCCTGAAGCACTTTCACACAGGTAGGAAGATGGTTTATTTAATCTTTTCTTTGCTTATAAATGTTTATTCAGGTTGGATTTATTTGTATAATATTTGTAGAAGTATAAATAAGGATTTATTGTAGAATTTAATGAGTTCCCTTCCCCCCCCTCCCCCCCCCACCTCGTTCTGGACGCCTAATTTGTAACCTGCGCCTGATTTTTTAATGTGTAGAACAGGTTTTTTCAGTTCTACAAAAATCTTCACTTGCTCCATTCTACTTTAGTTTGGAGTACGTTTTCACTGTGGAAACTTTGAAATCAGGCGCCAGTGGCCGGACACGCCCCCTTTTGAAGAAAAAATTCTGTTCCAAAGTAGAACTGTTCTACCTGACTAGAACTGCAGAAAAAAAAAATGTGGAGAATTGCGATTTCTAAGATAGTCCGTTCTCTACCAGTTGCTCCTAAAAATCAGGCGCAAATCATGTGGAAACTTGGGCCCTCTATCTTATACGTTTCGATAAGATCACCTCTCATTCTTCTGAATAGTTGAGTAGAGGCCCAACCTACTCAACTCTTCCTCATAAGTAAACCTCCTCATCCCCGGAATCAACCTAGTGAACCTTCTCTGAACAGCCTCCAAAGCAAATAAATCCTTTTGTAAATATGGAAACCAAAACTGCACGCAGTATTCCAGGTGTGGCCTCACCAATACCCTGTATAACTGTAGCAAGACTTCCCTGCTTTTATAGAAACATAGAAACATAGAAAATAGGTGCAGGAATAGGCCATTCTGCCCTTCGAGCCTGCACCACAATTCAATATGATCATGGCTGATCATGCAACTTCAGTACCCCATTCCTGCTTTCTCTCCATACCCCTTGATCCCTTTAGCTGTAAGGGCCACATATAACGCTCTTTTGAATATATCTAATGAACTGGCCTCAATAACTTTGTGTGGTAGATAATTCCACAGGTTCACAATTCTCCTCAACTCGGTCCTAAATGGCTTACCCCTTATCCTTAAACTGTGACCCCTGGTTCTGGACTTCCCCAACATCGGGAACAGTCTTCCTGCATCTAACCTGTCCAATTCCGTCAGAATTTTATATGTTTCTATGAGATCCCCTCTCATTCTTCTAAATTCCAGTGAATAAAAGCCTAGTCGATCCAGTCTTTCTTCATGTGTCAGTCCTGCCATCCCGGGAATCAGTCTGGTGAACCTTCGCTGCACTCCCTCAATAGCAAAAATGTCCTTCCTCAGATTAGGAGACCAAAGCTGTACATAATATTCAAGGTGTGGCCTTACCAAGGCCCTATACAACTGCAGTAAGACCTCCCTGCTCCTATACTCAAATCCTCTCGCTATGAAAGCCAACATGCCATTTGCCTTCTTCACTGTCTGCTGTACCTGCATGCCAACTTTCAATGACTGATGTACCACGACACCCAGGTCTCGTTGCACCTCCCCTTTTCCTAATCTGTCACCATCAGATAATATTCTGCCTTCCTGTTTTTGCCCCCAAAGTGGATAACTTCACATTTATCTACATTATACTGTATCTGCCATGCATTTGCCCACTCACCTAACCTGTCCAAGTCATCCTGCAGCCTCTTAGCATCCTCCTCACAGCTCACACTGCCACCCAGCTTAGTGTCATCTGCAAACTTGGAGATATTATATTCAATTCCTTCGTCTAAATCATTAATGTATATTGTAAATAGTTGGGGTCCCAGCACTAAACCTTGCGGTACCCCACTAGTCACTGCCTGCCATTCTGAAAAGGACCCGTTTATCCCAACTCTCTGCTTCCTGTCTGCCAACCAGTTCTCTAGCCACGTCAATACATTACTCCCAATACCATGTGCTTTAATTTTGCACACTAATCTCTTGTGTGGGACCTTGTCAAAAGCCTTCTGAAAGTCCAAATACACCACATCCACTGGTTCTCCCTTGTCCACTCTACTAGTTACATCCTCAAAAAATTCTAGAAGATTTGTCAAGCATGATTTCCCTTTCATAAATCCATGCTGACTTGGACCGATCCTGTCACTGCTTTCCAAATGTGCTGCTATTATATCTTTAATAATTGATTCCAACATTTTCCCCACTACCGATGTCAGGCTAACCGGTCTATAATTCCCTGTTTTCTCTCTCCCTTCTTTTTTAAAAAGTGGGGTTACATTAGCTACCCTCCAATTCATAGGAACTGATCCAGGGTCTATAGAATTTTGGAAAATGACCACCAATGCATCCCCATCCCCTTTGCAATAAAGGCCAAGGTTCCAGTGGCCTTCCTGATCACTTGCTGTACCTGCATACTATCCTTTTGTGTTTCATGCACAAGTACCCCCAGGTCCCGCTGTACTGCAGCACTTTGCAATCTTTCTCTATTAAAATAAGAACATGCTCTTTGATATTTTTCTGCCAAAGTGCATGACCTCACACTTTCCAACATTATACACCATCTGCCAAATTTTTGCCCACTCACTTAGCCTGTCTATGTCCTTTTGCAGATTTTTGTATCCTCCTCACACCTTGCTTTTCCTCCCATCTTTGTATTGTCAGCAAACTTGGTTACGTTACACTCAGTCCCTTCTTCCAAGTCATTAATATAGATTGTAAATAGTTGGGGTCCCAGCACTGATCCCTGCGGCATCCCACTAGTTACTGATTGCCAACCAGAAAATGAACCATTTATCCCAACTCTCTGTTTTCTGTTAATTAGCCAATCCTCTATCCATGCTAATATATTACCCCCAACCCCGTGAACTTTTATCTTGTGCAGTAACCTTTTATGTGGCACCTTATCAAATGCCTTCTGGAAGTCCAAATACACCACATCCACTGGTTCCCCTGTATTCACCCTGTTCATTACATCCTCAAAGAATTCCAGCAAATTTGTCAAATATGACTTCCCCTTCATAAATCCATGCTGACTCTGCCTGACCGAATTTTGCTTTTCCAAATGTCCTGCTATTGCTTCTTTATTAATGGTTGTAGGGCTGGAGGAAACTACAGAGATAGGGAGAGGCAAGGCCATGGAGGGATTTGAAAACAAGGATGAGAATTTTAAAATTGATGCATTGCTTAATTGTGAGCCAACGTAAGTCAGCAAGCACAGCGGTGATGGGTAGCTTTTCAGTTTGCCTGCCTGTTATAGAAACCACCTGATTTTTTGAATCATGCAGTTTCTATAACGATCTACGTCACCATTTGAACATCAGGCAGCAAGTTCAAAATTTACCCCACGGACTAATGCCCTTCTCATTTCAACTCCCTATACCCATCTCCACCCTATAATTCACTGCCCCAGCCTGTGATATCCCACAACTCACTAGATACTGATCTACATGGATCTATTTTGGATTTATAATGTAGGTAGCTGAGGGTTAATGCTGCACGAATATCTCATTCACAGGTTTAAGAAATTAAGATGATCAGCAATCATTAAGGGATCATTTCCACGTGCTAAATAATTCTATCACTCTACTTTCATTAAAAAGTATGGATCAAAAGGGTTTATATTAAGGAAATGTTGGGCAGCCATCACAACATAGCTTATTTCCCTTCAAGCTCTCCTCATTAGTCCTCTCATGAAAGCCCTATATTAGTCTAGGATGTTTCCAGTACATTCTGCATGAATAAGTTTTGACAGTGAGTTCTGGTGAGCTGCAGAACCCTAGGCTCCATCATGGCCAAATCAGGCCATATCTCCAGCCCAAATCCACACATACGTACTTCCAATCGCAGTAGCTGAAGCCCTCAGTGGCTTTTTTTTTCATCTCCAAAACCTGGGGAATACTGAGCCCAGTTTTAGTGCTGTTGAGCTGAGATGAGCTATGAACATAATACCAATTACAGACAGGAAATGACCCTCTGGTCCATCCAGTCTGTCCCACACAAATTGTGATACCTTGTGCATCAAGATATATAGACTTCCCGCCCTACCCAAAAACCATGTGATCTCAGGGGAGAGGCAAAAAGCAGGTAAAAACCCTAGCACAATTCTGGGGGAAAAAATTCTGGGAAATTCCTCTCTGACCCCCTTAGGCAATTGAAACCAGTCCACAAGATCCCTCTAGCCCTGATAATGCTATGTAGTACATAGGAACACAGAAACAGGAGGAGGCCATTTAGCTCCTCGAACTGCCATTCAATAAGATTGTGGCTGATCTGTGACTTAACTCCATCTACTCGCCTTTGCCCTATATCCCCTAATAACTTTGGTTAACAAAAATCTATCAATCTCAGATTTAAAATTAACAGTTGACCCGGCATCAACTGCCATTTGATGCTAGGCCTTTTGTTTGAGATGATCTTCTCCACCCCAGCTAGGAACAGGTGCAGCTCTGACTTGAAGGACTAACTGGAACCTTTGGATGTTTGGCTCATTCCCCATTCGCCCCCTCCCCGCCCCCCCCCACTCCTCCGCCCCCATAACATCTTATCCAGTGTGTCATCAGGGGTGCTGATACTCCAGGTCGCCACTCAATAAAACAACTTGATTAAAGGACTGGACCACATGGGACCTTCCTCAGTGAAAGTGAGTTACGATCTACAATGGCATCAACGGCATCTTACATTTATTTCCACGATTCAAGGAAATAAAGTAAAAGCTCCCTCTTATTTTTACTAACTATTATAGATATATTTACTTCTATTGTCCAAACCGCTCATGGGTGAATCCAGTGTAACTGCGCAACGTTATTATGCAAGAAGTATCCTCCAGTGAGGTCTATTGGCCTTCGATTTAATACTGATGACACGTAGAAATGACTCAGTTTTAGGTATTTTAAACCCAGTTTGGAATAGATAAATGTTGCTGAGTTCCTGGAAGGTATTGCTGTTTTTTGTTGATCGTGCATCGTTTTAATTACATCTTTCACCTTTTCTTTCTGTATTGTTCCTACAACAATGTGACTTTGGTTACCCTTGATGATACTGGTGTCAGTTTGATGGATTTGGTAAGAAGTACATCCATCCCATAATCCATTTCTGTTGTTAAACAGCAACAAAGCGTATCATAAGGCAGCAGTATAAATATTTTCTTGAAGAATCGTGCCTTTGCTTGTTGCTATTATACGAGGTCCAAAATACAAATATTGGACGGATAAAGTGTGTGTCCACAGATGTTTATGAATTCCCAGGGTTTTATTTAATCTTCAAGTTGTTCAATCTGCAAACTAAATCTCATAAATAAAGACTTGCATTTATATAGCACCTTTCACAACCTCGGGACATCCCAAAGTGCTTTACAGCTAATGAAGTACTGAGGAACTGTAGTCACCGTTGTAATGAAGGAAATGCAGCAGCCAATTTGCGCACAGCATGCTCCCATAAACAGCAATGTGATAATGACCAGATGATCTGTTTTTTAATTCAGTTGTTTGAGGACTAAAGATTGCTCAGGACACCAGCGATAACACCCCCGCTCTTCTTTGAAATAGTGCCATGGGATCTTTTACGTCCACCTGAGGGGCAGATGGGGCATCGGTTTACCATCTCATCTGAAAGACAGCACCTCTGACAGTGCAGCACTACCTCAGTACTGCAGTGGGAGTGTCAGCCTGGGTTTTGTACTCAAGTCTCTGGTGTGGGACTTCAAATCCAGAACCTTCTGATGCAGAGGCGAGAGTGCGACCCACTGAGCCATCAAATTTATCTAATTTACCTTGATTTCCCTAGCCTGTAATGCAATTGCCCAAACCCAAATCCTAACATCTGTCACTTAAAAAAGATTCCATTTAATTTGAGCCGAGAGCAACTCCCTCAGTAACTTAACAAATGAATGCGCCGCCTAAGATGTGATTGAGCCGGAAGATCTTGAGTTTACTCCCTAGTTTGTGCTCAGTCGGCAACCTCAGGTGGCAGCGTGAGCCGTGCACTTGGCCTCAGCACCTTTGGAGGAGAGGATCGACCTCAGCTGCTTTCCACAGCCAAATAGCTCACTCTCCCGCGCTTGATCAACAGCCATTGGGGAGAAGGATTGGAGGGCAGGCAACACACATTGGAACCACAACCGCAGTAAGGACCTATTGAGAACAGAAAAGAGCATTTTAATATATTATTAAATAAATAAGTAGACGAAGCAAAAAATAAAAGAGGAACACAACTCATATACTTAAAAAATATTTAAATGAGTGCTACCATCACACGAATGTGTATGGCAAGGTTTTCTCACTTGTTCGCCTACAGTTTAACGTTACCATTAAGTACATTTTCTTTCCAATCCCATTATTTTGAAGAAAGAGGAGTACAGTTTACCTTGGCATGTGAGACTATTGTCCATAGTTCACATTGACTTGATTTCCTAGTGGCTGAAGCACATTACAACCTAACAAACATTCAAACTTGGTCCATGAGATGCTCGCTATACTGCAATGGAAGTTATGTTAAAGTTGTACAGAGTTCTGGTTAGACCCTCAACTGGACTATGCATTCAAATTCTGAGCACCACACCTCGGGAAAGATATATTGGCCTTGGAGGCCATGCAGTGTAGATTCACCAGAATTATATTGATCTAAAAGGGTTAAATTATGATGACAGGTTGCATAGACCAGGCTTGTATTCCCTCAAGAATAGAAGATTAAGGAGCCTAAATTGCCCTACTTACAAAGGCCTGTTAGCGCCTACGAATTGTGCTAAGAGGGCGCTAAAGGGTTTTCACTTGAGCGCAGCCGGAATTGCCCCCGGGGATCCACTGGCAAAAAGCGGTTTGCGCCCCGCGATGAGTTCAACAATGGCGGCCACTGGTGTGGCTGGGCTGCCAACATGCAGACTGGCACCCCCTCCTGGGTGCCAGGCCGCTGGCCCGACATACACCCCCTCCTGGGTGCCAGGCCGCTGGCCCGACATACACCCCCTCCTGGGTGCCAGGCCGCTGGCCCAACATACACCCCCTCCTGGGTGCCAGGCCGCTGGCCCGACATACACCCCCTCCTGGGTGCCAGGCCGCTGGCCCGACTTACACCCCCTCCTGGGTGCCAGGCCGCTGGCCCGACATACACCCCCTCCTGGGTGCCAGGCCGCTGGCCCGACTTACACCCCCTCCTGGGTGCCAGGCCGCTGGCCCGACATACACCCCCTCCTGGGTGCCAGGCCGCTGGCCCGACATACACCCCCTCCTGGGTGCCAGGCCGCTGGCCCGACATACACCCCCTCCTGGGTGCCAGGCCGCTGGCCCGACATACACCCCCTCCTGGGTGCCAGGCCGCTGGCCCGACTTACACCCCCTCCTGGGTGCCAGGCCGCTGGCCCGACATACACCCCCTCCTGGGTGCCAGGCCTTTGGCCCGACATACACCCCCTCCTGGGTGCCAGGCCGCTGGCCCGACATACACCCCCTCCTGGGTGCCAGGCCGCTGGCCCGACTTACACCCCCTCCTGGGTGCCAGGCCGCTGGCCCGACATACACCCCCTCCTGGGTGCCAGGCCGCTGGCCCGACTTACACCCCTTCCTGGGTGCCAGGCCACTGGCCCGACTTACACCCCCTCCTGGGTGCCAGGCCGCTGGCCCGACTTACACCCCCTCCTGGGTGCCAGGCCGCTGGCCCGACATACACCCCCTTCTGCTGTTGAGGCTGGAGGTCAATAGAACATTTCAAAAGTGAAATTGATTAATTTTTGTGAGGTAAGGGTATTAAGGGTTACAGAACCAAGGCAGGCAGGAGTTAAGATACAGATCAGCCACGATCTAATTGAATGACGGAACAGGCTCGAGGGGCTGAATGGCCTCCTCCTGTTCCTATGTAATTATTTCAGTTAGATAACGATGCAAAAATTGCATATTTTTACATGGTGGTTATTTTCATTTGTGTCTGTTGTAGTTTGAAATCCCGAGATTAGATTATATCAATAATGATATATTAAAATGCGCTCCACCAATTCTGGCCTCTTGAACATCTCCGATTTTCATCACTCCACCTGTCATGTATTCAACTGTCATTGTAACCCATGTATAAGCTGACCTAAGTTGTACATCTTGAGAACACTGACCACAGAGGGCGAACTTGTGAGAGACACTCCGAACCTGGACTTTCCGGTATAAAAGGGGAAGCTCCACCCACCGACTGTCTCTTGAGGTCTTGGTAATAAAGGTAACTGGTCACAGAGTGATCTTCTCTCAAGTATGGGCCTCGTGTGCATTTATACTGTGCAGTAAGGACATATCATTGGCGACGAGAAACTGGGATTTAAACCACGCGAGCATGGTCACTAGCAGCACAGAAGAGAGGTACTGTGTTGGTGATGATTGGGACGACTTTATTGAGAGACTACAGCAAAGTTTTGTCACTGAGGAATGGTTGGGACAGGATTCGGCCGACAAACGCAGGGCTCATCTCCTGACAATTTATGGATCCAGAACGTACTCCCTGATGAAGAACCTTCTAGCGCCAGAGAAGCCGGCGGATAAGACGTTCGAAGAGCTCAGTAAGTTGATCAGGGAACACCTTAAACTGGCGAGCAGCATGCACATGGCGAGACACCGGTTTTACGCGCACTGGCGGCGAGAAGGGCAAAGCGTTCCAGACTTCGTGGCAGATCTCCGGCAACTGGCGAGGCTATGTAAGTTCCCAGATGCATGCAGAGCGGAGATGCTGCGAGACTTTTTTATTGAGGGCATCGGGCACGTTGGGGTTTTCAGGAAACTGATTGAGACCGAAGACTTGACCTTAGAAGCGGCGGCTCTGATAGCCCAGACAATTATCTCAGGGGAGGAAGAGACCAGAATGATTTATGGCAAAAATTTTGGCTCAAATGCGGCAAACGACCAGGGAGTCAACATTGTTAACGCGGCACACAGTTCTCTAGGCAGACAAGGGCATTTGGACATGCCCAGCATGTAGTCGAACCCAAAGGGGGAATTCAACTGAGACAATGGCTAGCTGAACAGCAATTCATGTCATCACAATGGACAATGCGGCCAGTAATGGGGCCATCAACACCTGTTAATGGTGCGCTTAAGGACAGTTACAGAGACAGTCAGAGATGATCGACTGGTAATGGACCTTTTGTTTCCAACAACAGGGCCTCCAGCTCATGTTGGAGCTGTGGAGGCAAACACCCAGCCAGGGCGTGCAGGTATCAGCAATATATCTGCAGAAACTGCAAAGTCAGCGGTCGCTTGGCGCGTATGTGCAGGAAGCCTGCAGCAAGATTGATGTACGAGGAGGACGGGCCCAATGTAAGCCCTACGAGGCCAAATGAATATTGGGGGAAATCGCTGGAAGCTGAAGTTCAGCAAGTTCATGTGGAGCACATATACAGTTCATATACCAGGACACCACCGATAATGATGAAAGTGCTCCTCAATGGCATCCCAGTATTAATGGAGCTGGACACGGGGGTCAGCCAGTCCCTGATGTGTATCAAACAGGTCGAAAGGTTGTAGGTGTCCAAGGCCAGGAGGCCAAAATTATTGCCGATTGATGCACAGATACAGACATATACAAAGGAGATCATTCCGGTGCTAGGCAGCGCCACGGTAGTCGTGACCCACAAAGACTCGGAGAACAGGTTGCCACTCTGGATTGTCCTGGGGGATGGTCCCGCACTACTGGGGAGGAGTTGGCTTGCTGTCATGAACTGGAAATGGGGCGATGTCAATGCAATTGCTCACAGGTCCTGGATAAATTTGACTCATTATTTCAACCCGGCATCGGCACGTTCATGGGGACCAAGGTAGTGATTCACATAAACCCAGACGCCAGGCCAGTACACCACAAGGCCAGAGCGGTGCCGTACGTGATGCGGGAAAAGATAGAATGCGAATTGGACCGCGTGCTGAGGGAAGGCATCATCTCGCCAGTCGAATTCAGTGACTGGGCGAGCCCGATCGTGCCGGTGCTCAAGGCGGATGGGTCGGTCAGGATATGTGGCGATTACAAGGCCACCATCAATCGGGTGTCACTCCAAGACCAGTACCCGCCACCGAGAGCGGAGGACCTCTTTGCGACGCTGTCCGGTGGCAAACTTTTTTCAAAATTGGACCTGACCTCAGCTTACAAGACCCAGGAGCTGGCGAGTGAGTCGAAGAAGTTGACCACCATCACGACACACAAGGGGTTGTTTGAGTATAACAGATGTCCGTTCGGGATTCGTTCGGCCGCCGCGATCTTTCAGCGAAATATGGAAAGCCTCCTCAAGTCGATTCCAAGGATGGTGGTTTTTCAAGACGACATCCTCATCATGGGTCGTGATACTGAAGAACACCTCCACAACCTAGAGGAGGTGCTACGCAGACTGGACCGGGTAGGGCTGCGACTGAAAAAGGCGAAGTGCGTCTTCTTAGCTTCAGAACTCCTGGGGAGGAGGGTAGCAGCAGACGGGAATGGACCTACTGTGTCCAAAACGGAAGCGATCCAGAGAGCACCCAGAACCCATAACACGACGGAGCTGCGTTCGTTCCTGGGGCTCCTGAACTATTTTGGCAACTTTCTTCCCAAATTGAGCACGCTGTTAGAGCCGTTACACGTGCTCCTACGCAAAGGTTGCAATTGGGTCTGGGGGGACAGCCAGGAAAGGGCTTTTGATAGAGCACGCAATTTGTTACGCTCCAACAAACTGTTAACGTTATATGACCCGTGTAAGAAACTAGTTTTAATGTGTGATGCGTCACACATCACACATCACACATCACAATGTGCGATGGGTCGTGTGTGTGTTGCAGCATGTGAATACCAATGGTCAGTTACAGCTGGTAGCTTATGCCTCCAGAAGTCTGTCCTGGGCAGAAAGGGGCTACTGGATGGTAGAAAAGGAAGCGCTAGCATGTGTATATGCAGTAAAAAAATATGCACCAGTACCTGTTTGGCAGGAAATTTAAGCTGGAGACAGATCACAAACCCCTAACGTCCCTTTTGGCCGACAACAAGGCCATAAATGCGAATGCATCGGCCCGCATCCAGAAGTGGGCACTTACGTTGGCTGCCTTTGACTACACAATTCGGCACAGACCGGGCACTGAAAACTGTGCCGATGCACTCAGCAGGCTCCCACTAGCCACCACTGAGGGGGCAACTGAGCATGATGCTGAGATGGTCATGGCTGTTGAAGCTTTCGAAAGCGAAGGCTCACCTGTGACAGCCCGTCAGATTAAAGTTTCGACAAATAAAGACCCGCTACTGTCTTTAGTTAAGAAATGTGTCCTGAATGAGGACTGGGCAGCCACGTATGGGGCATGCCCTGAGGAATTTAAACCGTTTCATAGACGTAAGGATGAACTCTTGATTCAGGCCGATTGCCTACCGTGGGGAAACCGAGTAGTCATGCCCCAGAAGTTTATCAGAGAACTTCACAATGAGCACCCGGGCATTGTCATGATGAAGGCAATTGCCAGGTCACACGTTTGGTGGCCAGGGATAGATGCAGACCTGGAACTTTGTGTTCGCAGGTGGAAAGCATGTGCTCAGCTGGGCAACGCACCGAGGGAAGCCCCCCCTTTGCCCCTGGTCCTGGTCTGCCAAGCCATGGTCAAGCATCCATGTGGACTACGCAGGTCCTTTCATGGGAAAAATGTTTTTGGTTGTAGTAGACGTCTACTCCAAATGGATTGAGTGTGCCATTTTAAATTCAAGTACATCCTCTGCTACGGTAGAAAGTCTACAGGCAATGTTCGCCGCCCATGGTCTACCGGACGTCTTGGTCAGCGACAATGGCCCGTGCTTCAAAAGCACCGAATTCCAGGACTTCATGGCAGGAAATAGTATCAACTATGTCAGAACGGCACCATTCAAGCTGGCCTCAAACGGCCAGGCAGAACGAGCAGTGCAGATAATCAAACAGGGGATGCTCAGAATCCAAGGGGGTTCCCTACAAAGCCGCTTATCATGCCTCCTGTTGGCCAGTAGATCCCGACCACACTCGCTCACAGGGGTTCCACCCGCAGAGCTGCTAATGGAAAGGACGCTCCAAACCAGGTTATCCCTTATGCACCTCTTACTATGAAAGAAATTGTTGAGAGCAGGCGTCAGTCACAATGTGACTACCATGACAGAAATGCGAGGGCGCAATGTATTGATGTCAATGATCCTGTTTTTGTCCTTAATTACGCTGCAGGGCCCAAATGGCTTGCAGGCACTGTGATTGCCAAAGAGGGGAATTGGGTTTTGGTAGTTAAACTTACCAATGGACAAATCTGCCGCAAACACGTGGATCAAACTAAAAGGAGGTTCAGCAACCCCATAAAAGAAGCAGAGGAAGAACACATTGTAGAGTTTACTCCACCACAGGTGACCGAACACCGGAACCAAGTGGAGGACCGGACCCAAGTGGAGGAGAACCCAGTCACTGTGGGTAGTCCGGACAGGCCTGAGGCACCGCAAACAGCAGACACTCAGGCCAACACCCAACAACCGGAGCCCCAGCTCAGGCGTAAACCACCAGAGAGACTTAACCTGTGATCCCAATAAGACTTTGGGGGGGGAGGTGATGTCATGTATTTAACTGTCATTGTAACCCATGTATAAGCTGCCCTAAGTTTTACACCTTGAGAACACTGACCACAGGGGGCGAACTTGTGGGAGACACTCCTAACCTGGACTTCCCGGTATAAAAGGGGAAGCTCCACCTACCGTCTGTCTCTTGAGGTCTTGGTAATAAAGGTAACTGGTCACAGAGTGATCTTCTCTCAAGTATGGGCCTTGTGTGCATTTATACTGTATAGTAAGGACACATTACCACCATTGGTTGCTGTGCATTCAGCTGCCTGGGCGCTAAGCTCTGGAATTCCCTCTCTAAGACTCTCCGGCTCGCCACCTCTCTCTCCTCCTTTAAGATGCTTCTTAAACTCCACCTCTTTGACCAAGCTTTGGGTCACCTGTGCTAATATCTCCTTATGTGGCTTGGTGTTAAATTTTGTTTTTGAAGAACCTTGGGACATTTTACTATGTTAAAGGCATTATATAATTGCAAGTTATTGTTGTGTGGGTTCGAATTAAATGCATCATCACCTTGGTAGGAAATCCCTTTGTCCGTTATTTCAACGCGAGAGAAATTTTGTACAAATTCATTTGTTGCTTATGTTGCACAGCTCGATTGCAACCCAGTTGTGTGTGTTTCGATGTAAATCTTGGCAAAAATGGCAGAGTCAACTTGCAATACCTTCATTGCATTTAACAATAAAAGTTGAAAAGGAACGGTTCTGCTCACTGGGAACCCAAAACAATATAATTTTACACGAGCAATAGCATGGGACTTGCTAAAGGTTTGTTTAAATCAGATAGAAATTTGGTTAATTCTGTAGCTATCTATGGATTTTGCCGAACACATTCATGCGGTTCCCTAATTTCACAACTGTAATGTACACAACCATAACCAATAAGTTACATTGAAATGATTTTGTGAACAGCACAGCATTTAGAGGAGAGGGTGAAAGATGTTCTGTTTGATCTGTTAAATAAATTGCTCACAAATTTCACATGAAGAGACTGCCTGTAGGAGTGGGAAATAAATCAATCCTCTATTAAAATATTTGTAGATCTATTATACATTCAGGAGAGGGCTGCAGCCAGATCTGGTAAGCTGTTCTTTCTCATTCATTGCCGGGATATGGTAGGTTTCAAAGGAGCGTCTTAAAGGAGGAGAGGTAGCGAGGTGGAGGGCTTCAGGGAGTGAATTCCAGAGCTTATGGCCTCGGCAGCTGAAGGCACGGCCACCAATAGTGAAGTGAAGGAAATCGGGGATGGGCAGGAGGCCAGAATTGGAGGAGCGCGGAGATCTGGGAGGGTTGTAGAGCAGGAGGAGGTTACAGAGATCGGGCTCAATTTTCCCCAAAGCTTCTTTTTGGCATACTTGAAGAGTTATGACCATTATTTGGGGGCCCAAGTACACCAAAAATTATTTCTAAGTTTCCCCGTTTGATTGTATGCAACTGTATAGGGTATTGGTGAGGCCGCACCTGGAGTACTGCGTGCAGTTTTGGTTACCTTACTTAAGGAAGGATATACTAGCTTTGGAAGGGGTACAGAGACGATTCACTAGGCTGATTCCAGAAATGAGGGGGTTACCTTATGATGATAGATTGAGTTCAGAAGGATGAGGGGTGATCTTATAGAAACATTTAAAATCATGAAAGGGATAGACAAGATAGAGGCAGAGAGGTTGTTTCCATTGGTGGGGGAGACTAGAACTAGGGGGCACAGCCTCAAAATAAGGAGGAGCCAATTTAAAACCGAGTTGAGAAAGAATTTCTTCTCCCAGAGGGTTGTGAATCTGTGGAATTCTCTGCCCAAGGAAGCAGTTGAGGCTAGCTCATTGAATGTTTTCAAGTCAAAGATAGATAGATTTTTAACCAATAAGTGAATTAAGGGTTATGGGGAGCGGGCGGGTAAGTGGAGCTGAGTCCACGGCCAGATCAGCCATGATCTTATTGAATGGCGGAGCAGGCTCGAGGGGCTAGATGGCCTACTCCTGTTCCTAATTCTTATGTTCTTATGTTCTTATTTCTTCATTTTGGCGCAGCCCAACCTGTCCTGTAGTTTGGGGGTGGAGCCTTGATCTATGCCAAAAAGATTGGGTTGCCACGGTAACTAGGGACACAATGCGGGCTGAGGCTGCAAAGTAAAACATACAGCCAGCTCACAACACATTAAAACACATTGTAGGAACTTAAAAACACATTAAAATACATTACAGCAACTTACCTCCAATTATTAAAGTGTCCTCCCCTCACGCTGCCAGTGCCGATCCCCACCCCTATCTCAGGCTGAAGGGCCTCCCGGTCCGCTCCCCATCCCCTAACCCTAGCTGAATGGCCTCCTGGTCCGCTCGGCCGCCCCTAGCCCTAGCCGAGTGGCCTCCCAGGCCGCTTCCCCTGCCCCTAGCCCTGGCCGAGTGGCCTCCCGGTCCGCTTCCCTGCCCCATCCAAGGCCGAATGGCCTCCTGGTCTGCTATGCGCCCCTATCCAAGGCCAAATGGCCTCCTCCCTCCCGGTCCCCGCACCTAACTACACCCGAAAGGCTTCCCCCCGTCTCTCCACCTCTCTCTTACTTCTCCTGCTGCTGTTGTCCGGGCATCTGCTGCACTTACCTGCGATGATTTCCTTAACTCTCCAGAAGGTTTTTCTGCAGAGGCTACATATGCTTGGCTAAGAAGAACTGGAGTAACTCTCAGCTGGCCAAACTTCCCTAAATGGCCAAAATTAGTGCGAGTGGCAGGTTATGCCTCCTTTGGCTGAAAAAAAATGTATCTATGAGTTACGCTGGTGTAAATTGATTGGGGAAACTGTTTTTTTTAAACTTAGGCCAAAAAAAGCAGCCTGCTCCAAAAAAACGGCACAAATCACTGGGGAAAATTGAGCCCATAGGGAGGGAACCAGTGTGGGTCAGAGATGATGGGTGAACAGCATTTGGTGCGAGTTAGGATATGGTAATGAGCTCTGGTCTGTACATGTCTTTATTAGGCATTGGTAAAGTAAGGTCCGCTTGGGTTATAGTCAAGAGCAATAGTATTAAAGCAATTTCACATGCAGTCCAGGAAGTTCTCCTGCAATGTGATGCACAAGGTACTCTACAAAAGCTGTAAGAAACATTGCAGACAAGTTTGCAGTAATTGGATATAAAGAAAAATGAGCAATAGAATTAAACACTCCATCACTGGAGATTGATTTAACATTTAAGCATAAACATTATTTCAGCTTTCCTAACAAATCTTCTGAAGGAGCTACATGTAATCAAAAGGTTGTCAGTAATGTGTGCATATAAATCACAGAATAAAAATGTTTTTAAAATGCTGTGGCGCTATTGTTACAAAAAGGTAGCAATCAACAGACAAGTATTGCTGCAGAAAACTGCCTGCCGTGAACTGGCTAAGACTACAGCCCCATTATCAGAGGACTGATTGTCAAACACTTTTATCAATTCAACCTCCTGAGACCATCATCATTGAAGGTAGATTGTGGGAATGAGTTTGCTTTGTTCTGTAAAATGCTCCAGTTATTTATTCAAACTTATTTGTTCTCTTCAAGCGAGAATATCAAGCTTTCAGCTGGATCTATTTTCAGGTGAATTGATTACAATCTGCTTAGCGCATAAAATACATTCGTTATTAAACTAAAGTTTAAAAAAGGTTCTGTGAAAATCCATTGGATGCATTTCCAATGACACCGCTAAAAATATTATTAATTCATTTTAAACGCATCAACTAAAATCCAATAACAATAATTCATTGGCTTATGCTTGCTGTCTTCATGGTGGGTAGTGGATATTAAAGCTCTCTGTCTCTCTCGTGTCTTTGGTGTTGTTTAGGGGAACCTCCCTCCCGACTACAGGATAAGTTTGATAGACATCGGGCTCGTGATTGAAAACCTGATGGGAGGAGCATATCGCTGCAATTACACACGCAAAAGATTCCGAACACTCTACCATAACCTGTTTGGTCCAAAAAGGGTGAGTAATTTACAAAATAATAAGGAACCATATGTGGCGACAAGGAGATAGTGACATTATTTTTAATTTTTTTTATTCATTCACGGGATGTGGGCGTTGCTGGAAAGGCCGGCATTTATTGCCCATCCCTGGTTGAACTGCTGCAGTCCGTGTAGTGGAGGTACTCCCACAGTGTTGTTAGGGAGGGAGTTCCAGGATTTTGACCCAGCGACTATGAAGGAACGGCCGATATATTTCCAAGTCAGGTTGGTGTGTAACTTGGAGGGGAACTTACAGGGGATGGTGTTCCCATGCACCTGCTGCCCTTGTCCTTCTAGGTGGTAGAGGTCGCGGGTTTGGGAGGTGCTGTCGAAGAAGCCATGGCGAGTTGTTGCAGTGCATCTTGTAGATGGTACACACTGCAGCCACAGTGCGCTGGTGATGGAAGGAGTGAATGGTTGAGGTGATGGATGGAGTGCTGATCAAGTGGGCTGCTTTGTCCTGGATGGCGTCCCGGATATGTGGACTCCTCTTTGCATCTCTGATCGTTGATCATTCAGGTTCTTGCTGTAAGCTCTGGCCCTCACATTGCTGGATTTCCAGCTCTCATATCACACTCGCCGGTTGTAGATGGCAGCTCCTTGTTCTATTTGCACTGACGTCAATATTCTTTCACTCACAAGATTGGAACATAAGAACAGGAGAAGGCCATTCAGCCCCTCGAGCCTGTTCCACCATTCAATTAGATCATGGCTGATCTGTATCTTAACTCCATCTTCCTGCCTTGGTTCCGTAACCCTTAATACCTTTGCCAAACAAAAATCTATTCATCTCAGTATTGAAATTTTCAAATGACCCCCAGCCTCAATAGCTTTTTGGGGGAGAGAGTACCAAATTTCCACTATCCTTTGTGTAAAGAAATGCTTCCTTACATCACCTCTGAAAGGCCAAGCTCTAATTTTAAGGTTAGGCCCCCTTGTTCTGGACCTTCCCACAAGAGAAAATGGCCCAGAAATCCCGGTTTCTTCTTCCCAAGGGCGTTCGACTAAAAATAGGAGAAAAGATGCATACTTACCTTTTGGTCGAATGCCCGCCAGAGATCTGGGACTCGCGGCTTCGTCTTGCGCAACGGAGTGGGTTCACATTGAGACGTCCGCAAGAGTCACGTGGACCTGGACACCCAATCACGGTAAAGTATTTGTTTCAATCATAGTAATAGGAGTTTTGTAATTCCGAAACTCCTATTACTATGAATGAGAAACACCCCCAAACACCCAAACACTACATAAAACATTTAAAAAAACACATCACATAAATGCACTATCGAAATTAAAGTTGATAGAAATGTTTTATAAAGACAAAAAAATTTGCCGATTTTTAAAAAAAAGTTTTAATTATGTTTTAAAATAAAATTACCTGAGTGGGCAGGGTTTTAACATAAATATGTTGTTTAAATTTTATTTTAATCATGTTTTTGCTATGTTTTTAAACTCTTACACCTGTAAAAGTAGGCTATGCGCCTGCTTTGATAAGGCGCAAGAGTTTTGAAGACATTTACCGGGCAAGATATGCGTAAATCCCGCCAATATTTTATCTCTATCTACCCTATCAAATCTTTTAATCATATTAATTAGATCACACCTTAATCTTTTATACTCAAGGGAATACAGGCCAAGTCTATGCAACCTGCCCTCGTAATTTAACCTTTTATCCCCGGTATCATTCTGGTGAATCTGAACTTTACCCCCTCCAAGGTCAATATATCCTTCCTGAGGTGCGGTGCCCAGAACTGAATACAGTACTCCAGATGAGGTCTAACCAGAGCTCTGTACAGCGTAACATGGCTTCCACCCCTTTGTATTCCAACCCTCTTGAGATAAAGGCCAACATTCCATTAGCCTTTTTAATTACTTTTTGTACTTGTCCACTAGCAGTTAGTGATTTCGGTAATTGGGCCCCTAAATCTCTGTTAACTGGAAAAGATGGGAGATAAGAGCTTAAAAATAACAAAAAATAAAGTTTGAAATAGTTGATTTACAGAAAAATAGACTTATGTGTAATAATCATTGCACATGAATCCATTTTTCTTTTAATGAACCTAATTCAGGATTATCTTCTCAACAAAAGAATGTTGACTCCAGTTAAAGCAAGGCAAGAAGTTACCAACCATGCCCGCCATTATTTATTTTACGATAACTTCCCTCTTTCCCTGTAATACTTCCTAGCAAAGAGGTTGGAAGGACAATTTGCTACCTGGCCTTGCCAGTTATCTTAAAAAGCCACGAGGTGGTACGCAACAACCATAGGTGTTGACCTTTCCGATGGTCCACCCCTCCCTTCCGATGGTCCACCCCTCCCTTCCGATGGTCCACCCCTCCCTTCCAATGGTCCACTCCTCCCTTCCGACGGTGCACCTCACCTTCCGATGGTCCACCTCACCTTCTGATGGTCCACCCCTCCCTTCCGATGGTCCACTCCTCCCTTCCGATAGTCCACCTCACCTTCCGATGGTCCACCTCACCTTCTGATGGTCCACCCCTCCCTTCCGATAGTCCACCTCACCTTCCGATAGTCCACCTCACCTTCCGATGGTCCACTCCTCCCTTCCGATGGTCCACCTCATCTTCCAATGGTCCACTCCTCCCTTCCGATAGTCCACCTCACCTTCCGATGGTCCACTCCTCCCTTCCGATGGTCCACCTCACCTTCTAATGGTCCACCCCTCCCTTCCGATGGTCCACTCCTCCCTTCTGATAGTCCACCTCACCTTCCGATGGTCCACCTCACCTTCCGATAGTCCACCTCATCTTCCGATGGTCCACTCTTCCCTTCCGATGGTCCACCTCACCTTCCGATGGTCCACCTCACCTTCCGATGGTCCACCTCACCTTCCGATGGTCCACCTCATCTTCCGATGGTGCACTCCTCCCTTCCGATGGTCCACCTCACCTTCCGATGGTCGACCTCACCTTCCGATAGTCCACCTCATCTTCCGATGGTCCACTCCTCCCTTCCGATGGTCCACCTCACCTTCCGATGGTCCACCTCACCATTCCAGATTGCTTGTCCAACATCCAGTTCTGGATGAGCAGAAATTTTCTCCAATTGGATATTGGGAAGACCGAAGCCATTGTTTTCGGTCCCCGCCACAAATTCCGTTCCCTCTTCCCAACTCCTGTCTGATGCTGAACCAGACTGTTCGCAACCTTGGTGTCATATTTGACCCGAAATCAGCTTTTGACCACATATCCGCAACATAACTAAGACCACCTATTTCCACCTCTGTAACATCGCCCATCTCCATCCTTGCCTCAGCTCATCTGCTGCTGAAGCCCTCATCCATGCCTTTGTTACCTCTAGACTTGACTATACCAAATCCTCCCATATTCTACGCTACGTAAACTAGAGGTGATCCAAAACTCTGCTGCCCGTGTCCTAACTCACACCAACTCCTGCTCATCCATCACCCCTGTGCCCACTGACCAAAATTGGCTCCCAGTTAAGCAACACCTCGATTTCAAAATTCAGATCCTTATTTTCAAATCCCACCATGGCCGCGTCCATCGAAATCTCTGTAATCTCATCCAGCCTCACAAACCCCTCCCACCACCCCTCCCCCCCCCCCCCCCCCCCAGCCCCACGAGATATCTGCGTTCCTCTAACTCTGCCCTCTTGAGCATCCCTGATTATAATCGCTCAACCATTGGTGGCCATGCGGTCTGTTGCGTAGGCCCCAAGCTCTGGAACTCCCTGCCTAAACCTCTCCGCCTCTCTACCTCTCTTTCCTCCTTCAAGACGCTCCTTAAAATCTATCTCTTTGACCAAGCTTTTGGTCACCTGTGCTAATTTCTATTTATGCGGCTCAGTGTAAAATTTTTTAACTCATAACAGTCCTGTGGAGCGCTTTGGGACATTTCACTACTTTAAAGGTGCTATATAAATACAAGTTGTTGTTGTTCCCATTGTCCCACCTTCCCATTGTCCCACCTTCCCATTGTCCCTCCTTCCCATTGTCCCACCTTCCCATTGCCCCTCTCTCATCCGATTGTCCCATTCCCATCCGATTGTCCCGTTCCCATCCGATTGTCCCGATCCCATCCGATTGTCCACCTCACCCTTCCAGACAAGCATTTTATTTCTGCTTGGCAGCTCTCCATGAATGACCCAACTGAGATCAGGAACTTATTGTCCCGGTGAATCTGACAGCAAAACCATGTTCTACAATACAGTGGCACCCAGATTTTACATTTTTTGCATTGCAACCAGCTCAAGAGGAGGGATTCTGATCTGCTTCCATTAAATTTGCATTTGTTTTTAGGAATATTATGGCCTCAACCCCAAAGTGCCTAAAGAACCTTGTAGCTAGCATGACGTTTTAATGAATTAAAATTAAACTTATTAAACTTGCTAATCGCTGACCAACCTAATAGCTAAAGTGCATTTTTTATCCTTTTTTAAAATTTCCATGGTAGAATAGACGGCCATAGCTCAACAATTTGTATTTATATAGTGCCTTTAACATAGTAACATGTCCCTAGTGGCTTCACAGAAGCATTATATAAGAACATTTGACACTGAGCCACACAGGAGATATTAGGACAATGAGCGTCTTAAAGGAGGAACGAGAGGTGGAGAGTCTGAGAGGTTGAGGGAGGGAATTTCAGAGCTCAGAGCCTAGGCAGCTGAAGTCACGACTGCCAAATAGTGGAGGGATTAAATTCGGGGATGCTCAAGAGAGCAGAATTGGAGGGTTATAGGGCTGGGGGAAGTTACAGAGATAAAGAGGGTGTGAGGCCATGGAGGGATTTGAAAGCAAGGATGACAATTTTAAAATTGAGGCATTGTTGGACCGGGAGCCAATGTAGGTCTGGTTCAATAGAGCCTGAATTTGAATTCAGTCCAGAATGATGGGAGCAAAATCTCTTGTCTAAAGACCCCATATGGAATGAGTTTGGTCAGTCCGACCATAATCCTTGTGTACATTGGCCTACAAATGTGCCGCTAAGTTGGCAGCATCATCCTGAGAGGCCTTGGAGTGAGGTGGGAAATGGAAATCATGTTGGTGCGCTAGGGGAAGCAGTTCTGAGGGTAAGTTTGCTAACCCAGAGTAGAAAAAGATTTCCTTTGAACCAAAGGTGATTGATGCTGACACGTGAAATCACCCTTGGTGGCAGAGGCTGAGGGAGAAAAGGAGTGAGCATATCTCGGTGAGAAACTCAGGGGTGGGGACAATAGAGACCGAGGATTTCAACGGTATGGCAAGGGTTGTGAGCCATCGCTATGGCTCATCACTGATGTGGTGGTATTGAAATGATGTTCTTCAATGATCACATGTACTCATTTAATATGCAATCCCAGCACTGGCACTGAATCCTTGATCAGCATTGTCTAAGCATGCAGTGACACTAACCATCCACTGGGTGGCACTGCAAAATAATTGTTTTATATACAGCTGTCTCGGCCGAGAGAATCTTCTCCTTTCGTATGGTAGTAGCAAAGCAAATCAAATGGCTGAGAGAATAAACCCTCCAAATATCAGGAAAAAGAGGCAAGATTCTGCTACTACACTGCAACCCAAGCCTTTTGCTCCTTTATTCTTTAAGATGCCATTGGCCGATGACCAAAACACACCATCCCCTTTGACACCCTCCTGCTCCTCCACCTTCTCCCACCCCTCTCCCGCTCTCCTCCATCTATCCCTCCCCTCCCCTCCCTCTCCTTCTCTCTCTTCTTCTCCCCTCCCTCCCGTCCCTCTCCCATCCCTTCCCGCCCCTCTCCTTCCCCTCCCTCTCTTGCTCCCCCTCACCCTCCCTCTCCCTCCCCTTCCCACCCCCTCCCTCTATCTCTCCCGTCCCCTCATCCCTCCCTCGTCCAATCCCATTCCCTTAGCCTCCCTTCCACTCCCTCCCTCTCCCTCTCCCCATCCCCTCCCCTACCCCTTCCCTACCACTCCCTAGCCCCTTTCCCTCTTCCCCCACTTAGGCCCAATTATCCTGCCCTCTTTCCTCACTTGACCTGAATACTGTGCTTGTCCTTGATGTCCGGTGGGGAGCACTGTTAGTATATATCATAAGATGAAAGGGATGTTACAAAGCTGTAACAGAACCGAAGGAGACCCGATCTCCTAGTAATCATGACAGTGCAATTCAGGAAGTTTCCAAGAGGTTTTTGTTTTGGCGAGTGGTGTCCCAAGATTAGGTTATAGGCCTCCATACACTTACAGACATCTTCTATCTTAGGTTAGATACAACTATGTCCTAGGTTATGCACTGTGAGTCCTCAGTCTGCAAGTTGTGTTTGTTTGAGATCATTTCATGTTAGCATCCTGCGCAGGTGCTTATTCTATCAGTCCACAAGCATCCATCCATTATTCTCCGCAAGACACTAATTGCATTATCCATTATTCTGTGTCTAACCATCTAAAGCTTTGTAGAGGACCATGAATACGTCTAGAAATCAGCTAATCACCAGAATACTGAGATGATTCTGTCCTCAGTTTCCTGCATCTGATTTATATAATCTTCTTCAGTAGGTGCTGGTGACTAACTAATGCACGGGTGGTCCTATAATGCCAGTCCTGCATTGATGTCACTGACGACAAATTCCAAGCATTGCGATGGATGGTTTTACCAATTCCACAATGTGCTTTGAAGGGGGATTCATAATAACTATTTCAATCTATTATATATTAAATTCAGTACATGGGACACTCGTCTCATCAAAAAGCTTCATGGGAACTGTGGCTCTGTGGGCAAACCTGCTATACTGCCTGTAGTACCTGTTACACCTGCAGGTGGCACTGTGATGGCAGTTTTCAATGTTCACCTTGCCAGTCACAGATATATCTGATCCCCTGGTCTGGCAGACAGTAGGTGGAATGTAGTAGTGAAATTGTATTGTAACCAAAACACATTAACCATTTAAATGTTTCAGTAACTTATACAGGATTTTATTTTATATATATATATATATTACATGGAAATACATAGACTTGCATAGAATTTTACAGCACAGAAACAGGCCATTTGGCCCAACTGGTCTTTTTATACACCACACGAGCCTCCTCCCACCTACTGCATCTCACCCTATCAGCATAACCTTCTGTTCCTTTCTCTCTCGTATGTTTATCTAGTTTCCCCTCAAATGCATCTGTACTATTTGCCTCAACTACTGTTGTGGTAGCAAGTTCCACATTCTCACCACTCTCTAGTTAAAGAAGTTTCTCCTGAATTCCATATTGGATTTATTAGTGACTATCTTGCACAGAGGAACATTACTGTGTGGGTGAAGACTGGGACGACTTCGTGGAAAGACTCCAGCAGAGTTTCGTCACGAAGGACTGGCTGGGAGCGACAGCGGCTGACAAGTGAAGGGCGCATCTACTGACCAGCTGCGGACCACAGACGTATGCATTGATGGAAGACCTGCTCGCACCCCAAAAGCCAGCGGACAAGTCCTTTGGAGCTCAGCCAGCTGATCAGTGAGCATCTCACGCCGGCGAGTAGCGTACACATGGCCCAGCACCGGTTCTACATACACCGGCGTCGGGAGGGACAATACATCTCGGACTTTGTTGCGGACCTGCGGCGCTTGGCCAGTCTCTGTAAGTTCACAGACGCCTGCAGGGGGGAGCTGTTAAGGGACTTTTTCATTGAGGGCATTAACCATGCCGGGATTTTCAGGAAGCTCATCGAGGCCAAGGACTTGACTTTAGAAGGGGCGGCATTGATAGCTCAGACCTTCATGGCAGGGGAAGAGGAGACCAAGCTAATTTACGCACGCAGCCCTGGTTCCAACGTGGCGATGGACCGGGGAGTTAACATGGTGAACGCGGCTCGGGACCCCGCAGGCAGGCAAGGGCATTTCAAAACCGCCCAGGCAGCAACAGACTCTAGGGTGGGCCCGCAACAGGAACAATGGAAAGGGGATCGGCAATTCACGCCATCACGAGGAACAATGCGTCCCGCGATGGGACCATTAACACCCACCATCAGAGCGCTTAGAAACAACCAAATGGGCAATCAGAGAGGAATGCCTGGTAACAGTCTCTTTGTTAACAACAATCTCAGCTCATGCTGGAGGTGCAGGGGTAGACATACTGTGAAAAGCTGCAGGTTCCAGCAATATACCTGTAGGATTTGTAACGTCAGTGGACACTTGGCCAGGATGTGCAAAAAAGCTGTGGCGAGGCTAATCTGCAAGACAGAGGAACCAGACGAGGGGTCTGCAATGCAGGATGATGCCTGGGAAAAAGCTATGGATGCTGAAGTTCAGCGGGTTCACGTGGCTGATGTCCATCTCATACACTAAAATGCCACCCATGATGATGAAAGTTTTATTGAATGGCATCCCGGTGCGCATGGAGCTAGATACAGGAGCTAGCCAGTCACTTATGAGTGCCCAACAATTTGAGAGACTGTGGCCACACAAAGCTAGCAGGCCCAAACTGGAACGCATCGACACGCAGCTACAGACATACAACAAAGAGATCATCCCAGTGCTAGGCAGTGCAAACTTGGTGGTAACACATAATGGATCACAGAACCGGCTGCCACTCTGGAGCGTCCCGGGAATCGGCCCCGCACTCTTGGGGAGGAGTTGGCTAGCGAGATGAATTGGAAATAGGGTGATGTGCACGCCATTTCATCTGTGAAGCGAAGTTCATGCTCACAGGTCCTACAAAAATTCGGGTCATTGTTTCAACCCGGTGTCAGAACGTTCAAGGGCACTAAAGTAGCGATACGCATCACTCCGGACGCCAGACCAGTGCACCACAAAGCCAGAACGGTGCCGTATGTGATGCGTGAGACAATTGAAAGTGAATTGGACAGGCTGCTCAGAGAGGGCATAATTTCGGCCATTGAATTCAGCGACTGGGCAAGTCCCATCGTTCCTGTCCTTAAAGCAGATGGCTCAGTCAGGATTTGTGGCGACTACAAAGCCACCATCAACCGAGTGTCGCTGCAAGACCAATACACGCTCCCGAGAGCGGAGGACCTTTTTGCCACGCTGGCAGGTGGCAAGCTGTTCACGAAGTTGGACCTCACTTCGGCCTACATGACCCAGGAACTGGCTGAAGAATCCAAGCTTCTGACCACCATCACGGCGCACAAGGGATTATTTATCTACAACAGGTGTCCGTTTGACATTCGTTCGGCGGCAGCTATCTTTTAGCGGAACATGGAAAGTTTGCTCAAATCCATTCCTGGAACAATCGTATTCCAGGACGACATCCTTATAACGGGTCGAGACACCGAGGAACACCTCCACAACCTGGAGGAGGTGCTACGCCGACTGGACCGGGTAGGCTTACGGCTGAAAAAGGCCAAGTGTGTGTTTTTGGCCCCAGAGGTCGAGTTTTTGGGCAGGAGGGTTGCCGCAGACGGGATCCGACCCACTGAATCAAAAACGGAGGCGATCCGCCGGGCACCCAGGCCCGGCAACACGTCAGAATTGCAATCATTCCTGGGACTTTTGAACTATTTTGGGAACTTTCTGCCGAACTTAAGCACATTGTTGTATCGGTTACACATGCTCCTGCGTAAAGGTTGTGAATGGCTTTGGGGGGACTGTCAAGAACGGGCTTTCAATAAGGCGAGGAACCTGCTGTGTTCTAACAAACTGTTGACTTTGTATGACCCCTGTAAAAAACTGTTTTTAACGTGCGATGCATCGTCCTACAGGGTTGGGTGTGTGTTGCAGCAGGATAATGAAGACGGCTGACTCCAACCGATGGCTTATGCCTCCAGGTCACTCTCCCTGGCAGAGCATGGATACGGCATGGTCGAAAAGGAAGCACTCGCTTGTGTTTACCGTGTGAAAAAGATGCACCAGTACCTTTTCGGTAGACGATTCAAGCTAGAGACGGACCATAAGCCATTAACATCCCTGTTGTCCGATTGTCAATGCCAATGCGTCAGCTCGCATACAGCGATGGGCCCTCACGCTGGCTGCGTATGACTACACCATACGGCACCGGCCAGGCACCGAAAATTGCGCTGATGCGCTCAGCAGGCTCCCACTGGCGACCACCGAAGGGGTCAGCGGAGCAAAGCGCTGAGATGGTCATGGCCGTTGAGGCTTTTGACACTGCAGACTCCCCCATCACAGCCCGCCAGATCAAACTCTGGACCAACAGAGACCCACTCCTATCCATGATAAAGAAATGTGTCCTGACTGGGGATTGGGCACCTGCACACAAGGCATGCCCCGAGGAGGTCAGACCGTTTCAGAGACGGATGGATGAGCTCTCCATCCAAGCCGACTGCCTGCTATGGGGCAGCCGGATAGTCATGCCCCAGAAAGGAAGGGAAGCATTCATCAGGGAACTTCACAGCGAGTACCCAGGTATCGTGTTAATGAAGGCCATTGCCCAGTCACATGTATGGCAGCCGGAGATTGACTCAGACCTGGAACACTGGGTTCGCAGGTGCACAACGTGTGCCCAGCTGGGCAATGCCCCCAGGGAGGCCCCACTCAGCCTGTGGCCCTGGCCCACCAGACCATGGTCACGTATTCACGTAGACTACGCGGACCCGTTCATGGGAAAAATGTTCCTGATCGTTGTCGATGCATACTCAAAATGGATCGAGTGCATCATAGTAAACTCGTGCACGACATCCATCACCGTGGAGAGTCTGCGTACGTTTTTCGCGACCCACGGCTTGCCAGACATCCTGGTCAGCGACAATGGCCCGTGTTTCACCAGCCATGAATTCCAGGAGTTTATATCGGGCAATGGTATCAAACACATCCAGACAATGCTGTTCAAGCCGGCTTCCAATGGCCAGGCGGAACGTGCGGTCAAAGTCATAAAACAGGGCATGCTACGCATCCAAGGACCCTCCCTTCAGTACTGCCTATCGCGCCTCCTGCTGGCCCACAGGTCCCGCCCGCACTCGCTCACGGGAGTCCCGCCAGCGGAACTCCTCATGAAACGCACACTTAAAACGCGGCTGTCCCTCATTCACCCAGCCCTGGCAGGCATTGTTGAGGTCAAGCGCCAATCCCAAACCGAGTTCCATGATCGAAACTCAAGGGGGAGGTGTATAGAAATGGATGACCCGGTATTTGTTTTTAACCATGCTTTGGGACCCAAGTGGCTTGAGGGCACAATAATTGGCAAAGAAGGGAATAGGGTCATAGTGGTCAGACTAAACAATGGGCAGATATGCTGCAAACACTTGGACCAAGTAAAGAAAAGGTTCAGCATAGACATGGAGGAACCTGAAGAAGAGCATGAGATGTCACCCACACCACTGCCAGTGGACGAACAACGAAGACAATCCACAGCATGCACAGTCCCTGCGGCCAGGCCGGACAGGCCGGAATCACCTCAGGTGACAGACACGCATGCCGAGGCTCAGCCACCAGAGCCCCAACTGCGGCACTCCACGAGAGAGCGTCGACCACCTGACAGACTTAACCTTTGACACAAAAAGACGTGAGGGGGGATGTGATGTTATGTATGTAACCATCATGCAACGGTAATCTTCATGTAACTGTAACCTTCATGCAACTCCTGTACACTGTACTTATACCCTAGAAATGCACACCCTGACCACAGGGGGTGAGCTTGTGGGTGACACTCCTCACCTGGGTTTCCAGGTATAAAAGGGGAGGTCCCACCCAGGATCAGCACTCCTTGGTCCTGGGAATAAAGGTTAAGGTCACGTAGTGACTGTGTCTGCAGTACATGCCTCGTGTGAGTTTGTAGTACAGTGCAGGAACACCACACGAGCCTGCTCCGCCATTTAATACGATCATGGCTGATCTGATCATGGGCTCAGTTCCACTTCCCTGCCCGCTCCCCATAACCCTTTATTCCCTTATTGCTCAAAAATCTGTCTATATCCACCTTAAATATATTCAATGACCCAGCCTCCCAGCTCTTTGGGGCAGAGAATTCGCCAGTTTCATCCTAAATTATATCAGGGCTTCCATTATGAATTGTGTATCCCCACTTTGCATTGCCAGAAACTTCCAAAATACAAAGCTGTTCTTGGCTCGAGACTTTCTGACACATATCTTGTTCATTTTATTTACAGTTAAACCTGATTCCGATCCAAAAGCACAGCAGCCAATCAAGGGAATGTTGAAGCCTATAAAACACAGTGTAAAATTACACAGTAAGAACCAGAGGCGGAGATGAGGAAACTTTTTTATTCACTCAGCGAGTTGTTGTGATCGGGAACGCGCTGCCTGAAAGGGCGGTGGAAGCAGATTCAATAGCAACTTTCAAAAGTGAATTAGATATATACTTGAAGGAGAAAAAAATTACAGGGCGATAGGAAAAGAGCAGGAGGAGTGGGACTAATGGGATAGCTCTTTCAAAGAACCAGCACAGGCACGATGGGGCAAATGGTCTCCTTCTGTGCTGTAAGATTATATGAATTGCACAGTGCAGTCTTAACTATAGCTCATTTTTATCGAGCTGGTGCAAGTGCCAATTTGCTGCCATCAACTATTGGGTTGTTAATACCTTAACGTGTGGTCAATAGGCATTGTACAAAAAGACAAAATGCTCGGTGTTTAAATTAAACCTTCATCTTTGTTATTGATTTCTTGCAGCCCAAGGCTCTGAAACTGCTGGGAATGGAGGTACATTAACACCATCAATTTATATTCCTTTATTCAAGGAGGTCAACTTGGTTTATACAACAGGGGTTTCTATATTCACCAGTGGACGAAGTACTGATGTTACGCTCCAGTACGATACCAAATTGACCACATGCCCTGAGATGGTACCCCAACCAGAACTGTCGATGCACTATCCACGACACACTTTATGACAACAGTAATACACCTAACTGTTTGGAACTGAGGCAATAACATTGACCAATGTATTTCTATACAATAAGCAAATTTGAGATGAAAATTTCTTTCTTTCTCATTCTGTTTAATTATTTAATTAAATGTTCAGACTGGCTCCACGACTCACCCTGTAAAACGACAGTATCTGAGACCGAGACAGACTCACACATTGAATGCTTATTCCCATTTAGTGGATTTTTAGGACGTTGACCAATTATGTATGTGGAAATGCACATTCGGGAATGTTAACGCACTCTTGTGCACTTGTACTCATCCTATTAGGACCAAATTTTGAAATTCATTTAATTTTAATTTTTATGGTTAATTAGCCCAACCCCTGTTCTATAAACGAGATACACATTAGAGAATAGTGGAATATCCAGTGCACGAAAGAATTTCATAACTCGCAACTAGGTGCGTTATGAGCGCTCCCTGTGTGGTGGTACAGGCTGGGTATCGCATTGTTCCCTATTATGTACCCTTGATGTATCTGAAACCTCCTCTTTCATTGTTGCTATATTAATTTTGCATCCATTCCAATGTTGTGTCTCCGTGCTATTGGTGTTTTAGTCTCTTCAGCTTCTTGTATCTATCCTTAATCGTCTTATTTTCTTTGCTAATTTATTCTCAAGTCTTGTCAATTGTTTTTCAAATCACGGAAAAACTACATTGCCTAGTAGAATGTTTCAGTCGTCAGCTTTTCGTTCACTGTGTAATGTTGCTGTTTGATAGTTATTACCCAAATGTTCAGAATAAATCTATCCTTTTTTCAAACGTTTGTAAGTTTAGTACTAAAATTAAGTGATTGCAGTAAGGTAATGAATGATACAAATGGTTACATATGCCGCTTATCCAGTGGCATCTGAGTGTCCCGTTAATCCTGTCTAGATCTGGTACAAAAGTCGTTTTATTTTTGAAAAATAAAATCGTGGGACTGTCAGTGAACTATTTTCAGGGGTGATTTTAACCCTACTCACTCAGCAGAAACCAGGCGAATGGGCAGTTAAAATTGCCCTGGCTCTTACCTGTCCGAAAGTCGCCATGATCGTAACATCTGTCATTTTAACCTGCTCTCCTGAGCAGGCAGCAAAGACACGCATCCGGAGCCAACAGGGTCCTTCTTTACATAGGCATGTTATGGCCCAATGACATCGTTGAGACCCGACTGTAATTGTAACTCGAGCCTGAGCGGGGAATCCACCTGGATTTGAAATCAGGGCTATCTAGGAGAGCATTGATAATAGAGACTGCATTACAAGGGATAGAAAACCTATTAAAGTATATTATAAACTCTTCATTGTGAATTATGTATTTCACCAAATATTACAAGATAGACGAGTGTAGAATTGAGTTTATGATACAATAGTTGAATTGTGTTACGCAGCACAGTTACATTTCCTCAGTCCACAGATACTCTGCTAGTAAGGACCCTACCCTGCACTGCAATATATGCCGCCTATAGTACAGTATCTCTGCCCATGCCATATGACACTGAAGAACGAACCACATCCCGACAACTAAGGTTGCCAATTCTGGTTGGACGTATTCCTGGAGTTTTCATCACATGACCTCCTGCCTCCAACCGCCCCACCCCCACACTCCTGCTATTGGTCACCCGTCACCCCACCTTCCCACGCCCATTGGGAAACGTACAGACCCCGATTGGATGAATCTTGACTGTCAGTCAACCAGCCATTTTTTCTTCCCTCCATCTCCAATATTTTTTTAAGTGTTTAAAGAAAATGAAAAAAGAACAATTTTTTTTAACGCCCCTATGATTTTTCTCCCGGGTGTTGCTCGCAGTAGTGTCCTGGGGATTAATCTTCAATTCCTGGAGACTCGAGGGCAATCCTGGAGGGTTGGCAACGTGTTTGCCTTGCGTGAAAACTCATGTGCAGTGAAGGGATTCTGTGAAGCCGTCAATTGTTGCTGATGAACGTTCTCTTCTAAAATAAACAGGAAGAGCCTCCCATGCGAAGAGGCAGGAAGACCACCAAGAAAAGGGAGGAAGATGTAGACATCGATCTGGATGACCCGGAGATCAATCATTTCCCCTATCCCTTCCACGAGCTGATGCTGTGGGCTGTTCTGATGAAGCGGCAGAAGATGGCACTATTCTTCTGGCAGCATGGCGAGGAGGCCATGGCCAAGGCACTCGTCGCTTGCAAGCTCTGCAAGGCCATGTCTCACGAGGCCTCTGAAAACGACATGGTGGATGACATATCTCAAGAGTTAAACCATAACTCTAGGTTTGTTCACAGTTACTTTACAAAACTATGGCACATAATAATGGTGGCTGAGCACAAATAGCTTCACGTTAGCATTTGCTCAACTGTTCTTCTGAGAGAAAGAAAGAAGGAAAGAGAAAGAAAGAGAGAAAAGATAGAAAGCGAGAGAGGAAAGAAAGAAAGAAGAAAAAAAATTTAAATTAAAATTACATTTCTAGAGCACTTTTCACAAACTCAGGACATCCCAAAGCATCTTATAGCCCATGAAATACTTTTTGAAGTGCAGTCACTGTTGTAATGTAGGAAATGCAGCAGCCAATTTGTGCACAGCAAGCTCCCACAAACAGCAATGTGATAATAAGAACATAAGAACAGGAGCAGGAGTAGGCCATACGGCCCCTCGAGCCTGCCCCGCCATTCAATAAGATCATGGCTGATCTGATCATGGACTCAGCTCCACTTCCCCACCCACTCCCCATAACCCCTTATCCCCTTATCTTTTAAGAAACTGTCTATTTCTGTCTTAAATTTATTCAATGTCCCGGCTTCCAGAGCTCTCTGAAGCAGCGAATTCCACAGATTTACAACCCTCTGAGAGAAGAAATTTCTCCTCATCTCTGTTTTAAATGGGCGGCCCCTTATTCTAAGATCGTGCCCTCTAGTTCTAGTCTTCCCCATCAGTGGAAACATCCTCTCTGCATCCACCTTGTCAAGCCCCCTCATAATCTTATACGTTTCGATAAGATCACCTCTCATTCTTCTGAATTCCAATGAGTAGAGGCCTAACCTACTCAACTTTTCCTCATAAATCAACCCCCTCAACCCCGGAATCAACCTAGTGAACCTTCTCTGAACTGCCTCCAAAGAAAATATATCCTTTCGTAAATATGGAAACTAAAACTGCGCAGTATTCCAGGTGTGGCCCCACCAATACCCTGTATAACTGCACGCAGTACTCCAGGTGTGCCTCACCAATACCCTGTATAACTGTACGCAGTACTCCAGGTGTGGCCCCACCAATACTCTGTATAACTGTACGCAGTACTCCAGGTGTGCCTCACCAATACCCTGTATAGCTGTAGGAAAATGATTTGGGGCAAGGTGAGGAAAGAAGATCTCCAAATGGCAGCTTTGGAAGGTGCGGAGAAGAGCTAAATGTCAGCCAATGACTGAGTTGAGGGTTCGTGATGAAAATATCCATTTGACAATGGCCTTGGACTTCAGTCAGCTGAAGGATTCTCTTATGAGCTGTGCCCATAACTCAGTTACTGTATAGTGAGTGAGGTCACAGTGCTGTAAAACATTGCCAAGGGTCACAGTGAGGTAGCCCACTACATCTGCAGAAGAAGAGAGTGTGGGTACCAGCAGGCAGTGGTTGGGAGGCCATATTCTGTCCCTGTTTAGCCTGATCCTCATCAAAGCAAAAGGAACAGGTGAGTCCAAAATGGAGACCGCCACTGCATCCCAAGGTACATAGCATATATGACACAGAAACAGGCTACTCGGCCCAAGGTGCACGCTGCAACTTTACAACAACAACAACATGTATTTATTTGGCACCTTTAATGTAGTAAAATGCCCCAAGGCTCTACACAGGACCGATTATCAAACAAAATTTGACATTGCGACACATAAGGAGATATTAGGATAGGGGGCCATAAATTTGATCAAAGAGGTAGGTTTTAAGAAGCGTTTTAAAGGAGGAAAGAGAGGTGGAGAGATTTAGGGAGGGAATTCCGGAGCTTAGAGGGTTAAGTGAGGAAAATAGGCATCCTGCAGAAACCCCATCCACCCACCATTTATTACATGTCTTAGGACAGATGTAAGATACCTTAGTCGTGCATGCATATATACATAGAATTAGGATTTAGTTTAATCTCATATGATTAAAATTTTTGGTTTCTTTTTACTTATATATAAGAACATAAGGAATAGGAGCTGGTAGATTTTTTTTACTGTAGCTAGAAGTAATGAAATGGTTAAAGTTGTCCATTCCCAGGATGCTTTCGGATTTAACGTGTCAGGATACAATTTAGCTAGCTGTGTGGTTTAGTTTCCGCTAAAACTGCAAGATGTGTTATTCGTGTCACTTGACTTTCTTTTGTGGCCACATTGTGAAATGAGATAGCCAAAGCTGTTTTGAGATAGGAAGTGGGACAATAGGAAAGGATGGTAAAAAAAAGTTGGTATCTGCTGTTTTTGAAGAAAATACCATATTTCTGTGGGTCTTGTTCACAATAACACTTGTCATGCCATGATGAATCAGGAATGATGGTGTGTGTGATTAGAGGCCTATAAAGATCTTGAACTTTGCTTAACAATTTGTAGAGAGTCGGGATCGAAAGGATCGCCACAGGTTACCTGTCTACCCAGGGGAACGCGACAATATTGTTTATTTTTCTGTATGTCTACTAGTCAAAGACATGGTGTGTGCCTGGACTTGTCGAATACAATAAAAGGACTATGTTGCAACCCATATTTGGTGTCAGATTCCAACTGCTCACACAGAGCAGTGGCCAAACATGGCAATCCCAGTGGAGCACAAGGAATATCACTGTTGGTGTTTTTTGGGGTGAAGACCTGTCGTTGGGTCTTGCATCCCAATTTTTCTCTTGTTGACTACCCTGGCACATCCAGGAATGGTGGCCAAGCAGGAGACAATGCAGCCCTGTGTATGTCTGAGTTGAGGAATAGAATACTGACATTTATCCTCGTCCTCAATCAGTATATAATTATTCTGGATTTCATTTATATGTAAGTTTTAACAATTTGGGGTTTACTCAGTCTCAATCTTGCTGACCAATTCTACACCATTTTGTTGATAAAGTCCTTACCTTCCAAGGAGAGTAGACATGGTCAATTGCGATTTGTCTAAATGTGCAGCAAATGCTAGGCTTGAGCAATAGTTGAGAATAAAACAACTTGCATTGAATTTTACAACACAGAAACAGACCATGCAGCTCAACTGGTCCATGCCTGTGTTTATGCTCCAAATGAGCCTCCTAGAACATAAGAAATAGAAGCAGGAGTAGGCCATTTGACCCCTTGAGCCTACTCCGCCATTTAATATGATCATGGCTGATCTGATCATGGGCTCAGTTCCACTTCCCTGCCCGTTCCCCATAACCCTTTATTCACTTATCACTCATAAATTGTCTATCTCCGCTTTAAATATATACAATGACCCAGCCTCCACAGTTCTCTGGGGTGGAGAATTCCACAAATTTACAACCCTCTGAGAGAATAAATTTCTCCTCATCTCAATTTTAAATGGGTGCCACCTTATTTTGAGATGATGCCCCCTAGTTCTAGTTTCCCCTATGAGTGGAAATATCCTCTCTGCATCCATCTTGTCAAGACCCCTCATTATCATATACGTTTCGATAAGATCACCTCTCATCCTTCTGAACTCCAATGAGTACAGGCCCAACCTACTCAACCTACCTTCATAAGTCAACCCCCTCATCTCCAGAATCAACCTAGTAAAGCTCCTCTGAACTGCCTCCAATGCAAGTATATCCTTCCTTAATTATGGGGACCAAAAATGTACGCAGTACTCCAGGTGTGGCTTTACCAATACCCTGTACAGTTGTAGCAGGACTTCTCTGCTTTTATACTCCATGCTCCTTGCAATAAAGGCCAACATTCCATTTGCCTTCCTGAGTACTTGCAGTACCTGCATACTAACTTTTTGTGTTTCATGCACAAGTACCCCCAGGTCCCTCTGTATGCAGCATTTTGCAATTTTTCGCCATTTAAATTGTCATTTGCTTTTCTATTTTTTCTGCCAAAGTGGATAACCTCAGATTTTCACACATTATACTCCATCTGCCAATTTTTGACCCGCTCACTTAGCCTGTCTATATTTCTTTGCAGATTTTTTGTGTCCTCCTCACAATTTACTTTCCCACCCATCTTTGTATCATCAGCAAACTTGGCTACATTATATTTGGTCCCTTCATCCAAGTCATTAATATAGATTGTAAATAGTTGGGGCCCCAGCACCGATCCCTGCGGCACCTCACTAGTCACTGTTTGTCAACCGGAAAAAGACCCATTTATCCCGACTCTGTTTTCTGTTAGTTAGCCAATCCTCTATCCATGCTAATATATTGCCCCATCCCTGTGAACTTTTATCTTGTGCAGTAACCTTTTATGTGGCCCCTTATCGAATGCCTTCTGGAAATCCAAATACACCACACCCACCGGTTCCCCCTTATCTACACTGCTTGTTACATCCTCAAAGAGCACCAGCAAATTTGTCAAACATGCTTTCCCTTTCATAAAACCATGCTGACTCTGCTTGACTGAATTATACTTTTCCAAATGTCCTGCTACTGCTTCCTTAATAATGGAGTCCAGTATTTTGCCAACAACAGATGTTAGGCTAACCTGTCTATAGTTTCCTAGAATCCAGGGAATTCTGGTAGATTACAACCAATGCATCCGCTATCTCTGCAGCTACTTCTTTTAAGACCCTAGGATGTAAGCCATCAGGTCCAGGGGACTTGTCTGCCTTTAGTCCCATTATTTTACCGAGTACTACTTCTTTAGTGATAGTGATTGTATTAAGTTCCTCCCTCCCTATAACCCCTTGATTATCCACTATTGGGATGTTTTTAAAGTGACTTCTACCATGGAGATTGATATAAAATAATTGTTCAAAGTCTCTGCCATTTCTCTGTTCCTCATTATTAATTCCCCAGTCTCATTCTCTAAGGGATCAACATTTACTTTGCCCACTCTTTTCCTTTTTATGTACCTGTAGAAACTCTTACTATCTGTTTGTATATTTTATGCTAGTTTACTTTAATAATCTATCTTCCTCCTCTTTATTATTTTTTTAGTCATTCTTTGCTGGCTTTTAAAAGTTTCCCAATCCTCTGGCCTCCCACTAGTCTTGGCCACTTAGTATGCCCTTGTTTTCAATTTGATACCATCCCTTATTTCCTTCGTTAGCTACAGATGGTTATCCCTTCTCTTACAGTCTTTCCTTTTCATTGGAATATATTTTTGTTGAGAGTTATGAAATATCTCCTTAAATGTCTGCCACTGCTCATCAACCGTCCCACACTTTAATCTATTTTCCCAGTCCACTTTAGCCAACTCTGCCTTCATACCTTTGTAGTCTCCTTTGTTTAAGCTTAGGACCCTGGTTTGAGATCCAACTTTCTCACCCTCCAACTGAATTTGAAATTCAACCATGCAATGGTCACTCATTCCTAGAGGATCCTTTACTAGGAGATTGTTTATTAATCCTGTCTTATTAAACAGTACCAGATCTAAGATAGCCTGCTCCCTGGTTGGTTCCGCAACGTACTGTTCAAGGAAACTATCCCAGATACACTCTATGAACTCTTCCTAGCAACTATCTGACCAATTTGCTTTGTCCAATCAACATGAAGGTTAAAATCGCCCTTGATTATTGCCATTCCTTTTTTACAAGCCACCATTATTTCTTGATTTATACTCCATCCAACAGTGTAGCTACTGTTAGGGGGCCTATAGACTACATCCAGCAGTGACTTTTTCCCCTTATTATTCCTTATCTTCACCCAAACTGATTTAATATCTTCTGAGCCAATATCATTTCTCACTAACGCACTGATCTCATCCTTTATTAGCAGAACTACCCCACCTCCTTTTCCTTTCTGTGTGTCCTTCTGAATTGTCAAATACCCCTTGGTCACTTACCAACCACAATTCTGAAATGCCTATCAAATCATATCTATTTGTGCTGTCAACTCCTCTATTTTGTTACGAATGCTGCGTGCATCCAGATAAAGAGCTTTTACATTTGTTTTGTTACTATTTTTCCTGCTTTGACCCCACTTTCTGATTCACTTTTATGTTTATACATTCTGTCCCTTCCTGTCACGCTCTGGTTTTCATTTCCCCCAGTGCTACCCTGCTCTATTGCTTCTCCTTATTCTCTGACTTTTTAAATTTCTGCTCACCTGAACCCTCCCCCGCACTAATTAGTTTAAAGCCCTCTCTACAGCCCTAGTTATTCTCACCCCTCGTCATCTCACCCTGTCACATTATCCCTCTATTCCTTTCTCCCTCATGTGTTCATCTAACTCCCCCTTAAAGGTATCTATGCTATTCACCTCAACTATTCCATGCGGTAGCGAGTTCCACATTCTAATCACTCTCCTAAATTCCCTGTTGGATTTATTAGTGACTATCTTATATTTCTGGCCCCTAATTTTGATCTTCCCCACAAGTGGAAACATCTTCTCTACATCTACCCTATTGAACTCTTTCATAATCTTAAAGGCCTCTATCACATCACCCCGCAGCCTTCTCTTTTCTAGAGCAAACAGCCCCAGCCTGTTCAATCTTTCCTGATAGTTATAACCTCTCAGTTCTGATATCATCCTTGTAAATCTTTACGGACTGCTAATTATTTATAATGTCCCTCCTTATCTACCTTGACATCTCTGTTACCTTCAACATTTTTGAGCACTCCATGCTCCTTGGACATCTCTCCTTTACAGTCTCTGTTCATGCCACTGTTTTCTCTTGACTCTACTCTTACCTATGGACATTACATTGCCTCCAATGGCTTCTCATCCTGTACCCTCATGGTCACCTCTGATATATCTCAGCATTCCATCCTTGGTATGAACATACGAACATAAGAACAATGATGGACAGGAAAAGGCCCTCTGGTCCATCCAGCCTGTCTCACATAATTGCGGTATCTTTTGTATCACAATATAGACACTCCTTACCCCACCCAGAAACCATGTGATCTCCTGGGAGAGGCGAAAAACCAGATAGAAATCCAGGCCAATTTGGAGGAAAAAGTCTGGGAAATTCCTCTCTGTCCCCCTTAGGTGATCGAAACTGGTCCAGGAGATCACTCTGGCCCTGATAATTCCATGCAGTACCTCCCCTTTTGTAAGAGGTGTTCCCCATCCCAGCCAGAAACAGGTCCAGCTCTCGCTTGAAGGAATTCGGCGAATTGGTATTCACCGCACGAGATAACAACCTGTTCCAGAGACCCACTAATCCCTGGGAAAAGAATCAGCTCCCGAGGCCTGGCCTTGTAAAATTTAGAATGGTGACCCTTGGTCCTGCCTAACATATTTAGTTGGGATAAACTCAGATTACCTCTAAGTCTACACTTCTCTAAAGTATAGATTCCTAACTCTTTTAGCCTAGCTTAGGTAACTAAGATGCTTTAAACTGAGAATTAGTCAAGAGGCCCTCCTCTGCACCCTTCCCAAAGTCTTAATATCACCCACCACTTCACCCACACTTCATAATTTGCATGCTACCCTTGCCAACATCATCGTTAAGGGTGGGGTCAGTTTACACATTTATCTTCAGCTTTACCTCTCAGTCTCATTTGTTGGCCCCATATCTGTTGCCACTATGACCTGGATGAGCGAAAACTTCCTCCCACTTAAAGTTGTGATGGATGGAGGACCAGAGTAGAGGGAGTTGGGTGTTGAAGGGTGAACCAGTGATGCAGCAGTGGGAGATTTGTTTCCCCCAAGGGTCTGCACCGCCTTCAATACGACCATGGCTGATCTTCTACCTCAACTCCACTTACCCGCCCGATCCCATTATTCCTAGATTCTCCTAGAGTCCAAAGATCTATCGATCTCTGTCTTTAATATATCCAACGACTGAGCACCACAGCCCTCTGGGGTAGAGAATTCCATAGATGCACAACCCTCTGAGTGAAGACATTTCTCCTCATCACAGTCCTAAATGGCCGACCCCTTATTCTGAAACTGTGACCCCCTAGTTCTACACTAATTCTAGTCTAGCCAGGGGAAATAACCTCTCAGCATTTATTCTGTCAAGTTCTCTCAGAACCTTATATGTTTCAATGAGATCACCTCTCATTCTTCTCAATCCCTGACACACCAGACTGGGAGGGTGAACAAAGGACAAGCTCAAAGGGGCTGAATGGGTCCCTTCCCGTTCCTGAAAAATATTGAAAAGTAACTTTGCTTTGAGTGGATCTTAATTTGCCCTCGGATTGGGACTGACTGAATGTTATTATTTGTGCAGGGAGTTTGCGCAGCTCGCTGTCGAGCTCCTGGACCAGTCATACAAGCAGGAGGAGCAGATGGCCATGAAACTCCTGACCTATGAGCTGAAGAACTGGAGTAACTCGACCTGCCTGCAGCTGGCTGTAGCAGCCAAGCACCGAGACTTCATTGCACACACCTGCAGTCAAATGCTCCTCACCGATATGTGGATGGGCAGGCTCCGAATGCGGAAGAACTCCAGTCTGAAGGTTAGCGCAAAGCAACATAGCGCAGTCCGGAAATAGTTTACACAGATTTACAGAGAATTCACCCCTGTGCTCGCTGACCTGCATTAGCTATCAGGCTGGCAATGCTTCGATTTTTAAATTCTCATCCTCGTTTTTAAATCCCTCCATGGCCTCGCCCCTCCCTATCTCTGTAACCTCCTCCTCAGCCCTACAACTCCACCCCTGCGCCACCCCCCCACCCCCCGAGATCGTTATGCTCCTCCAATTCTGGCCTTTTGCGCATGCCTGATTTTAATCACTGCACCATTTGCGGCCATGCCTTCAGGTGCTTAGGCCCTAAGCTGTGGAATTACCTCCCTAAACCTCTCTACCTCGCTCTCCTCCTTTAAGACGCTCCTTAGAACTTACCTCTCTGTTCTAATAGAAACATAGAAACATAGAAAATAAGTGCAGGAGTAGGCCATTCAGCCCTTCTAGCCTGCACCGCCATTCAATGAGTTCATGGCTGAACATGAAACTTCAGTACCCCCTTCCTGCTTTCACGCCATACCCCTTGATCCCCCGAGTAATAAGGACTTCATCTAACTCCCTTTTGAATATATTTAGTGAATTGGCCTCAACTACTTTCTGTGGTAGAGAATTCCACAGGTTCACCACTCTCTGGGTGAAGAAGTTTCTCCTTATCTCGGTCCTAAATGGCTTACCCCTTATCCTTAGACTGTGACCCCTGGTTCTGGACTTCCCCAACATTGGGAACATTCTTCCTGCATCCAACCTGTCCAAACCCGTCAGAATTTTAAACATTTCTATGAGGTCCCCTCTCACTCTTCTGAACTCCAGTGAATACAAGCCCAGTTGATCCAGTCTTTCTTGATAGGTCAGTCCCGCCATCCCGGGAATCAGTCTGGTGAATCTTCGCTGCACTCCCTCAATAGCAAGAATGTCCTTCCTCAAGTTAGGAGACCAAAACTGTACACAATACTCCAGGTGTGGCCTCACCAAGGCCCTGTACAACTGTAGCAACACCTCCCTGCCCCTGTACTCAAATCCCCTCGCTATGAAGGCCAACATGCCATTTGCTTTCTTAACCGCCTGCTGTACCTGCATGCCAACCTTCAATGACTGATGTACCATGACACCCAGGTCTCGTTGCACCTTCCCTTTTCCTAATCTGTCACCATTCAGATAATAGTCTGTCTCTCTGTTTTTACCACCAAAGTGGATAACCTCACATTTATCCACATTATACTTCATCTGCCACGCATTTGCCCACTCACCTAACCTATCCAAGTCACTCTGCAGCCTCATAGCATCCTCCTCGCAGCTCACACTGCCACCCAACTTAGTGTCATCCGCAAATTTGGAGATACTACATTTAATCCCCTCGTCTAAATCATCAATGTACAATGTAAACAGCTGGGGCCCCAGCACAGAACCCTGCGGTACCCCACTAGTCACTGCCTGCCATTCCGAAAAGTACCCATTTACTCCTGCTCTTTGCTTCCTGTCTGACAACCAGTTCTCAATCCACGTCAGCACACTACCCCCAATCCCATGTGCTTTAACTTTGCACATTAATCTCCTGTGTGGGACCTTGTCAAAAGCCTTCTGAAAGTCCAAATATACCACATCAACTGGTACTCCTTTGTCCACTTTATTGGAAACATCCTCAAAAAATTCCAGAAGATTTGTCAAGCATGATCTCCCTTTCACAAATCCATGCTGACTTGGACCTATCATGTCACCATTTTCCAAATGCGCTGCTATGACATCCTTAATAATTGATTCCATCATTTTACCCACTACTGAGGTCAGGCTGACCGGTCTATAATTCCCTGTTTTCTCTCTCCCTCCTTTTTTAAAAAGTGCGGTTACATTGACTACCCTCCACTCGATAGGAACTGATCCAGAGTCAATGGAATGTTGGAAAATGACTGTCAATGCATCCGCTATTTCCAAGGCCACCTCCTTAAGTACTCTGGGATGCAGTCCATCAGGCCCTGGGGATTTATCGGCCTTCAATCCCATCAATTTCCCCAACACAATTTCCCGACTAATAAGGATTTCCCTGAGTTCCTCCTCCTTACTAGACCCTCTGACCACTTTTATATCCGAAAGGTTGTTTGTGTCCTCCTTTGTGAATACTGAACCAAAGTACTTGTTCAATTGGTCTGCCATTTCTTTGTTCCCCGTTATGACTTCCCCTGATTCTGACTGCAGGGGACCTACGTTTGTCTTTACTAACCTTTTTCTCTTTACATACCTATAGAAACTTTTGCAATCCGCCTTAATGTTCCCTGCAAGCTTCTTCTCGTACTCCATTTTCCCTGCCCTAATCAAACCCTTTGTCCTCCTCTGCTGAGTTCTAAATTTCTCCCAGTCCCCAGGTTCGCTGCTATTTCTGGCCAATTTGTATGCCATTTCCTTGGCTTTAATACTATCCCTGATTTCCCTCGATAGCCACGGTTGAGCCACCTTCCCTTTTTTATTTTTACGCCAGACAGGAATGTACAATTGTTGTAATTCATCCATGCGGTCTCTAAATGTCTGCCATTGCCCATCCACAGTCAATCCCTTAAGTATCATTAGCCAATCTATCTTAGCCAATTCATGCCTCATACCTTCAAAGTTACTCTTCTTTAAGTTCTGGACCATGGTCTCTGAATTAACTGTTTCATTCTCCATCCTAATGCAGAATTCCACCATATTATGGTCACTCTTCCCCAAGGGGCCTCGCACAATGAGATTGCTAATTAATCCTCTCTCATTACACAACATCTCCTTTTGTGGCTTGGTGTCAAATTTTGTTTGATAACGCTCCTATGAAGCGTCTTGGGATGTTTTACTACATTAAAGGTGCTATATAAATGCAAGCTGTTGCTGTTGAGTGTGGAGGTGGCAATAGTATGGATCAGGGTTTCAGCAGCAGGTGGGCCAAGGCAGTGGCAGAGATGGGCGACGTTACGATATTAATCACTGTAAGTAGACCTATCCTGAGCTCGGTTAGCAGCTAATAGCTTCTGGGGAGATACTGAGGTGATTGAAGAGTATGTACTATTGCTGGGATGCTTTTCCATTGATTGAGGGCTGACAACTCCCAGCACGAAATAATTAGCTTTCTTTCTCTTTTTTAAAGTGTGACACAGAAATTTATATGTGTGACAAAGGGAGTAATTGAATGCGTGTGAGACTTTCTATTTGTGTATATATATATCAAGAAAGAGAGAATGACTTGCATTTAGATAGCGCCTTTCACAACATCAAGATGTTCCAAAGTGCTTACAGCCAATTAAGTACTTTAAAGTATAGTCACTGTATTAGGAGAGAATAAGAGGTAATTACTTGAGCCATACATTCCCTCATCTGCTCTGTTCCAGTCTATCTTCCAGACAAGTTAGAATAACAGATGTGATAGTAGCAGGAATATTCCTTTGTTGCAAATTTAACTATAAAACATATTTTAACTGGACATAATTGATGATATTTTGCTAACAAAGCCAGCAACTAAAGGGTCATTAGATGTTCTGTTTTGTTTGGGTTGGAGATCAGTCAAAAGAGCCATGTACTAGTTCCATCACAATACAGTTCAAGTCTCTGCGTGCAAATGTTTCTTCTTCAAAGGCCAAAGACAATCAGATAGGGAGTTCTCCGTCAGGTCACTTGCACATCACCGCTGGCTGTCGACCAAAGGTTGGATCCACAGTGGCGATTTGCACGTCCCACTGTCTCTGCCAAAGGGAGATGTGTGGCCCGGGGTAAGTTGGAGGGGAGCTAATAAAAGGTGAAAACTAGGGGACAAGAGGGTCACATGTTACATAGTTACATTGGGGCCAAGTTTCGGCCTGAGTTGCTCCTGGTTTTTTGGAGCAACTGGTTTAGAATGGAGTATCTTAGAAATTTGAATTCTCGGCATTTAGTTTGCTCCAGTTCTAGTCAGTTAGATCAGTTTCACTTTGGAACAGAATTTTTTTTTCAAAAGGGGGTGTGTCCGGCCACTTAAGCCTGTTTTCAAAGTTTAGGCAGTGAAAACATACTCCAAACTAACTTAGAATGGAGTAAGTGAAGATTTTTGTACGTTCAAAAAAATCTTGTCTACACTTTAGAAAATCAGGCGTAGGTTACAAATCAGGCGTAGGGAATGGTGGGGGGGGGGTTTAAAGGGAAGTTTACAAACATTAAACACTTCCGTTTTACAAATAAAGAGCCATCATCAATAATAAATGATAAATACATCAATAAATCAACCAATAAATCAATTTTTAAAAATTAATAAAAATTTTTAAAAAAATTAAAAATCAATAAATAAAACATTTTCTACTTACCGACTGCAGCACCAGGAGTCCTCCAACAGCGCGCTGGGACAGCCCCCCCAGTGTGTCACTGTCAGTGTCTCTATCTCTCTGTCTGTCTGTGTGTGTGTCTCTCACTCTCTGTCTGTCAGTGTCTGTGTTTCTGACAGCGAGGGGAGGGCGAGAAGGGGAGGGGGAGAAGGGGAGGGGGGAGAAGGGGGTGGGAGGGAAGTGGGGGGGGAGAAGGGGGGTGGGGGGAGGGGGAGAAGGTGGGTGGGGGTGGAGGAGGGGGGTGGGGGGGAGGAGGAGGGTGGGGAGGAGGGGGGAGGAGAAGGTGGGGGAGGAGGGGTGGGAAGAGAAGGGGAGGTGGGGGGAGAGGGGGAGGAGAGGGGGAGAAGGGAGAGAGGATGGGGGAGGGAAGGAGAGGGGAGAGAGGATGGAGGGAGGGAAGGAGAGGGGAGGGAGGGAAGGAGAGAGGAGGGAGGGAGGGAAGGAGAGAGGAGAGCGGATGGAGGGAGGGAAGGAGAGAGGAAGGAGGGAAGGAGAGAGGAGGGAATGAGGGAGGGGAGGAGAGGAGGGAGGAAATGAGGGAAGGGAGGAGAGAGGAGAGAGGGAGGGGAGGAGAGAGAAGGGAGGGAGGGAGGGAAGAGAGGAGGGAGGGAAGGAGAGAGGAGGGAGGGAGGGAAGGAGAGAGGAGGGAGGGAAGGAGAGAAGAGGGAGGGAGGGAAGGAGAGAGGAGGGAGGGAGGGAGGGAGGGAAGGAGAGAGGAGGGAGGGAAGGAGAGAAGAGGGAGGGAGGGAAGGAGAGAGGAGGGAGGGAGGGGGGGAAGGAGAGAGGAGGGAGGGAGGGAGAGAAGGAGAGAGGAGGGAGGGAAGGAGGAGAGGAAGGAGGGAGGAGGGAAGGGAGAGAAGGAGGCTGAACGGCCAGGCCCAAGACTTTGGGCTGGATTTACAGGTAGGTGGCGTCGGGTCTCGGGGGGGGGTCGCGGAGATCCGGGGGGGAGGTCGGGGTGGGAGAGTCGCGGAGGTCCGGTGGGGTGGGGGCGCGGAGGTCGGGTCGCCGGGGGGGGGGGGGGGGCGGGGGTCAGGTCGCCGGGGGGGGGTCGGGGGGAAGCAGAGGTCGAGTCGCCAGTGCGGGGGGGCGGTGGGGGGGAGAGCGGGGATCGGGTCCGGCCGGATGGGAGGAGCCTTATCCACGCAGCCCCAGTGAGGCCATTCGGCCAGGGCTAGGGGCTGCGTGCTTCGGGCCCCTCCTACACAGTTTTGGGCGCCTGGAGCTACTGCACATGCGCGCCCACTATAGCACGCATGTGCAGAGGTCCCAGCACTGTTTTTAGCGCTCCGTCCCCCACAGCTCGTGCTGCACCGCGCCCAGCTCCAGAGGGCCTGCAGGGAGCCGGAGAATAGGTAAGTTTTTTTAGGCGCACTTTGTGGCGCGAAAAACGGGCATCCAGGTTGGCATCTAGGTTAGCGCGGCCCGAAACTTGGGCCCATTGTGTCTACAGCAGTGAAATAGGCCGTTCAGCCCAAATGGTCCGTGCCAGCATTTATGCTCCACGCGAGCCTCCTCCCACCTCTCTTCATCTCATCCCTTCACCATATCCTTCTATTCTTTTCTCCCGCATGTGTTTATCTTGCTTCCCCTTAAATGCATCCATGCTATTCACCTTAACTACTCCATGTGGTAGCGAGTTTCACGCTCTCAGCACTCTCTAGGTAAAGTAGTTTCTCCTGAATTCTTTATAGCATTTATTAGTTACTATTTTAAATTGATGGCCCCTAGTTTTGGACTCCTCCACAACAACAACAACAACAACAACTTGTATTTATATGGCGCCTTTAATGTACTGGAAACATCTTCTCTATGGCTACCCTATCGAACCCTTTCATGACTTTAAAGACCTCTATCAGGTCACCCCTCAGCTTTCCTTTTTCTAGAGTAAAGAGTCCCAGATCTTATTAGTGTCAACAATTAGAAACCATTTAAGTCCTGAGGTTGCACAGGATTGCAGTCAGATGAGATTTTAATTGATCTTCTAGTCATCATCTATAAGCGGACATAACCTGTACTTTTATTCCACATGCCCATTTTCTGATGCTTTAGATCTTACATGCCCAATTCAAACCTTTACACCTGCAGTTACTCAAGCAATAGTTATTCAATAGGGAATTGGATAAATACTTGAAGGGCTTACAGGGCTATGGTAGAAGGAGCAGCGGGGGAGTGGGACTAATAGGATAGCTCTTTCAAAGAGCCGGTACAGGAATGAGGGGACAAATGTTCCCCTTCTCTACTGTATGATTCTAAGATATTAGTGCAGCCCATAGGGAATTCAATTAGGGAATTAGTGCTTGTGCATACTTATGCTGTAGTTGCTTCCTTGTTTTTCGAAAGGTGACTGCCCATTTCACTAGTTTCTTGTATATTTGCAATGGAGGTCACCATTTGTCTGCAATCCACTTGCTACTGAGTCAGACGGTTGTGGGTTCAACTCCCACTCCAGAGACCTAAGCACGAAAATCTAGGTTAACATTCACAGTGCAGTGCTGCACTGTCAGAGGTGCCATCTTTTGGATGAGTCATTAAATCAAAACCCCTTCAGCCCTCTCAGGTGGACGTAAAAGATCCCGTGACACTATTTCGAAGAAGAGCAGGGAAGTTCTCCCCAATGTCCTGGCCAATATTGATCCTTCAACCAACATCACTAAACAAAACAGATTATCTGGTCATTATCACATTGCTGTTTGTGGGAGCTTGCTAAATTGGCTGCTACGTTAACTTACATTACAACAGTGACTACTCTTCAAAAAGTACTTCATTGGCGTAAAGCACTTTGGGACGTCCTGAAATCGTGAAAGGTGCTATATAAATGCAAATCTTTTTTTTTCACCCATTAAATCTCATCAGAAAACAGGATCCATCCTGGTGAATTGTTTTCTAGGGAATACATTCTTTTTAAATTGAAATATAGACAAAAAAAGTGGCAAACACATTGGCCAATAATTACTGACTAATTCAAGATTTTGTGACAGTTCTTAAAGCCATAATCGGAACATGAAAGCATCAGGCCATTCACCCTAAATAGCATGCCTATTACAGTACTTCGGGTCATGTACAGTACCTGCTCGGTCCATTGTGTAATATCTTCAGAGAGCACACAACACACAACCTGTAAGATGGCTACAGGTTCCAGAATCTTCTGAACTACTGGTCAGGTAACCTGCTCTTTATTAAACAGCACTAGCTACAGTAACACAGGTGTCCACAGTGAACAATCATCATACATAACTTGCATGGTTATACATAACAAAGGATATGGACTTATTTTGCCATATTTACAAATCAAGCTTAACCACTTGTTTTCTGTTTCGAAGAGGATACCTTCGTTCTCGAACAGAACCTTCCAACATGGTGTCAAATTTAAACTTATTCGAGGCGGACCCTGAGCGAAGTTTTCCTCCACGGGATGCCTTTGATTTCCATTTGAACTCTCTCTAACTTCAGACTGTTTGTTTTCCTGACTCGGACTCAGACATAAATTCTGATTTTCTCTTGGATTTGTTTCCAGTACATTGGATGTAGGATATACTACTGGTGTATCAAAACTATCTGATAAGTCTGAAATAATTGAATCACTCCCACTCTGAACTACTTCCATATCTGTGGGTAAAATATGATCAATGTGAACAAACCTAACCTGTCCATTATCAAACATCTTGACCAAATATGTGCGAGGACCACATAACTTCACCACTCTTCCTGGTAACCACTTTACCCATTTATGGTGATGGTTCTTCACCCTCACCTTCTGATTTAGTATTCCGAAACAATAACTTTCAGCAATTTCTAACAGAATGGGCCTGTAATGTTTAGAATCTGTTTCAGCGTTGTATCCTTTGGCTTGTCAGGCACAAGCAAAATTTACCAGTGTTTCATACAACGCAGGCCCGGCCTCAGTTAAGAATATAGATCTTTTTCGTTCCAAAACCACCCGGTTATTGTCATCATTACTGGGGATTTTGATGATATTATTTGCAGTGAAAAACATTTCTAGCCGATCCACATACGCTCTGAAACTTTCACGGTCGTGTAGAAATGCCCCCAAATGCCATATAATTCCCATAGAGCAGCCATTTTGACTCTGGCAGTTTAACCAAGTGTGCTCGTAATTTACCTTGGATTTGTAGCTATTTCCAAAAACAGAGAAGCTCTCAAAGTTTCTCTGTCAGCTGGCTGAATCCTTCACCAACAAAAATTTCAGCTTTGTATTATCCGATTAGATCGCATTCTCATCGCCAATTTTAATATCTTCAGAGAGCACACAACACACAACCTGTAAGATGGCTGCAGATTCCGGAATCTTCTGACCTGCTGGTCAGGTGACCTGTTCTTTATTAAAACAGCACTAGCTGCAGTAACACAGACGTCCACAATGTGGAGCTACAGACATTACAATTGACAATTCCCTTCTACATTGGAATCCAGCCCATATCCATGTTAATTCAGGAATCTATCAGTTTCTGATAGTTTTAACTCCGTCCAATTTACTGCAATTATTAATAGTCTGTTTCAGCTCTGAATGTGAAGTGGTTGTTCCTTAAGTTGATTTTACCTTATAGGTTTCTTGGATTGTAATCATAATAGTCCCTCAATCATAAATAACACAGTAAAGCCGGCCTCCCATCACAATTTGAGCTCATCCAAAACTCTGCTGCCCGCATCTTAACTCGCACCAAGTCCCATTCACCCTTCGCCCCTTGTGCTCGCTGACGTACGTTGGCTCCCAGTCCAGCAACGGCTCAATTTTAAAATTCACATCCTTGTTTTCAAATCCCTCCATGGCCTCTGCCCCTCCCTATTTCTGTAATCTTCTCCAGCCCTACAACGCACTTAGATCTCTGCGCTCCTCCAATTCTGCCCTCTTAAGCATCCCCAATTTTCATCACTCCACAATTGATGGCCGTGCCTTCACTGCCAAGGCCCTAAGCTCTGGAATTCCCTCCCTAAACCTCTTCGCCTCTCTACCTCCCTCTCCCCCTTTAAGACGTTCCTTAAAAACCTACCTCTTTGACCAAGTTTTTGGTCATCTGCCCTAATATCTATTTATGTGGCTTAGTGTTAAATTTTTGCCTGATAATACTCCTGTGAAATGCCTTGGGATGCTTTACCATGTTAAAGGTGCTATATAAATGCAAGTTGCTGCTGTTGTAAAGGTCAATAGAAGAGGTTATATAGAACTTGAATAGATCAAAACCAGGTATAAGGCAACAAGCTTAGTACAAAGGCCTTTAAAGTTATGCATGCACAGGGATAATGGTGCCATGGGGTGCCAGAATGTACCCGGCTTACTCCACCACAGAGCTGGACAAAAGCAGTAATGTCATGGGAATAGCATTACTTTCAAGTTCCCCTTCAAGTCACACAGTATCCTGACTTGGACATACATCGCTATTCCTTCATCATTGCTGGGTCAATATCCTAGTATTTCCTACAGCAGCAGTTCTAGAACGCCAACCACCACATGTTCAGCACAAGTAGGGACGGGCAATAAATGCACCCTTGCCAGCGACACCCAAATCCCGAGATCAGTTTTTTTTTAATGTAGGATTGTGTCTCCATTTATCAGTAAGGTGGTTCATCAAAAGAAGGGAGAGAAGAATCAGTGGGCAAGTCCTGCTAGATATCTAACTTTGGTGAAATACTAGAAGCATGTCCTTGGTCCACCCTCTCAGCCAAAGCAGGGTGTGCAGTCCAGAAGTGGGACATAAAGGAGCGATGTATATGCTTATTGAGGGGAAGAACATCACTACTGGGGTGTAGCAATCATACCACATTGGTGTAAAGTTTTAGGACCATTTAGGTCCAACAAGATGTCACTTTTTTGCTTAATTTCAATCCAATCCCACCCAGCTTCTCATCATACTCCTCAATCCTCACTGTCTCCCAAACACATCTAACCGCATCTTGAACTTAGTTATACTATTCACTTCTCTCGACTAACCCGGTGGCTTGTTCGAAAAGTTCCCATTGTGTACAGAATGGCTATTTAATATTTCTTCCAAACATATCTTTCTCATTTTTAATGTATGTTCCCACGTGTTTGAAGCCTTCATCATAATGTACAATGCATAATGCATCAATCAACATTGTCGGTCTCCTTCACAGATCTAAGCTAGTCACCTTGAGATCTCCTACTGTGCCTGAATTGTCCAATTCAGATCATTTTTGCACATTCTCAGTCCATTGGCTATGTTAAAGTTACAACATTACTGTCTGAAGAGAAGTCTTTCTAACAAGTCTTTCTCTCAATTGTACCCAAGGTTATTCTGGGCATCTTGCTGCCTCCATCAATTCTGAGCCTGGAATTTAAGAACAAGAACGAGATGTCTTATGTGCCACACAGCCAAGAGTCACCTTTACTAGGGAAAGAAGTGGAGGAACCTGAGAAACCAGTCAAAGAGAAGGAGGAGGAGGACATGGAGTTCACAGTAAGCAAACACTAGGGACACTTAAGCTGTGTAGTGAGCAATGATAACTCTAAAAAAAAAAGTTCTCTAATTCAGCATGAACTGACAAAACAGAAATGATAGACATCCCAAAGTGCTTCACAGCCAAAGAAGTAATTTTTGAAGTGTGGTCATTGTTGTAATGTAGGAAACACAGCAGCCAATTTACACACAGCAAGTTCCCACAAACAGCAATGAGATAATAACCTGATACGTGTAATTTGTTTCAGTGATGTAGATTGGAGGATAAATGTTGGCCAGGACACCAGGGAAAATTCCCCTGCTCTTCTTCAAAATAGTGCTGCGAAATCTTTGAGCTCCACCTGAGAGAGCAGACGGCGCCTCAGTTTAGACAGCACCTCCGACAGTGCAGCTTGTGCTCAAATCACTGGAGTTGAACCCATAACTTTCTGACTCAGAGATGAGAGCACTACTCACTGAGCCATGGCTGACAGGGAGAGGCTTTATTCTGCAGTAATAAGATAGGGAAACAAACACCTGCGGGTTAAGACTGGTCTGAGCTGATAACTGAGAAATGAAAAAGCAGCATAAGTGAGATAGAAATCACATCCTATGAATCTTTAGGATGTATTCTACTTATGCCATGTCTTAAAATTGAATCTGGTAAAGGATCAGGAAAAGGAAGTGAGATAAAGTGTTACTAAAATAGGCTAAGGGAAAAATGGGTTTATGTTTATGTTTCAGCGCCACCACACCCTCCCCCACCCAATGGATCAGAGCATTTATCAAGTCAGTAACTGAGCCGAACATTCCAGGAAAGGCTCAGGTCCCATCTATTTGGCTCCCAGTCTAGCAATACCTCGATTTAAAAACTCGTCTCCTTGTTTTCACATCCTTCCATGGCCGAATTTCCTCCATATCTCTGTAACCTCCTCCAGCCCCACAACCCTCCGTGATTTCTGCACTCCTCCAATTCTGATCTCTAACACATCTCCGATTTCATCGCTCCACCATTGGCGGCCATGCCATCAGCTGCCTCGGCCCTAAGTTCTAGAATTCACTCCCTAAGCCTTTCTATCTCTCTCTCCTCCTTTAAGACTCTCCTTAAACCTTATCGATTTGACCAAGGTTGTCCTAAAATCTCCATATGTGGCTCGGTGTCAACTTTTGTCTGATAATTGCTCCTGTGAAGTGTTGTGGTACGTTTTACTACGTCAAAGACACTATATAATACAAGTTGTTGTTGTTGGGCTGGGTAGAGAGGGAAAACTGGTCAGAGTTCACATTCCTGATCCTGTATGTGGAGTTTGAGACTGGGACCCAATAACCAGCTAGTACCTACAATCAAGGCTCACACATGAAGATTGGTTAAGAACTGGAACGCCCTATTTTCATTTCCACTGAACTTCTCCAGACATGACCATGTTAGCCTTGAATTTCCACCCTGATCTCCCACCATCAATTCAGATGAACCTTGGAGGGCAAATGGAATTCAATCCGGAGAAGTGTAATGCATTTGGGGAGGGCTAACAAGGCAAGTGAATACACATTAAATGGTAGGACACTGAGAAGTGTAGAGGAACAAAGGGATCTTGGAGTGCATATCCACAAATCTCTGAAGGTAGCAGGCCAGGTAGATAAGGTGATTAAGAAGGCATACGGAATACTTGCCTTTATTAGCCGAGGCATAGAATACAAAAGCAGGGAGGTTATGCTTGAACTGTATAAGACAATAGTTAGGCCACAGCTAGCGTACTGGTGCAGTTCTGGTCACCACATTACAGGAAAGATGTAATTGCACTAGAGAGGGTACAGAGGAGATTTACGAGGATGTTGCCTGGACTGGAAAATTTTAGCTATGTGGAAAAATTAGATAGGCTGGGGTTGTTTTCTTTGGAACAGAGGAGGTTGAGGGAAGGCCTTATTGAGGTGTATAAAATTATGAGGGGCCTGGATAGAGTGGACAGGACAGACCTATTTCCCTTAGCAGAGGGGTCAACAACCAGGAGGCATAGATTTAAAGTAATTGGTAGGATGTTTAGAGGGGATTTGAGGGGAAATTGCTTCACCCAGAGGGTGGTAGGGGTCTGGAACTCGCTGCCTGAAAGGGTGGTAGAGGCAGAAACCCTCACCACATTTAAAAAGTACTTGGATGTGCACTTGAAGTGCCGTAATCTACAGGGCTATGGACCAAGAGCTGGAAAGTGGGATTAGGCTGGATAGCTCTTTGTTGGCCGCCGCGGGCATGATAGGCCGAAATGGCCTCCTTCTGTGCTGTAAACTTCTATTATTCCATAACCCCTCCTCCCCCTCCCATGTATTCTGTTTCTCTGGTTGGGGGACTTCTGTTGAAGTTACAGCAGGAGATGGGGGACAAACCCCTTGCAGAAATTCAGAGGCCATTGCAACCATTAACATTGGTCATTAGACTGGGCTATCAAAGGCCAAGTCTCACAGCTGTGAACATCTATTACTTTCAGGCAATGCTGGATGGGGTGAATGGAGAATCGGTTCGTAAGAAAAATGAAGAGGAAGTACCAACTGTACATAGAATGATCCCCTTTGGGAGAAAAATCTATGAATTCTACAATGCTCCCATTGTCAAGTTCTGGTTTCACACAGTAAGTAATAGAATGAGGATTTGCTCGACAGTATAATAACATGCATACATAACAGTGAGAATCTCACTTTCCCAGTTATTGGCAATTCCCTGACAACAAGCGGAAGGACTGGCGTCAATGTCCTCACTACATGGACTTTTTTAAGGGTTCATAAGGCCAAAATAAAATCAGGTGACAAAGTCAAATCAAATCCAAACTGGTAGTGGTTTATGCATAACGTGACTGACTGTTCACTGATCAGCTGCATGTTCAAGTATCTGGGCTGTCAATCACACTCAAACATGCTCAAATTCAACTACCTCAGTTGGGTGTGTTGTGTCAGTTATTAACTAGGTCACCAGATTTAAAAAAAAAATGAATTCTCAGGATATGGGCATCGCTGGCAAGGCCGGCATTTATTGCTCATCCTAGTTGCCCCTTGAGAAGGTGATGGTGAGCCCCTTCCTGAACCGCTGCAGTCCTTGTGCTGAAGGTACTCCCAGTGCTGTTGGGTAGGGAGTTCCAGGATTTTGATCCAGCGACGATGAAGGAATGGCCGATATATTTCCAAGTCGGCATGGTATGTGACTTGGAGGGGAACTTGGAGGTGGTGGTGTTCCCATGCACCTGCTACCCTTGTCCTTTCTAGATGGTGTAGGTCACAAGTTTTTAAACCTTTTTAGTAGCCTAATCAAAAATGACGCTACTTTATAATTGGGCAGTACCCCCTCTACTGCTAAAATCAACTTGGACCCAAATGCAGAATTCTTCGTTTTTGCAGTTCATCCCAGCTATCAATAATTACATAACTGCAACACAACCTGCATTTAAGTAGTACCTTTTAATGTACCAAATATCCCAATGCAGAGGAGAAGCAGATGCCACAATGCAGTGGAAGAGTTAAGAAAGGTGACCAAAAGCATGTTTGAAAAGATAATTTTTGAAGAAGCTTTTATAGGCATGAAGAGGAGTAGCAAAGGTGGGCAGATTTGGAGAAAGAATCCCAGAGAGTTGAACCAATCTGGTGAAAGGTCTGCTTCCACTAATGGCGGAGCAGAGGAAAATAGGAATTGCAGGTGTAAGAGTCAGGAGACCACAGAGCATGAGCTGCGACATATGCCAGGGGGAAACTGGAGAAATGGGTTACAGATTAGCCATGATCTAATTGAGTGGCAGAACCTGCTCGAGGGACTGAATGGCCTCCTCCTGTTCCTGTGTTCTTTTCTTTTTTTACTCCCTTTTTCTATCTTATCTCTTCTTGCCCCTCCCTCTCATTCTTTCTTTCTCTTTTTGCACCTTTGGGAGGAGGGTGGGGGGAGGGGGCAGATGTGACCCCAGCCCATCAAAGGAATGCTTCTCATAGGCCCACTGACCCCTGACCCTGCAATCTTCGACAGTCTTCAGTCAGGTGCATCCTTATTGTTGTGCATGTAAATACCCTGTACACTCAATGTACAGTTACATAACACCAATGAATGTATCTTCACACTGTATACAATATGCCTGTACCACCAGGGGGTGCAACTGCTGGAGACCTAGAGGTCACCTGCACACCGCAGGTAAGCAGGTATAAAAGGGAGCTCACCTTACTGTAACCTCATTCAGGAGCTACAATAAATGGACTAAGGTCACAACAGTTCAAGTGCAATACCTTATCTCATGGAGTCATTATTAGAGTGCTTGCAAACACCACAATTGGCAACGAGAATACGAATTCCATGCGAAATATGGCTAACCTTGACAACTTTCAACAATTTGCTGATGGGGAAGATTGGGATGCCTTTGTAGAAAGGCTAGAACACTACTTCATCGTGAACGACCTGGCTGGAAACACACTGACCTTGCCAGCTGATAAGCGCCGAGCTATCCTGCACAGCAGTTGTGGGCCCACCGTTCATGGCCTTGCCAGGGACTTGCTAGCCCCAGAGAAGATGACAATGAAAACGTTCACGGAGCTCGTAACCCTGATACAGGAACAGCTTAAGCCAAAAGAGAGCATCCGAACAGCCAGACACCGGTTCTACACACACTGGCGGCCCGAAGGCCAAGAAATCGCAAAATATGCTGCAGACCTGAGACGATTGGCTGCACCATGTGATTTTGGTGAGCACCTCACCGAAGGACATCTTTGTTATTGGAATCAGCCACGAAGGCCTCCTCCACAGGCTGCTCTTTGCGGACACCACCGTTACCCTGCAGAAAGCAATTAACGTGAGCCAAGCTTTCATGGCCTCGTCCTGCGATTCCAGAAGGATGATGACTCAACCCCAGGACTCCAACACGGCAAGTACAGTGAACCGAATGACGCCTTTCAGAGGCAAGACTGTGACCCCGAGCCCCGCAACACTGAGTCCGCCGCAGGGGTCAATCGGCCAGCCCCATGCTGGTGCTGTGGAGGAAATCACAGGGCCCACCAGTGCCGATACAGAGACTATACTTGTAAGGGCTGTAACACTAAAGGCCACCTACAGCACATGTGTAAAAGAAATTTTACTCACAGAGTTGCTGAAGAGTTGGCCGATCACCCGGGCTCCAGTGCTGATGAAGATGAAGAGAGAGTCCAGGAGGCAGCTCAGCCCTAGGAAGAGGTGTACGGAGTGTTTTCCTGCTCCACCGAGAGTTCCCCGTTGAAGATAGAAGTTGAAATCAACGGTGTTCCAGTCTCGATGGAGGTCAACACAGGGCGAGCCAATTGCTGATGAACCAGGCGGTCTTCAAGAAACTCTGGGACAACCCTATCGAACAACCTAAAATGCTACCAATCCAGGCGAAGCTGTTCACTTACACAAATAACACCATCCCAGTCGTTGGCAGCGTGGATGTCCAGGTGTCATACGGTGGCGTGATGCACAAGCTACCTTTGTGGATCGTTGCTGGTGATGGTCCAACGCTGCAAGGAAGAAGTTGGATGAAACAAATCCAAATCTGTTGGACCTGGGAAAGCCTGCAGGCCCTGGCGAACGATGTCCTCGGTGGCCCCAAATTTGGATCCATCGCAGCACCTGAAGATCCTACCGTCCAATTCAACTGCGTGGCGACGACACAGACCGCACTACCCAATGGCGAGATGATCCAACCCGAACGACCAGGACTCACCTTCCAGGTGGACTAAGGTCACAACTGTTCGTGCAATACCTAACCTCGTGGAGTCATTACTAGAGTGCTTGCAAACACCACACTTATGTTGGGATGTGCCCCTTCCTCCAAACTACCAAGACCTTAATGTCAGATTGCCTAGATGTCAGCTAACCTTTTGTCAATGTTGCCGAGATAATATAATGTGTTTCCTCTCAAACAGCTGGCGTACTTTGGCTACCTGATGCTTTTTAACTACATTGTTTTGGTGAAGATGGAGCGGTGGCCATCTGTACAGGAGTGGATAGTCATCTCTTATATCTTCACGCTTGGTATTGAGAAGATGCGAGAGGTAAGCTATCCTAAAAGCAGAAAATAAAGTACGTTCTGGTTGTCGCTGAGCTTGTCATGAGTCTGTATCTACTGTCAACAACAACTTAATTTATGTAGCACCTTTAAAATGGCAGACATTTAGAGACCGCATGGATGAACTACAACAATTGTACATCCCTGTCTGATGTAAAAATAAAAAAGGGAAGGTGGCTCAACCGTGGCTATCAAGGGAAATCAGGGATAGTATTAAAGCCAAGGAAGTGGCATACAAATTGGCCAGAAATAGCAGTGAACCCGGGGACTGGGAGACATTTCGAACTCAGCAGAGGAGGACAAAGGGTTTGATTAGGGCAGGGAAAATAGAGTACGAGAGGAAGCTTGCAGGGAACATTAAGACGGACTGCAAGAGTTTCTATAGATATGTAAAGAGAAAAAGGATAGTAAAGACAAACGTAGGTTCTCTGCAGTCAGAATCAGGGGAAGTCATAACGGGGAACAAAGAAATGGCAGACTAATTGAACAAGTACTTTGGTTCGGTATTCACTAAGGAGGACACAAACAACCTTCCGGATATAAAAGGGGTCAGAGGGTCTAGTAAGAAGGAGGAACTGAGGGAAATCCTTATTAGTCGGGAAATTGTGTTGGGGAAATTAATGGGATTGAAGGCCGATAAATCCCCAGGACCTGATGGACTGCATCCCAGAGTACTTAAGGAGGTGGCCTTGGAAATAGCGGATGCATTGACAGTCATTTTCCAACATTCCATTGACTCTGGATCAGTTCCTATGGAGTGGAGGGTAGCCAATGTGACCCCACTTTTAAAAAAAGGAGGGAGAGAGAAAACAGGGAATTATAGACCGGTCATCGGTCGTGGGTAAAATGATGGAATCAATTATTAAGGGTGTCATAGCAGCGCATTTGGAAAGAGGTGACATGATAGGTCCAAGTCAGATGGATTTGTGAAAGGGAAATCATGCTTGACAAATCTTCTGGAATTTTTTGAGGATGTTTCCAGTAGAGTGGACAAGGGAGAACCAGTTGATGTAGTGTATTTGGACTTTCAGAAGGCTTTCGACAAGGTCCCAAACAAGAGATTAATGTGCAAAGTTAAAGCACATGGAATTGGGGGTAGTGTGCTGATGTGGATTGAGAACTGGTTGGCAGACAGGAAACAAAGAGTAAGAGTAAATGGATACTTTTCAGAATGGCAGGCAGTGACTAGTGGGGTACCGCAAGGTTCTGTGCTGGGGCCCCAGCTGTTTACACTGTACATTAATGGTTTAGACGAGGGGATTAAATGTAGTATCTCCAAATTTGTGGATGACACTAAGTTGGGTGGCAGTGTGAGCTGCGAGGAGGATGCTATGAGGCTTGGTTAGGTGAGTGGGCAAATTCATGGCAGATGAAGTATAATGTGGATAAATGTGAGGTTATCTACTTTGGTGGTAAAAACAGAGAGACAGACTATTATCTAAATGGTGACAGATTAGGAAAAGGGGAGGTGCAACGAGACCTGGGTGTCATGGTACATCAGTCATTGAAGGTTGGCATGCAGGTACAGCAGGCGGTTAAGAAAGCAAATGGCATGTTGGCCTTCATAGCGAGGGGATTTGAGTACAGGGGCAGGGAGGTGTTGCTGCAGTTGTACAGGGCCTTGGTGAGGCCACACCTGGAGTATTGTGTACAGTTTTGATCTCCTAACTTGAGGAAGGACATTCTTGCTATTGAGGGAGTGCAGCGAAGGTTCACCAGACTGATTCCCAGGATGGCGGGACTGACATATCAAGAAAGACTGGATCAACTGGGCTTGTATTCACTGGAGTTCAGAAGAATGAGAGGGGATCTCATAGAAACGTTTAAAATTCTGACAGGTTTAGACAGGTTAGATTCAGGAAGAATGTTCCCAATGTTGGGGAAGTCCAGTCTAAGGATAAGGGGTAAGCCATTTAGGTCCGAAATGAGGAGAAACTTCTTCACCCAGAGAGTGGTGAACCTGTGGAATTCTCTACCACAGAAAGTTGTTGAGGCCAATTCACTAAATATATTCAAAAAGGAGTTAGATGTAGTCCTTACTACTAGGGGGATCAAGGGGTATGGCGAGAAAGCAGGAATGCGGTACTGAAGTTGCATGTTCAGCCATGAACTCATTGAATGGCGGTGCAGGCTCGAAGGGCCGAATGGCCTACTCCTGCACCTATTTTCTATGTTTCTATGTTTCTAACATAGTAGAACGTCCCAAGGTGCTTCACAGGAGCGTTATCAAAAACTAAATTTGACACAGAGCCACATTAGGAGATAGTAGGACAGGTGACCAAAAGCTTGGTCAAAGAGGTAGGGTTTAAGGAGCATCTTAAAGGAGGAGAAGTAGAGAGGTGGAGAGGTATAGGGAGGGAATTCCAGAGCATAGAGCCTAGGCGGCTGAAGGCACGGTGGAGCAATTAAAATCGGGGATTGCTCAAGAGACCAGAATTGGAGGAGCACAGAGATCTCTTGGACAGGGATTGGGGGTAAAATATACTATTATGGATTGAGGATTGGTTAACGGACAGAAAATAGAAATAGGAATAAACGGGTCATTTTCGGGTTGGCAGGCTGTAACTAGTGGGGTGCCGCAAGGGTTGGTGCTTGAGCCCCAGATATTCACAATCTATATCAATGATTTGGATGAAGGGACCAAACGTAATATATCCAAGTTTGCTGATGATACAAAGCTAGGTGAGAATGTAAGTTGTGAGGAGGATTCAAAGAAGCTTCAAGGGGATATAAACTGGCTAACTGAATGGGCAAGAACATGGCAAATGGAATATAAAATGGAGAAATGTGAAGTTATCCACTTTGATAGGAAAAATAGAAAAGCAGAGTATTTTTTAAATGGTGAGAGATTGGGAAATGTTGATGTTCAGAGAGACCTGGGTGTCCTTGTACACGAATCACTGAAAGTTAACCTGCAGGTCCATCAAGCAATTAAGAAAGCAAATGTTGGCCTTTATTACAAGAGAATTTGAGTATCAGAGTAAAGATGTCTTATGGCAATTATATAGGGCCCTGGTGAGACCTGGATTATTGTGTCCAATTTTGGTCTCCTTACCTAAGGAAGGATATACTTGCCATCGAGGGAGTGCAACAAAGGTTCACGAGACAGATTCCTGGGATGGGAGGATTGTCTTTTGAGGAGAGATCGAGTAGACTTTGCATATATTCTTTAGAGTTTAGAAGAATGAGAGGTGATCTCGTTGAAACATACAAAATTCTTACAGGGCTCGACAGGGTAGATGCAGGGAAGATGTTTCCTCTGGCTGGGGAGTCTAGAACCAGGGGTCACACTCTCAGAATAAGTGGTCGGCTATTTAGGACTGAGATGAGGAGAAACTTCTTTACTCAGAGGGTGGTGAATCTTTGGAATTCTCTACCCCAGAAGGCTGTGCAGGCTCAGTCTTTGAGTATATTCAAGACAAAGATCGATAGATTTCTGAATATTAAAGGAATCAAGGGAGGTCACAGCGATAGAGGGTGCGAGGCCATGGAGTGATTTGAACACATTGATGAGAACCTACTGTCTCCAGTACATCATTCACAAAATCCCTTTATGCCTAACTACGACTCATTTCGATGGGAGCGGGGAGTGGAAATCTTCAGAACGTCACACAGTGTGGCAGGAGTGCCACTGAAATGTGTGAATGAACTAAGCTTCGCCATATGCTCAATTCATCTGAGCGCAGACACAGACAGTTGCCTAAGGAGTGATGTTCCTGGCAAGCTGACATTATTGGCCCCCTGGAGTCTTGTTCTGTGGAGAATGTAAAGACTCAGGAAGCTGAGTTTCTAAGTGGTGGCAAAGGGAAGACGGACTTCCGGCTGAATTGAATGCAAACTGTAAACTGTTATGTATGTAATAACTCGATAGACTGAATACTGTAAACTAACACAGGTACAAACCTGGCTCTGCTTTATTCTGGCCCAAAGTGAATACAAGATGGCTGGCCTTTTATACCTGAGCCGCACACAAGTGCGTACAGCCCAATGACCTCCGACAGTCGCACCACCTGATGGCTAGTAACCCCAAGGATACATACATGACAATATCCCCCTTTAAGATATTAGTAACAGTCTTTTTACAAATTGAGACGGTCCGGGGTTTTCCGCTCCCGAGTTGAACGTCTCAGTTCAACTCCAGCCGTGGGCGAGTGTTCTGAATCAGTTATGACTGGGGGCTGGGTAGCCGATCTGATGGGAGTGGCAATGACCATGTCAGTGATTGAAAGTCCAGATTCATTGATGACAGCGAAGTCCTCTGATGACTGAGGGTAGGTTGGTTGGTCACTGATTGTGTCTTCCTCAGACTGTTCCGGTTCATCCGTGTGCCGCAGCTTTATCTGATCAACATGTTTCCTGCATGTTTGCCCATTCTTGAGCTTGACAATAAACGCTCCGCTACCCTCCTTGGCGTAAGAGTACCAGCGATCCACTTGGGACCTTGACCATAATTTAGTACATACACAGGATTGTTAACAGAAATGTCACGTGACACAGCAGCACGATCATGATACCACTGCTGACTTTTATGTCTGTATAAAACACGATCATTCAAGTCAGGGTGGACAAAAGCGAGCTCTTCATCAATAGTTCAGCAGGGGGGAGCCCGGTAAGCGTATGGGGTGTTGTCCTGTATCTAAGCAATATGCGTGACAAGCGAGTCTGCAGTGATCCTTGAGTTACACATTTCATACTCTACTTGATGGTTTGGACAATGTTACACTCATAATAAATGGTTAGACTGAGTAATGTGTGTAACGAGCAAGTGTGACCTTAGCTCCTTTGTTACAATTCCAGAGTGCAGGTACTTCGTGGGTGGCCTGCTTATATACTGTGCTCCCAAGGGATGCTGGGATCCCTTGGGACTCCAACAGGTGGGCTTTCTGGTGGTCAGGTATGCTGCAGGTTACACAGGGTTAAATACATAACATCACTTCCCCGTGAAGTCAACAATACATTTATTTACAAGGTGAGACGATCTGGGGTTTTGCACTCCCTTGCCGATCGTCTCGGTACAAATGTTGGTGTGGTTGGGTTGGTCATTTCTTCAGTGGGCTGCTGGGCAGCCGGCCTTGCCGGGCTGCTGGGAATGATGAGTTCAGTTTCGTGGCCAACCATGAAGTCAGTTGCCACTTGTGTGTGTGTTGGAAGGTCAAAGTTGGTGGGGTCCTCTTCGGGTTGTTTGTAGCTGTTGGTGAATCGCAATTTAATTTGGTCCAAATGTTTTCTGTGCGTTTGTCCATTGGTCAGTTTGACCTGAAACACCCTACTCCCCTCTTTGGCTGTGACCGTGCCAGCGAGCCATTTGAGACCATGTCCATAATTGAGCACAAACACAGGATCATTGATCTCAATATCGCATGATAAATTTGCGTGGTCATGGTACACAGTTTGTTAATGCCGCTTGCCCTCCACGTGATCATGGAGATCAGCGTGGACCAGAGAGAGCCTTGTTTTAAGCTCCCTTTTCATGAGTAGCTCAGCTGGGGGAATCCCGGTGACTGAGTGGGGTTTGGTGCGGTAGCTGAGCAGTACTCGGGATAACCGGGTCTGCAGGGAGCCTTCCGACATGCGTATCAAGCTTTGCTTGATGTCTGAACTGCTCGTTCTGCCTGGCCGTTGGATGCGGGCTAGAACGGGACAGATGTGACATGTTTGATCCCCTTGCTGGTCATGAATTCTTTGAATTCAGCACTGGTGAAGCATGGCCCATTGTCGCTGGCTAGGACATCAGGCAGGCCGTGCGTGGTAAACATAGCTCGTAAGCTTTCAATGGTGGCCGTGGATGTGCTTACAGACATTATTGCACAATCAATCCATTTTGAGTAAGCGTCCACGACAACCAAAAACAGTTTTCCCAGGAATGGGCCCGCATAGTCTACATGGATCCTCAACCACAGTTTGGAGTGTCATGACCACAAACTTAGTGGTGCCTCTGTGGGTGCATTGCTCAACTGAAAGCAAGTGTTGCACTGGCGTACTCATGACTCTAAATCTGAATCGATGCCAGACCACCACACGTGAGATCTGTCTATGGCTTTCATCATTACGATTCTCGGGTGGGTGTTGTGCAGTTCGCAAATAAATGTGTCTCTGCCTTTCTTGGTCAAGACCACGTGATTGCCCCACAAAAGACAGTCCGCCTGCAGGGACAACTCGTCTGCGCCTGTGGAATGGCTTAATCGCTTACTGCATCTCCACTGGGACACTGGACCAGCTCCCATGGAGGACACAGTTTTTTTACCAAGGACAGTAATGGATCCAGGCTGGTCCAGGTCCTCATCTGGCGGGCTGTAACGGGGGACTTCTCGTTCTCAAATGCCTCCTTGACCATGAGCAAGTCCGCTGGCTGTGCCCTGTGCCATTTCCACTCCGGTGGTGGGCAATGGTAGCCGACTGATAGCATCTGCACAGTTCTCTGTGCTCGGGCTGTGACAGATTACATAGTTGTATGCTGACAGCGTGAGCGCCCATCTTTGGATGCGGACAGAGGTATTGGTATTAATCCCTTTGCTCTCCAAGAATAGCGATATGAGCGGCTTGTGATCAGTTTCAAGCTCGAACTTGAGGCCAAATAAGTACTGGTGCATTTTTTTTATCCCTTAAACGCACGACAGAGCCTCTTTTTCAACCATGCTGTAGGCTCTTTCGGCCTTGGACAAACTCCTGGATGCATACTCAACTGGTTGCAAAATCCCCGATTCATTACCCTGTTGTAACACACACCCAACCCCGTATGACGACGCATTGCAAGCTAACACTAATCGTTTACATGGGTTATACAGGACAAGCAGTTTGTTAGAACACAATAAGTTTCTGGCTTTCTTAAAGGCAGCCTCTTGTGAATTACCCCATACCCAGTTGTCTCCCTTGCGCAGTAGCGCATGTAGGGGTTCTAGCAGGGTGTTTAACCCGGGTAGGAAATTACCGAAGTAGTTAAGGAGTCCCAGGAACGACCGCAGCTCCGTCACGTTCTGTGGTCGCGGCGCGTTCTTGATGGCCTCCGTCTTGGCATCGGTGGGTCTGATGCCGTCTGCAGTGATTCTCCTTCCTAAGAATTCAACGTCCTGTGCCAGGAAAATGCATTTCGGGCGTTTCAACCTGAGCCCCACGCAATCCAACCGACTAAGAACCTCCTCCAGATTCTTCAAGTGCTCCATGCTGTCCCGACCAGTAACCAATATGTCATCCTGGAAGACCACTGTGCAAGAAACCGACTTTAGCAGGCTCTCCACGTTACGCTGGACGATTGCCGCGGCCGACCGAATCCTGAACGGGCACCGGTTATAGATAAATAGACCTTTGTGCGTGTTGATGCAGGTGAAGCCTTTCGAAGACTCCTCCAGCTCCTGCGTCATATAGGCCGAGGTCAGGTCCAGCTTGGTGAACGTCTTCCTGCCAGCCAGGGTCGCAAATACGTCGTCTGCCTTGGGTAGCGGTTACTGGTCCTGCAGCGAAAAACGGTTAATCGTTACTTTATAGTCCCCGCAAATTCTAACTGTACCGTCCTCCTTGAGTACTGGGACAATCGGACTGGCCCAGTCGTTGAATTCCATGACGCGATGATGCCTTCGCGTTGCAGCCTGTCCAGCTCGATTTCCACTTTTTCACGCATCATGTACGGTACCGCCCGTGCCTTGTGGTGGATGGGTCGCGTACCGGGAACCAAATGGACACGTTTGCCCCCAAGAAGCTTCCAATGTCTGGCTCGAATAACGATGGGAACTTGCTTAGGACCTGGGTGCATGAGGCGTCGTCATCGGACAAAAGCGCTCGGATGTCGTCCCAGTTCCAGCGGATTTTCCCCAGCCAGCTTCTGCCAAACAACGTGGGGTCATCCCCTGGTACAATCCATAGTGGGAGTTCATGTACCGCTCCATCATAGGAGACTTTGACTTCAGCACTGTCAATTACAGGGATTAGTTCCTTGGTGTAAGTCCTTAGTTTAGTGTGAATAGGGCTGAGCTTGGGCCTGTGTGCCTTCTTTCCCCACGGCCTGTCGAAGGCCTTTTTACTCATTATGGACTGACTTGCCCCCGTGTCCAGCTCCATAGATACTGGAATGCCGTTCAGTTCAACTTTCAATATAATAGGTGGGCATTTCGTCGTGAACGTGTGTGCCCCGTACACTTCTGCTCCTCAGTACGAGTTTCCAATTCAGTCTGATCCCTTGTGGATCGATCTTCCTCTGCAACGTGGTGGTTTGCAGAATTTTCAGCTCGCCTGCACATTCATTGGAGGTATCCCATTGTTCTGCAGCCATTGCAAGCATAGTGCTTAAAGTGGCATTGATGGGGCCGATGATCACCTCCGCAGCGCCAACAGGGTGTTAACTGCCTCTCATTAACAGATGATGGTGGACACTGGGTCAATTGAGGCCGTGACACAGCAGCCGGCGTGTACGTTCTGCCATGTACATTTCTGCTCAAAACCAACGTGACTTCTTTGTTCTGCAAAATCTGCTTAGAGTTGTCGCTGGTGGACATAAATGCCTGGGCTATCGTTATGGCTTTACTCAGAATCGGAGTTTCTACAGTCAACAGTTTGCAAAGGATCGTCTCATGTCCAATGCCCAGTATGAAAAAGTCTCTGAGCATTTGTTCGAGGAATCCCTCAAACGCTCAATGTCCTGCGAGGCGCCTTAGTTCAGCGACAAAGCTCGGCACTTCCTGGCCCTCCGATTGTTGACACATATAGAACCCGATATCTCGCCATCAAAATGCTTTCCTTAGGATTTAGGTGCTCCCGGTCCAGCGTACACAATTCTTCGTAGGATTTCTCTGTTGGTTTTGCCGGGGCCAGGAGATTCTTCATGAGGCCATAGGTTGTTGCCCCACATACAGATAGGAGGATCGCCCTTCGTTTGGTGGCATTCTCGGCCCCTTCTAGCTCGTTGGCCACAAAGCATTGGTCGAGTCTCTCCACGAAGGCCTCCCAATCATCCCCTTCTGAGAACTTCTCCAGGATGCCAACTGTTCTTTGCATTTTTGCACAGTTGTTCGTTACCACGTCGCCAATTGTTACACTCATAATAGGCTGAGTACTGTGTGTAACAAGCAAGTGTGACCTTAGCTCCTTTATTACAATTCCAGAGTGCAGGTACCTCGTGGGTGGTTTGTTTATATATTGTGCTCCCAAGGGATGCTGGGATCCCTTGGGACTCCAACAGGTGGGCCCTCTGGTGGTCAGTTGTGATGCAGGTTACAAAGGGTTAAATACATAACACACAGCATGCTCTGCTTGACCATTAGATGCAGTTTTGAATGGTGCTGATCTCACATGTTTGATACCATTGAGTTTCATGAACTCTTGAAACTCCAGACTAGTGAAGCAAGGTCCGTTGTCGCTTGCAACAATGTCGGGCAGACCATGAGTGGCAAACATGACACGATGGTTCTCATTGGTAGCTGTGGATGTACTGGATGACATGATTATACACTCTATCCACTTGAAATATGCATCCACCACAACTAAAAACATCTTTCCCAGGAAGGGACCTGCAAAGTCGATGTGGATCCTGGACCATGGTTTGGATGGCCACGACCACAGACTCAGCGGCTATTCCGCTGGTGCTTTACTTAGCTGCATGCAAATGTTGCACTGAGGCGCACATGATTCCAGATCAGAGTCAATTCCACCATACATGAGACCTAGCAATGGTTTTCATCATGACAATACCGGGATGAGTGCTATGTAGATCATGTACAAATTTCTCTCTGCCTTTCTTAGGCATAACAACACAATTACCCCACAGTAAACAATCTGACTGAATGGATAGTTTGTCATTGCGACAGTTGTAAGGTTTGGTCTCATCACCCATTTACTTGGGTATGGCAGACCAATCACCACTAAGGACACAACATTTCACAACCGATAATATCAGGTCCTGGCTGGTCCAGGTCTTAACTTGTTGAGCCGTGACAGGGGTTCCTTCATTTTCAAAAGCATCCATGACTAACAGTAGGTCTGTAGGTTGTGACGTCTCCACCTCCGGTGTGGTCAACGTCAGACGGCTCAGTGCATCGGCACAATTCTCGGTGCCAGGTCCATGGCGAATGATATAATCATAGGCAGATAATGTCAGCGCCCACCTCTGGATGCGAGACGATGCATTGGTATTGATACCTTTGTTTTCCAAAAATAATGAAATGAGTGGCTTGTGATCTGTTTCCAGTTCAAACCGAAGACCAAACAGGTACTGATACATCTTTTTAACCCCTTACACACAGGAGGCTGCTTCTTTTTCTACTATGCCGTAGGCTCTTTCCTCCTTTGACAAACTTTTAGAAGCATACGCAACAGGTTGTAGTTTACCCAACTCGTTAGCTTGTTGGAGCACGCAACCAACTCCATATGATGAAGCATCACAGGCCAATGCTAGACGTTTTCACGGGTCATAATGTACCAACAGCTTGTTAGAGCAAAGCAGATTAGTAGCTTTCTCAAAAGCTCTACCTTGAGACTCACCCCAAACCCAGTGGTCGCCTTTTCTTAGCAGCATGTGCAGTGGCTCTAATAAAGTGTTCAATCTGGGTAGGAAATTACTGAAGTAGTTGAGTAGACCAAGGAACGAACGCAGCTCCGTCACATTCTGAGGCTTGGATGCATTTTTGATGGTCTTGGTTTTCGAGTCCGTAGGACTGATGCCGTCAGCAGCAATTTTCCTCCCCAGGAATTCACTTCCGGTGCCATGAAGACGCACTTCAAAAGTTTCAGTCTGAGTCCCACTTTGTCCAGACGATGTAAAACGTCTTCCAGGTTGTTCAGATGTTCGGAGGTGTCACGACCTGTGACCAGGATGTCATCTTGGAACATGATGGTTCTAGGGACGGACTTCAGTAGACTCTCCATGTTCCTCTGAAATATGGCTGCAGCCAAACGAATTCCAAAAGGACACCTGTTGTAGATAAACAGTCCTTTATGATTGCTGATGCATGTAACTTTCTTCGACATCTCGACCAGCTCTTGGGTCATGTAGGCTGACGTCAGATCCAGTTTAGTGAACGATTTCCTCCCGGCTAGCGTTGTAAACAGGTCATCAGCCTTTGGTAACGGGTATTGATCCTGTTTCGAAACTCGGTTGATCGTAACTTTGTAGTCTCCACAAATCCTGACAGTGTCATCATTCTTCAACACGAAAACAATGGGGCTGGCCCATTCATTAAATTTGACCGGTGATATGACCCCTTCACGCTGGAGTCTGTCCAGTTCGATTTTGACCTTCTCCCTCATCATGTATGGAACCGCCCGAGCTTTATGATGGATGGGTCTTGCATCCGAGTCCACGTAGCTCTGTACCTTGGCTCCCGTGAAATTGCCAATGCTTGGTTCAAACAGCGAGGGGAACTTGCTCAGCACTTGAGCACATGCAGTATCATCTGACGACGACAACGCTTTGATATCGTTCCAATTCCATTTGATTTTTTCTAGCCAATTTCTGCTGAACAGCATTGGACCATTGCCTGGAACAATCCATAATGGTAAATCATGAACCGCATCATCATACGACACCTTGACTACTGCACTGCCAATCACCTTTAGTGTACATACGCAATTTGGCATTGACAGGACTCAGCTTAGGCCTCATAACCTTAGTGTCCCACAGCCTGTCGAATGTCCTCTGGCTCATTATTGATTGACTCGCACTTGTGTCCAATTCCATTGGTACCGGCACACCGTTAAGTTTCACATTAATCATTATCGGTTGGCCCTTTGTTAGGAACGAATACAGTCCATACACTTCCTCCTCTGGTATCTCGGATTGCATATCAGGATCCGTGCTATACTGGTCATCACCCTCCACGTGGTGTGTCACAACACGCTTGCTCAGTTGCGGACACATGCCCTGGAGATGCCCCAGTCTTGAACAGCCTTTACAAATGTACTGTTTAAACTGATACTGATGAGGCCGATGATTGCCCCCACAATGCTAACACGGTGAAATCGGATTCATTCCCATTGGCGGACTTTGGGCAGCCACAGGTTTCGCATACGCAGTCGAGTAGGCCCTGCCATACGCAGCTCTGCCAAACGACGATACAATCTTGGTTACGGTACTTGCCGAGTTCTGATTTTTCGATGGTATCTGCTTTAAGTTTTTGTCCATCGTCATGCATGCCTGGGCAATTGTGATGGCTTTGCTCAAATCCAGCGTCTCCACCGCCAGTAGCTTACGCAGGATCACCTCGTGGTAGGTGCTGATTACAAAGAAGTCCCGCAGCATGTCTCCCAACACGTTTTCGAACTTACATGGTCCAGCTAGACGTCTTAGGTCGGCAACAAATTCCGACACATCCTGGCCCTCAGAACGAACATGCGCGTAGAATCGATATCGTGAGATGATGATGCCTTCTGGTTTGAGGTGGTCATGTACCAGAGCACACAATTCCTCATAGTCCTTGTCCATTGGACTTGCAGGTGAGAGAAGATTCTTTATGAGTCCATAGATTTTCAGACCACAAACTGTGAGGAAGACCGCCCTGCACCTAACTGCGTCAGTGGGTTCCTCCATTTTGTTGGCCACGAAGTACTGGTCCAGGCGAGCTACAAAATCTGCTCGGTCCTCTCCCTCCACGAATGTCTCCAGAATTCCAATTGTGCTCATTTTTGCATACGAAGGTTCTTAAGTGACCTCATCACCAAATGTTATGTATGTAATAACTTTATGTATGTAATAACTCAATAGGCTGAATACTGTAAACTAACACAGGTACGGAGCTGGTTCTGCTTTATTCGGGCCCAAAGTGAATACATTACATGATGGCTTGCCTTTTATACCTGGGCCGCACACACGTGCATATAGCCCAATGACCTCCGACAGTCGCGCCACCTGGTGGCTAATAACCCCAAACATACAAACATGACATAAACAAAAAGGGCCAGCAGGAATGGTCACTGTTACCACTTTTGCTAACTAGTTAGAGCCATCATCACTGTGCCCCTATTGGTAGCTCCCTGTTAACAAGACTTGGCAATTAGAAAACCAGTGGTAATTCATTGTGCAGTTACAGGCATGTGGAAATTAAGTTAACAAAAACAACAGCAATTTACATTTATATAGCGCCTTTAACATAGTACAATGTCCCAAGGCACTTCACAGGAACATTATCAAACACAAAAATTGGCACCGAACCATATAAAGACATTTTAGGGCAGATGACCAAAGGTTCAGTCAAAAAGATAGTTTTTAAGGCGTTTCTTAAAGGGGGAGAGAGAAGTAGAGCGGCAGAGAGTTTGGGGAGAGAATTCAAGAGCTTAGGGCCTAAGCAGCTGAAGGCATGGCCGCGAATGGTGGAGTGATGGAAATCACAGATGTTCTAGAAGCCAGAATTGGCGATAATAATGGCCCATAATTTGCGGCCCCTACAAGCGCATACGAGGGGCACACGTGCCTGCAAGGGCCACGTAAGTTCTGAGTTTTCACGCGGGAAGTGCATGCGTTAAAATCCGGAAATTGCGATCTGCCAAAAATGTTCTTGACAGATCCAACGCATCTCCAGGAAAAGGGCATTCACCTGGGGAGAGTTGGGTTATTTGCCCAACTTCTGCCCAGCGAATTCCCGTGAAATTCTTACGCCTCGTAAAAGCAGGCATAAGGCATGCTTTTACCAGCGTAAGAATTTAACAAAACATTAAAATACATTTTTATCAATCATTTATACATTAACAAAGCTGTACCATAAGGTAGATTTATTTTTAATCCCTTTAAAGCAAATTTATTTTTCAAAAAATTACAATTTTGTTTTAAATATTTAATTAAATTGTATCTTAATTCATTTAAATTTGTAATGATTTTTTAATTTATTTAATGTGTATATGTATTTTGGGGGTATTCCCATTCATACTTATGGGATTTCTGTACATATGGAATCTCCATAAGCATGAATGGGGATTCCCTTCTTTTATTGGCCGGGTTGGCCCACATGCTTCCAGGGGCGCTTGCGAACCACCTGCACCCCTGGGATATGTGGGCCTGTTCCCGCGGGTACCTGGAGCACGAATCTCCATACCTCCCGGACCACCAGGTAAGCGGGCATTTTATTTGTGGATCGGAGACATTTCCCCGCGGGAAGACTCCGACTGAAAATTCAGGGTCAATAACATTAGTAGTAGCATCTCCCCAGTTATTGGCAATATGAAAATTTCATCAAAAGCACAGCAATTGGGAGAATGTATCAGAAACGCTCATTAAACTACTATGGATTTGTCTGTAGTCTTTGGTGGTGTCTTTTAATTATGGGCAAACAAGCCAGATGTACAGGAGCTGCCAGAACAGTCAAGTATATAATATCTATATTTCCAACCACTTTCTTTTGTAATTTGAGCCTATTTTTGAATGATTATTCTTCCATTCTCCTTTGTGCTATCCCCTGGCCGAGCACTACATGGCTCGAATCAACCCTCTGACACATTTACTGACTGTATGTTGACATTCACTCTCCCCTGCCTCTCCACTTCCACTCCCCCCATCACCGATGGTCAACCCATGAATGGCTAAGGCCTGGGAGCAACTTGGATGCTCTTACTCTGTAGAACCTTACTTCGATACAGCTTAAAGCTGCCCAACCAGAACGCCATTATTTGCTCCTTTGATTATTTCCATTGAATTGATACAGTAATTTGACTTGATCAGATCCTGATGTCAGAGCCTGGAAAATTGTTGCAGAAGGTGAAGGTCTGGCTGCAGGAATACTGGAATATCACCGATCTCATGGCTATCCTGCTTTTTTCTGTTGGGATGGTACTACGGCTGCAGGAGCAGCCATACATGAGCTATGGCCGAGTCATCTACTGCGTTGACATCATTTACTGGTACATTCGCCTATTAGACATCTTCGGGGTCAACAAGTATCTGGGGCCTTATGTCATGATGATTGGAAAAATGGTAAGATGAATAAGCTACTTAATCAGTTGTCTCTATATTCAAATTCAACTCAAGACACAAATTATGATACCAGAACTGAGAGGTTATACCTATCAGGAAAGGCTGAACCGGCTGGGGCGCTTTTCTCTAGAAAATAGAAGGCTGAGGGGCGACCTGATAGAGGTCTTTAAAATTATGAAGGGGTTTGATAGAGTAGACATAGAGAAGATGATTCCACTTGTGGGGGAGTCCAAAACTAGAGGTCATGAATATAAGAGAGTCACTAATAAATCCAATAAGGAATTCAGGAGAAACTTCTTTATGCGGAGAGTGGTGAGAATGTTGAACTCATTACCGTAGGAAGTGGTTGAGGCGAATAACATGGATGCATTTAAGGGGAAGCTAGAAAAACACATGAGGGAGAAAGGAATAGAAGGAGATGCTGATGGGGTGAAATGAAATGGGGTGGGAGGAGGCTCGTGTGGAGCATAAACACTAGATAGGCCGAATGGCCTCTTTCTGTGCTGTAAAATTCTATGTAATTCTATGTAAATGCATGAAACTTGAAAAATGTTCACTGATCCTAATTTGCTTATAAATAGATAGGGGGCAAAATTCAGGTGTACAAGAAAGCTGGTGCACGATGATTTTTAGAGTGGTACTTACCGCTGGGAGCTCCAATGTATTCGGAATAGCCATTTTCAGAACTTTGAAATTTTTTCAAAGTCCCACAGGAAATTACTCGTATTAGGGGTGGGTATAGACTGAAAGGCATGCTGACTGGCTGAAAATCGGTCAGACGGAAACTCCGCCACTGTCAATCAGCGGTGGAGTAATAGTGACGTCACACCGCATGTGCGTCACCAAGCTCTCTCCGCTCCGTTAAAGAGGAGAGATTCTGTTATTTTAAATCTTCAGCCACTGGGCCACCAGGGAGGGTTTCGGTCGGGCCAGCGGCCTGGCATCCAAGAGCGAGTGTCAGGCTGCCCGTTGGCAGCCCGGACAAACCCGGGGGCCATATTTTGCCGGCCGATCGGGAAATCTTTACATTGTGGCCACAGCAGTGGGCCTTCCCCTTTAAGGGCCACCGTGCTGCCAGGCCGCACTCACTATGGCAGAAAAACCTGTCGGGGTAACCACGCGGCAGAGGATCGATGGATGGATGTGAATATCGGAAGGTAAGTCTTTTTTGTGCAATAAAACTGGCGATGCAACCCCTGATGGCTCACTTTGGGTGGTCATCAGAATCAGGCGGGATCGTGTCTAGGTCGAAAAATCCCTGATCTGAACAGGTGTTAACAGGTCTCTTTGAGACCCTGAATTTCGGCCCCATAGACTTTGGGGGAGAAATTTACATGGTTTGTGACTCCCGTTAGTGCCCCCAGTGAGTGCTAACAGGTGCAAAACTGTTCTCGCCTGGGGGGAGGGAGGGGCGCTACCGACTCCCGTGAATTTGTGCGGGAGTTAGCAGAGGCGCAAAACCGGTACCGCCCCAGGCCGCAGCGCCTATGGCGATTAGGTCATCGCCACGCACAGCCACCCGTTTTCGCCCCACATGGCCCATTTTTGCCCCGTCGGCCAGCGCACTGTGAGGTCACGGCAGGCGATGTCAGCACCAGCCTCAATATCGCGAACCTAGCCGCACTTCGCTCGCGAGGTGAAACCTATGTCAGGATGATTGAAAAAATGATAAAATAAATATGCTACTTAGTCAGTTGTCTCTGTATTCAAATTCAGCTCAAGGCACAAATAATGATGCCAGAACTGAGAGGATCTATCAATCCTGTATTTTGGGGGGGTCTGTTCCACAGTGGTGTAGCCCGGCACTCCGTTTCTATGCCAGGCTGCAGCCACGGCATTCCGCATCCCCAGAGGCAGAGTTGAGGCTCCTCAAAACCACTGTAGAGCTCACAGCATGCCCTCCCCTTTAACGGAAGGGGAGGGCTCTGTGCTCGCGTCAGCGCTACGTGGAGAGGCCGAGATTAGTGCCCCAGACCTGCCCCCAAGGGAAGTGGAGAGCCCAACATTGCGCTTTACTTCCTCTCAGGGGCAAAACCCAAATTTAGGTCGTGGGGTGGGACTTCTGCGCCAGGGCAGGAAGTCCCACCGTGCCAAAGTTACCGCCCCCCAAAAGCGGCGATACGCAATTTTGCTCCAATTGTGTCCTTACTTCAAGGCACCACTGTATAAAATAAAGCCATGTTATTAAGTTCTGTTGGCTATACTAACCATTCATGCATCTCAGGAATGATATATAGGAGGGGGTGCAGCGTAGATTCACCAGAATGATACCAGAGATAAAAGGGTTAAATTAGACTGGGCTTGTATTCCTTCGAGTATAGACGAATAAGGGGGGATCTAATTGAGGTGTTTAAGATGATTAAATAATTAGATAGAGAGAAACTATTTCCTCTGGTGGGGGAATCCAGAATAAGGGAGCATAACCTGAAAATTAGAGCCAGACCATTCAAGGATGATGTCAGGAAGCATTTCTTCACACCAGGGGAGTGGAAATCTGGCACCCTCTTCCCCAAAAAGCTGTTGAGGCTGGGGGTCAGTTGAAAATTTCAAAACTGAGATCGATCGATTTCTGTTAGGCAAGAGTATTATGGGTTACAGAACCAAGGTAGGTAAGATGGAGTTACGATACAGGTCAGCAATGATCTAATTGAATGGCATAACAGGCTCGAGGGGCTGAATGACCTCCTCCTGTCCCTATGTTCCTAGATTTCTAACCCACCTTCGTTTTTCACACTGCTCCTCAGATGATCGACATGATGTATTTTGTGATCATCATGCTGGTGATTTTAATGAGTTTCGGAGTAGCACGACAAGCGATTCTTCACCCCAACGAAGATCCTTCCTGGCGGCTGGCGAGAAACATTTTCTACATGCCCTACTGGATGATCTATGGAGAAGTGTTTGCTGACCAAATTGACCGTGAGTGCCCATGGGTGACCGTCCATGAGCGTTGGTAACCGTGAGTGATCATGAGTGACGTGGTGATCATGAGTGTGTGTGTGTGTGATCGTGTGTGCATGTGAGGGACCGTGAGTGATCGTGGGTGAGTGTGAGTGACTGTGGGTGAGTGTGAGTGACCATGGGTGAGAGTGGGTGAGCGTGAGTGAGAGTGTATGAGCATGAGTTACTATAGGTGAACGTGGGTGAATGTGGGTGACTGTGGGTGAGCGTGGGGGACCGTTGGTGAGCGTGAGTGTGCGTGAGTGACTGTGAGTGAGCGTAAATGCGTATGAGTGACCTTGGGTAAGCATGAGTGAGCGTGGGTGAATGTGAGTGAGCGTGGGTGAGCATGAGTGAGCATGGGTGAGCGTGAGTGAGTGTGGGTGGGTGAGCGTGAGTGTGAGTGAGCGTGGGTGAGCGTGAGTGAGTGAGTGTGGGTGGGTGAGTGTGGGTGAGCGTGAGTGAGCATGGGTGAGCGTGAGTGAGCGTGGGTGTGAGTGTGAGTGAGCATGGGTGAATGTAAGTGAGTGTGGGTGAGCGTGGGTGAGCGTGGGTGAGCGTGAGTGAGCGTGAGTGAGTGTGGGTGGGTGAGCGTGAGTGTGAGTGAGCGTGGGTGAGCGTGAGTGAGTGAGTGTGGGTGGGTGAGTGTGGGTGAGCGTGAGTGAGCATGGGTGAGCGTGAGTGAGCGTGGGTGTGAGTGTGAGTGAGCATGGGTGAATGTAAGTGAGTGTGGGTGAGCGTGGGTGAGCGTGGGTGAGCGTGAGTGAGCGTGAGTGAGTGTGGGTGGGTGAGCGTGGGTGAGTGTGAGTGAGCGTGGGTGAATGTAAGTGAGTGTGAGTGAGCGCGGGTGAGCGTGGGTGAGCGTGAGTGAGTGTGGGTGGGTGTGGGTGAGCGTGAGTGAGTGTGGGTGGGTGAGTGTGGGTGAGCGTGAGTGAGCATGGTTGAGCATGAGTGAGCATGGGTGTGAGTGTGAGTGAGCGTGGGTGAATGTAAGTGAATGTGGGTGAGCGTAGTGAGCGTGGGTGAGTGTGAGTGAGTGTGGGTGAGCGTGAGTGAGTGTCGGTGTGAGTGTGAGTGGGCGTGGGTGAGCGTGAGTGAGTGTGGGTGAGCGTAAGTGAGTGTGTGTGGGTGAGCGTGGGTGAGTGTGGGTGTGAGTGTGAGTGAGTGTGGGTGAGCGTGAGTGAGTGTGGGTGAGCGTGAGTAAGTGTGAGTGAGTGTGAGTGAGTGTGGGTGAGCGTGAGTGAGTGTGAGTCAGTGTGGGTGAGCGTGAGTGAGCGTGAGTGAGCGTGAGTGAGCGTGAGTGTGGGTGAGCGTGAGTGAGCGTGGGTGGGTGTGTGTGGGTGAGCGTGAGTGAGCGTGGGTGAGTGTGGGTGTGAGTGAGCGTGAGTGAGTGTGGGTGAGTGTGGGTGTGAGTGTGAGTGAGTGTGGGTGAGCGTGAGTGAGTGTGGGTGAGCGTGAGTAAGTGTGAGTGAGTGTGAGTGAGCGTGGGTGAGCGTGAGTGAGCGTGAGTGTGCATGGGTGAGCGTGGGTGAGCGTGGGTGAGCGTGGGTGCCTTAAACATATTCCTGAAGTTGCTGATATTTTTTAAAAGAATGTTTTTTGTTTATCTGTCGCATCGTATCATCCTGAAACTCAACAACAACAAAAATCAGAATTCTGAATCTACATTTCAAAAGTTATTACTCAAATTACGTTGTTTTTATCTATTTTCTTGTGAACTGTTCCACTACCAGATACCATGAATGGAATAAGTCAGATTTATGTTTAAAACTAGTGATACATTAGCCCACTGAGGGCAATAACCTCTATTTATTTAGTGCCTTTAACGTAATAAAACATGCCAAGGCGCTTAACAGGAGCGTAATCAGACAAAATTTGACACCGAGCCACATAAGGACATATAAGGATAGTCGTAGTAGGTTTTAAGGAACATCTTAAAGAAGGAAAGAGAGGCAGAGGATCGGAGGGAATTCCAGAATTTAGGGTCCAGGCAGCTGAAGGCACGGTTGCCAACGGTGGAGCGATTAAAATCAGGCCAGAAGAGGCCAGAATTGGAGGAGCGCAGCGATCTCGGAGGGTTGTAGAGATAGGGAGGGACGTGGCCATGGAGGGATTTCGAAAAAAGGAAGATGTCTGGCAATAAATAGTACTTTTTATTTTATTCTTTATGACCTAGTGGAAGTACAGTCTGTGGCATGGTTAAATGTTAAAGGATGTAAATGGTTAAAGGATGGGGCAGGAAGGTCCCAAACCCAATTTTAATCCCCCCACCCCCCATCCCCACACTCTGTTTCTGCACAGAGTGATACCGGGACTAAAAGGTTAAATTATGAGGGTAGGTTGCACAGACTAGGCTTGTATTCCCTCGAGTATGGAGGATTAAGAGGTGATATAATTGAGGTGTTTAAGATGATTAAAGAAGTTGATAGGGTAGATAGAGAGAAACTATTTCCTCTGGTGGGGGGAACCCAGAAGAACCTTAAAATGAGAGCCAGGCCATTCAGGGGTGATGTCAGGAAGCACTTCTTCACACAGAGGGCAGTGGAAATCTGGAACTCTCTCCCCCAAAAAGCTGTTGAGGCTGGGGGTCAATTAAAAATGTCTAAACTGATATTCATAGATTTTTGTTAGGCAAGGGGCATAAAGGGTTACGTTACCAATGCGGTTAGATGAAGTTAAGATACAGATCAGCCACAATCTAATTGAATGGCTGAATATGCTCGAGGGGTTGAATGGTCTACTCCTGTTCTATGGTCTCCATATTATAAGGATATGGAGAAGGCACAAAAAAGATTTACAAAGATGATACCAGAACTGAGCAGTTATAAGTATCAGGAAAGATTGACCAGTCTCTTTTCTCTGAGGGGTGACCTGATGGAGGTCTTTAAAATTATGGAGGGGTTTGACAGGGTAGATGTAGAGAAGATGTTTCCATTTGTGGGTGTGTCTAAAACTAGGGGTCATGAATATAAGGTAGTCACTAATAAATCCAATAAGAAATTCAGGAAAAACTTCTTTACCCAGAGAGTGGTAAGAATGTTGAACTCGCTACCACATGGAGTTGTTGAGGTAAATAGCATTGAGGCATTTAAGGGGAAGCTAGATAAACAGAATAGAAGGATATGTTGATATGGTGAGATGAAGTAAGGTGGGAGGAGGCTTGTGTGGAGCATAAACACCGGCATGGTCCAGTTGGGCCAAATGGGCTGTTTCTGTTTCAAATTTAAGACTTATGTTACTAACCAATTAAAAATTGGTTTCAAGGAATAGGATAGGGACAAAAATGCAAACTGGTTAGTTATTTAAGAACATAAGAAATAGGAGCAGGAGTAGGCCATTGGCCGCTCGAGCCTGCTCCACCATTCAATAAGAGCATGGCTGATCTAATTTACTTGTTGAACCTGGCATTTATTCACATTGAGCCGTATCTTTTTCTTTTGAGTTTCTTGCATATTTTGAAATTATCTCTCCCTTTTTAATTTTTGATTTTTTTCCCCCCATTTTATTATTTTGCTCCCTCCCTGCAATGTGAACTGTCAGCATGTCGGACTCCTTTATCATCCAGTGAAAATCTCATCATTATTTAGGTTTGTTGAATCACTTTTACATTTTTCCATTCTTATTTTCCAACTTCATGAAACTCATTGGAATATGATTTTGAATTTGGATCCAAAAACTGTGCTGAAAGGCAAGACTAGAAAATGCACTTAACTAACTGGGGGCTATCTCTGTTCTGAATAATTTAATGCAAATGTAACACATTTTATACTTTAATGTGTCAGCTGTGGGTCAGTGGTAGCACTCTCGCCCCGCCCCCGCCCCCTTTCACGACCTCAGGATGCCCAAAGCGCTTTGCAGTCAATAAAGTCCTGGAGTCACTGTTATAATGTAGGAAATAAAGCAGCCAATATGTGCACAGCAAGCTCCCACAAACAGCAATGTGATAATGATCAGATACTGTTTTTTTTAGTGATTGTCGGTTGAGGGGTAAATATTGACTGGGGAGAACTCCTCTGCTCTTCTTTGAAATAGTGGCCGTGGGATCTTTTTCATTCACCTGAGAGAGCCTCCGTTTTAACGGATCATTCAAAAGGAAGCAGAAGTCATGGAGCCAATGGAACAATGGCCCACCACCTCTCCAGCTCCTGTTCACCCAAAAGCCAACATGAAAATGAGCCTCAATTCGTTGGAAAAGAGTTTCCTTTTTCCAACCACCAAAAACAAACGGAATATCTGAAGCCAAAACTCCGTGGCCTTTCTGGCAGACTCCCGCTGTAACTTTGTTGGGCGCCTGCTAATATGGCCGGAATGTTGGCCAGGACCCGGGCTTGTCATGGCGTTTTCAGGACAGCCTTGTGTTGGGCGAGGCGTCAATGTAATGGAGAGAGGGACTGGAATGCAGCCGTGAGTGGGGATCTTCCTGAGAAAGGAAGGCGGTCACACACGCCATCGCGACTTGGACGTATATCATAGAATCATAGAATAGTACAACTCAGAAGGAGGCCTTTCAGCCCATCAACCCTGCACCAGCTCTTTTGAAGAGCAATCCAGTTAGTCCCACTCCCCCGCTCTTTCCCCATGTCCCTGCAATTTTTCCTCCTTCAAGTATATATCCAATTCCCTTTTGAAGCCTACTCTTCAATCTGTATCCACCACCCTATCAGGCAGTGCGTTCCAAATCCTAACCACTCATTGCGTAAAAAAGTTTTCCCTCATGTCGTCTCTGGTTTTTTTGCCAATCACCTTAAATCCGTGTCCTCTGGTTATCAACCCTTCAGCCATTGGAAAGTTTCTCCTTATTTATTCTATCCAAATACTTCATGATATTAAATACCTCTGTCAAATTTCCTTTTAGTCTTCTCTGTTCCAAGGAGAACAACCCCAACTTCTCCAGTCTAGCCACCCAACTGTAATCCCTCATCCCTGGAACCATTCTAATAAATCTCTTCTGTACCCTCTCCAAAGCCTTCATGTTCTTCCTAAATTGTGGTGCCTAGAATTGGGCACAATACTCCAGCTGAAGGCAAATTAGTGTTTTATATAGTTTTACATATGTTTAGCATAACTTCCTGGCTTTTGTACGTTCCTTCATCGTTGCTGGGTCAAATCCTGGAACTCCCTCCCCTAACAGCACTATGGGAGCACCTTCACCACACAAACAGCAGCAGTTCAAGAAGAAGGCTCACCACAACCATCTCAAGGGCAACTAGGGATGGGCAATAAATGCTGGCCTTTCCAGTGACGCCCACATCCCCAGAATGCATTTTTTTTAAAATCTGGTGTCCTAGTTAATAACTGATCCAACACACCAAACTGAGGTAGTTGGATTTGAGCATGTTTGAGTGTGATTGACAGCCCAGATACTTGAATATACAGCCGATCAGTGAACAGTCAGTCACACCTTCTGCATAAACCACTACCAGTTTGACTTTGATTTAAGTTTGCCATCTGATCTTATTTTGGACGAATGACTCCTTATTTCACAATGCTGTTTCAAAACCTGACTCTGAACAAACACAATGCAAATGACGTTGTGATTAAGTCAAATTTTAAGCCCTGCTTCTCAACTGCACTACAAGTCCACCAGCTCAGGTGTGAGTCTGTTGTTGGACTCAGTCCAATAATGAACTGGTATATCTTCAGGAATTAATTTTGCTTTAAACATAAATGGAACTTATATTAAAGGGGCCATGGTCTCGATGGAAAGGTGTTATTGCAAACCTTTGAGAAAGGTTTGAGAAAGACTCAGAGAACCCATGTATCATATTTATCAGAGCGACATCAGATGCAAGCTATACCATGGTGCATTTCATTGCAATTTCCATCAATTTTGTCCATCGCTAATGAGAACATTTGCTTAACAACGTTTGATTTCCATGTGATCTCCTGGACTGGTTTTGATCGCCTGAGGGGGTTGGAGAGGAAGTTTCCAGAGTATTATATTTCCTTGTTGGCCCTAGGGTTTCTTCTTGCCTCTCCCAGGAGATTACATGACTGCGGGGTGAGGGGCAGGAGAGGAGGGAGGAAGTGTCGAACCATGATGGTCCAGCCATCATGAATGTGGGGCAGGCTTGATGAACCAGCAGTTTTTTTCCTGCCTGTGAATTTCATATGTTTGGAAGTACAGCAAACACATTTTCATGTTCCCCTGAATAGTGAAAGCCTCTATTCTGTGCTTTTTTTTAACTATTCATTCATGGGATGTGGGCTTCGCTGGCAAGGCCAGTATTTATTGCCCATCGTTAATTGACCTTGAGAAGATGGTGATGAGCACAACTTAGTGGCTTGCTGGGCCATTTCAGAGGGCTGTTAAGAGTCACCACATTGCTGTGGGTCTGGAGCTGCATGTAGGCCAGACTGGGTAAGGACAACAGATTTTTTTCCATAAAGAAAATTAGTGAACCAGATGGTTTTTTACAACAATCTGGTAGTTTGATGGTCACCATTATGATACTAGCTTTATATTCCAGATTTATTTAATTAACTGATTTTAAATTCCCCAGCTTACGTCGCGGGATTTGAACTCTTGTCTCGAATTATTAGTCCAGGCCTCTGGAGTATCAGTCCAGTAACATAATTCCACAGCAATACTCCACCTCTTCCTTCATATAATCTAACATCAAGTCTTACATCGCAAATGAACTATTCCTGTTGGTGACACTTTTGAAATTTAGCCTTACTTCAAACTTGTATTATAAATCAATATATCTTAGGGAGAGATTTAATAGAGGCATACAAAATCATGAAGGGTTTTGATTAAGTAATTTAGGAGGAACTGTTTCCATTGTAGGCGGGTCGGTAACCAGAGGACACAGATTTAAGGCAATTGGCAAATGAACCAGGGGGCGATGAGGAGAAATTTGTTTACGCAGCAAGTTATGATGATCTGGAATGCACGGCCTGAAAGAGTGGTGGAAGCAGATTCAATAGTAACTTTCAAAAGGGAATTGGATAAATACTTAAAAAGGAAACATTTGCAGAGCTACGGGGAAAGATCAGGGAGAGTGGGACTAATTGGATAGCTCTTTCAGAGAGCCGGCACAGAGATGATGGGCCGAATGGTCTCCTTCTGTGCTTTATGATTCGATGAAAGTCAAATGATTGCAAATCAGTAAAGGTACGAAGAGATTTACTGGAATGGTTCCACAGATGAAGGATTACAGTTACAGGGAGAGACTAAAGAAGCTGGGGTTGTTCGCCATAGAGCAGAGAAGACCAAGAGGAGATTTGATCAAGGTAAATAAAGAGAAACTGTGTCCATTGGTGAAGGGTCAATAACCAGAGGGCACAGATTTAAGGTGATTGGCAAAAGAATCAGAGGTGACATGAGGAAAAACCTTTTTACGCAACAAGTGGTTAGGATTTGGAAAGCACTGCCTGATAGGGTGGTGGAGCAGATTCAATAGTAGCCTTCAATAGGGAATTGGATAAATACTTGAAGGAGAAAAAATTGCAGGGATATAGAGAAAGAGCGGAGGAGTGGGACTAACTGGATTGCTCTTCGAAATAACCAGCACAGACTCTGATGGGCCTCCTTGTTGGATGTACTATTTTACGATTCTACAAACTCAACATCTGCCAGCTGGAAGAACAAGGAAACGAATTTACATAGCATACACACTCACTAAGTTTGAGGTGTTATTACAATCTGGGATTCCGCTGGTGAACACAATCAGCGTAGCTTTGGATTAATGATATTGCCCGAGATTCTTTAATGGTTATCCTCGCTGCAAGTCTCTTCTACTTCCCCCCCCCTCTGCGTACAAAGTGAGGCCTTCTATCTATTCCCTCCTTACACCAGTTAAACTATCAGTGGCAGTCAACTTTAGTCACGTGCTGTATCAAGACATGCAGCCCCGGTGGTGATCTTGTTAATATATGTCTTTCTTTTCCTTTTTTTTTAGCTCCATGTGGGGCTGGGTTGACGGAAGATGGTAGAGCCCTGCCCCCCTGCATAACTGGAGCATGGATCATTCCAGCTATAATGGCCTGTTACCTCTTAGTTGCAAATATCCTGCTGGTCAACCTCCTGATAGCAGTGTTCAAGTGAGTATTGGGCTCAGTGGCATTTATAAGGTATGCAAAAAATATAAGGATATCATTCAAAAAACAGAAAATAGGATTGGACTATGAATAGAAAACATGAACGTTTGAACTACTCTCTAGCGATAATTATGTAGGCCATTTTGTCTGCTATTGTTTCATTGTGAAAACCTTCTATGTTATCCGGGCCATATATTAGGTTTCAAGTGCCTGGGAACAATCTGGAGGTGGCTGAGATAGGGAACTCAGTGGAATGGGGAGATTAAGCCTGTATCGCAGCTCTCACACCTTGAGCTTGATGATGCAATACAATGCAGCACCAGTGCATGTTTTTATTGGACACGTTGGTGTTACATACCAAAAGAAAGAAAGACTTGATTTTATATAACGCCTTTCATGACCTCAGGACGTCCCAAAGCATTGCACAGTCAACGAAGTGTGTCTTTATTGAAACGTAGGAAACATGGTAACCAGTGTGCACACAACAAAGTCCCACAGACAGCAACGTGATAATGACCAGATAATCTGTTTCAGTGATTGTTGGCGGAGGGATAGATATTGGCCCAGAACACCGGGGAGATCTCCCCTGCTCTTCTTTGAATAGTGGCCTTGGGATCTTTTACGTCCACCTTCGAGGGCAGACGGGGCCTCGGTTTAACGTCTTATCCAAAAGACGATACGTCCGACAGTGCAGCGCTCCCTCAGTACTGCACTGGCCGTGTCAGCCTACATTACTTCCTCAAGTCTCTGGAGTGGGGATTGAAGCCATGACTTCTGACTCGGAGGCTACCACCGGGCTTTGACTGTGTATGTATTCGTATATAATAATTAGATGAATTGTGTTCTCAAACTTAATGAAGTTCATTTCCACAGATTGACGGAGTTAGCACGTGGAGCCCACCTTTCACATTGTTGTTGAAGTGTTTGTGTTGGGAACTTGAGCATGTGGGGAAAGATTGTTGTTTGCGACTGACCTGTATTTTGAATCAGGGATGGCAGCAATATTTAGAAAAGTCATATAATCATGGTATTAGACAGTCCCTCGTATCGAGGATGGACTGCTTCCACACCAAAAAGGGATAAGTTCACAGCTGTTTCAATGAGGGACCTGACATTCTAGGTCCAAAACTACATCCTGAAGGGTGGAAGATGCCTGTGTGTAATTTATTTTAACGTGGAGTGGCCGTTGCACACCAGACACCACACGGGCTTGACAGAGCTAGGTCTTGGTCCAGTGGCAAGTGTTTACCAAGACAACTGGAGACCAAGTTCTGCTGCACGGACCCAGTACGCATACATACTCCCACTGTCCATAGATCGCAGTGTGGGCTGGCCCGTGCTGCACCTTCCCTGGGCCCCGATCCCGTAGTTGTTATACGCTGCGCCACTCCTGGGCCTCTGCCTCGCTGCTGGACTCCTGAACTCTAACCTCGCCACTCCTCGACTCCGACCTCGCCACTCCTGGGCCACCACCTCACTGCTCGACTCCGACCACGCCTCCAACCTCGCCACTCATCAACTCTGACACCGCCGTTCCTGGGCCACGACCCCGCCATGATCCCGCATCCGACACCGCCGTTCCTGGGCCACTCCTCGACTCCGACACTGCTGTTCCTGGGCCACGACCCTGCCACTCCTCGACTCCGACACCGCTGTTCCTGGGCCACGACACTGCCATGACCCCGCATCTGACACCGCCGTTCCTGGGCCACGGTCCTGCCACTCCTCGACTCCGACACCGCCGTTCCTGGGCCACGACCCTGCCACTCCTCGACTCCGACACCGCCGTTCCTGGGCCACGACCCTGCCACTCCTCGACTCCGACACCGCTGTTAATGGGCCACGACCCTGCCACTCCTCGACTCCGACACCGCTGTTAATGGGCCACGACCCTGCCACTCCTCGACTCCGACACCGCTGTTAATGGGCCAGGACCCTGCCACTCCTCGACTCCGACACCGCTGTTAATGGGCCAGGACCCTGCCACTCCTCGACTCCGACACCGCTGTTCCTGGGCCACGACCCTGCCACTCCTCGACTCCGACACCACCGTTCCTGGGCCACGGTCCTGCCACTCCTCGACTCCGACACCGCCGTTCCTGGGCCACGACCCTGCCACTCCTCGACTCCGACACCGCTGTTCCTGGGCCACGACCCTGCTGCTCCTTGACTCAGACCTCGCCTCCAACCTTGCCGCTTTTCTACTCCAACCTGGCCCACCTGGGCCCTGAACTCTCGCCTCTCCTGGACCCCGATCTCTCGCCTCTCCTGGGCCCCAAACTCTTGCTTTTTCTGGGTCCCGATCACGCCTCTCCTCCACCATGATCTCTCACCGTGCCTCCGCCACTCCTCTGCTGCTCGCCGCCTCTCCACCTGCACCTGGGTTCTGACCTCACCGATGGTCCAGCCCATGCTCCAATCGCCGACCTGGATTTTGGTGACGTCAATCCAGTCGCCATCCTCGAATCGGTCGCTCTCCTGGAACGGCTCGCACTGCTCCCTGAAGAGGCTCACTCCAGCTCTATTTATAGCCCGACCTGCCATTGATGTTCTCTCGCAGGCCGGGATGTGCCGCATAGAATCATACAGCACAGAAGGAGGCCATTCGGCCCATCGTACCCGTGTTGGCTCTTTCGAAGACCTATCCAATTAGTCCCACTCCCACCGTTTTTTTTTCCATAGCCCTGCAAATGGTTCCACCTCGAATATTTATCCAATTCCCTTTTGAAAATTATTACTGAATCTGCTTCCACCGCCCTTTCAGGCAGAGTGCTCCTAGTGTTCCTTGGCGCGATGAATGAGAACGCCCCATTTTTTTTACATCTTGACTCATTTCTATTTTTGCCTCTTTTCTTCACAGCAACACGTTTTTTGAAGTCAAATCAATATCAAACCAAGTTTGGAAGTTTCAAAGGTACCAGCTGATCATGACCTTCCACGAAAGGCCTGTCCTGCCTCCTCCACTAATCACGTTCAGTCACATGACCATGGTCTGCCAACATATTTGTTGTCGTTGGCGAAAGCAGGAGAGTGACCAGGAGGACAAAGATTACGGACTCAGTAAGTCACTTCTATAGCGGGTATGACTGCTCTATTGCAAGGCTGCTTTTATTTTCTTAACTAATCTACCTCAGTAACAAGTAAAGCCTATAAAGACAGTAACTAGGATGCAATTGAAGGAACAGGCTTTGGAATAGGCTTTGGGCAGACATATCCCCACCCCAACAGGCCATCCCAGATACTTCAACACAAGAAAGAAAGAACTTGTATTTATATAGCGCCTTTCACGACCTCAGAACATCCCAAAGTGATTTACAGCCAATGAAGTACTTTTTGAAGCGTGGTCGCTGTTGTAATGCTCAGTGCTGGGACCCCAGCTATTTACAATATACATTAATGATTTAGATGAAGGAATTGAGTGTAATATCTCCAAGTTTGCAGATGACACTAAGCTGGGTGGCGGTGTGAGCTGTGAGGAGGATGCTAAGAGGCTGCAGGTTGACTTGGACAGGTTAGGTGAGTGGGCAAATGCATGGTAGATGCAGTATAATGTGGATAAACATGAGGTTATCCACTTTGGTGGCAAAAACATGAAGGCAGAATATTATCTGACTGGCGGCAGATTAGGAAAAGGGGAGGTGCAACGAGACCTGGGTGTCATGGTGTATCAGTCATTGAAAGTTGGCATGCAGGTACAGCAGGCGGTGAAGAAGGCAAATGGCATGTTGGCCTTCATACCTAGGGGATTTGAGTATAGGAGCAGGGAGGTCTTGCTGCAGTTGTACAGGGCCTTGGTGAGGCCTCATCTGGAATATTGTGTTCAATTTTGATCTCCTAATCTGAGGAAGGACATTCTTGCTATTGAGGGAGTGCAGCGAAGGTTCACCAGACTGATTCCCGGGATGGTAGGACTGACATATGAGGAGAGACTGGATTGATTGGGCCTGTATTCAATGGAGTTTAGAAGAATGAGAGGGGACCTCATAGAAACATATAAAATTCTGATGGGACTGGACAGGTTAGATGCGGGAAGAATGTTCCCGATGTTGGGGAAGTCCAGAACCAGGGATCACAGTCTAAGGATAAGGGGTAAGCCATTTAGGACCAAGATGAGGAGAAACTTCTTCACTCAGAGAATTGTGAACCTGTGGAATTCTCTACCACAGAAAGTTGTTGATGCCAGTTCGTTAGATATATTCAAAAGGAGTTAGATATGGCCCTTACGGCTAAGGGGATCAAGGGGTATGGAGAGAAAGCAGGAAAGGAGTACTGAGGTGAATGATCAGCCATGATCTTATTGAATGGTGGTGCAGACTCAAAGGGCCGAATTGCCTACTCCTGCACCTATTTTCTATGAAAAGGGGCAGCCAATTTGTGTACAGCAAGCTCCCTGAAACAGCAATGTGATAATGATCAGATAATCTGTTTTAGCGATGTTGATTGAGGGATAAATATTGGCCAGGAAGAACTCCCTTACTCTTGTTCAAAATAGTGGCCTTGGGATCTTTTATATTCACCCGAGGATCTCAGATTAACGTCTCATATGAAAGACTGCACTTCCGACAGTACAGCACTGGAGTGTCAGCTTAGATTTTTGTCTCTGGGGTGGACTTGATCCCACAACCTTCTGACTCAGAGGCGAGAGTGCTACCCACTGAGCCAGAGCTGACTACACATTAAGGTCATGACTCTGAGGGGGTGAAATTGCTCCTTTTATCGATGGTCATTGTTAAGTATGAATAAAAAGTCTGACTAGATACTGTGAGCTCAAAGTAAAGTGTGACCGTAGTCTTTTATTGCAAGTCCAGAGTGCCTCTCCAGCCTGTGAGTCCTCCTTAAGTACAGGTTCTCCCAAGGGATTGTGGGATCCTTTGGGACTCCAGGGGATGAGCCCTCTAGTGGCTACATAAGGTATTTACAGGTTTACACATATAATAACACCCGTCCCCCTCCCCCACCCCCCGCCCCCCGCACCAAAGTCAATAGTGCAGCTATTTACAAGGTGAGTCGATCTGGGGCCTTTCTTTCCCTGGTTGGTCGTCTCGGTGCAAATGCTGGTTTTGGTGAATCGTTTGTTGGGCCCTCGCTGGGCTGCTGTGCAGCTGGCCTTGCTGGACTGCCTGGTGTGGTGAGTCTTGCTGGGCCGCTGCTGGTGATGGGTTCTGCTTCGTGGTCAACCGCGGTGTCGGTTGCCACTGGTGTGTATGTTGGGGGGTCAAAGAAGGTAGGGTCCAGCGTGGGTTGCTCAGGATAGTCCGTGAATCTGAGTTTGATTTGATCCAAATGTTTCCGGTAGATGAATCCATTTGAAAGTTTGACCCGAAACACTCTACTCCACTCTTTGGCCACAACCATGCCAGGTAGCCACTTGGGACCTTGTCCATAGTTCAACACAAATACAGGATCATTGCGCAAATGTGTCACGCAAAATTGAAATCAATCATGATATGTACTTTTATTGAAGCCGCCTGCTCTCTACCTGTTCATGTAGATCCGGGTGGACTAACGAGAGCCTTGTCTTAAGTGCCCTTTTAATGAGCAGTTCAGCGGGTGGAATCCCAGTGAGCGAGTGGGGTCTCGTGCGGTAACTAAGCAGGACTCGGGATAGGCGAGTCTGCAGTGAGCCTTCAGTTACCCTCTTCAAGCTCTGCTTGATAGTTTGCACTGCACCCTCTGCCTGACCATTGGATGCTGGTTTGAATGGGGCAGATGTAACATGTTTGATCCCATTACGGGTCATGAACTCTTTGAACTCAGCACTGGTGAAACATGGCCCGTTGTCACTCACAAGGACATCAGGCAGGCCGTGTGTGACAAACATGGCCTGCAGGCTTTCAGTGGTGGCAGCGAACGTGCTAGCTGACATTATCTCACATTCAATCCATTTGGAGTATGCATCTACAACCACTAGGAACATTTTACCCAAGAACGGGCCTGCATAGTCGACATGGACCCTGGACCCTGGACCACAGTTTGAAGGGCCAAGACCATAAATTTAGTGGCGCCTCCCTGGGTGCATTGCTTAACTGCGAGCATGTGTTTACATTTGTGCACGCAGGACTCTAAGTCCGCATTGATACCGGGCCACCACACGTGGGATCTGGCTATCGCTTTCATCATTACAATGCCTGGGTGAGTATTGTGGAGATCACTGATGAAAGTGTCTCTGCCCTTCTTGGGTACCACTACCCGATTTCCCCACAGAAGGCAGTCTGCCTGTATAGACATTTCAGCTCTGCGCCGCTGGTACAGCTTTATCTCTTCCTGTATTTTCAATGGGTCACTGGACCAGCTCCCATGAAGCACAGAATTTTTTATTAAGGACAGAATCGGTGGGCCGGATGCCGTCCGCCGCGATTCTCCTCCCCAAGAACTCCACCAGGCACCAGGAAAATGCATTTCGAGCATTTTAACCTGAGTCCCATGCGGTTGAGTCGACTAAGAATCTCCTCCAGGTTCTGCAGATGCTCAACTGTGACCAAGATGTTGTCCTGGAAGACCACCGTGCGCGGGACCGACTTCAGTAAGCTTTCCATGTTTCTCTGGAATATCGCTGCGGCTGATCGAATCCCAAACGGGCATCTGTTGTAAATGAAGATACCTTTGTGCGTGTTGATGCAGGTGAGGCCCTGCAATGATTCCTCCAGTTCCTGCGTCATATAGGCCGAGGTCAAGTACAGCTTCGTGAACGTCATTCCTCCCGCCAGCGTCGCAAAAAGGTCGTCTGCCTTTTGTAGTGGGTATTGATCCTGCAAGGAGAAACGATTGATAGTTACTTCGTAATCACCACAGATTCTGACGGTGCCATCTCCCTTAAGGACTGGAATAATCGGACTGGCCCACTCATTGAATTCGATCAGCGAAATGATGGCAACAGCAGCAATGATACCATGATCGCATGGCCGTATCACGTGACATTGCTGTTCATGACCCTGCTTTTTCTTGAATTATGGTCATGGTCCAAAGTGGGTTGCTGGCACGGTTTTGGCCAAGGAGGGGAACAGGTTGCTTGTAGTCAAACTGTTAAATGGCCAAACGTGCAAGAGGCACATCAACCAAACCAAACTGCGATTCACAGACAATCCAGAACAAATTGAAGATGATATCATCATCGACCAACCAACACACATCCAACCATCAGTTGACCCTTGTGTCATTCACGAAGACGAACCTACCATCCCCGACAGTCCTGTCAGACCGATTGTTCCGCAATGCAGCAATGGTCCTACTAACTCACCCAAGCTTGGGTTCGAACTGAGAAGATCAACCAGGGAGCGGAAGGCCCTGGACCGTCTCAACTTGTAAATACAACCTGTACCAAGGACTTTGGAGGGAATGATGTTATGTATGTTAACTGGGTTTTACCTGCCACCGGAGGGCGCGACTGTCGGAGTCCTAATGGTCACTGGCAGACACGTGCAAGCCGTGTATATAATGTTGGCAGCCATGTTGAATCCTCACTTTGAGAATAAATAAACTGGAGTAAGGTCATGCCTAAACTAGCTTACCGTACTTAGCCTCATGGAGTTATTCAATACTTAACAGAATCCATCGCGACCCTGCAATGGAGGTCCGCAACCATCTCATCATAGCTCATTTCCATTGATTTCCATCTCACTTCCCGGTTCCTGTGGACATCCCCATCAATTTGTCCTCCCGTACCAAAGCCCCAACACTGAAATGAGAGGTTTTCAGTCACCATTTATCAAACAACAATATAATGTATAACTGTATTTATTCATCACCCTTGTGCATTTCCTTATATTCCCGTTTTTGTGCACCTATTCTACTACTCCTCTGTCTCCTCCGGGCTGGTGGAAGGCTGCTGTATGTCAGGGCCAGAGACTACAGATGGCCTTCTAGGATCCCCTCGACCAGCTCTGGGCCTGGAAGCCCAGGCTGCAGACTGAAGCACATCAGGCTTGGCGGCAGCAGTCTGGGCTGGCTGGGTGACAGGTAGGGACAAGTTCAATGACGGAGTGGTAGTGGTATGATCAAGCATAATGTCATCCTGAGAGAGGATAGCAGATTCCTGCTCCACTGACCCAGTGCCACTCCCCCAGTGCACTGCTGGAGCACAGATTTCTGGGCTGCTGTGACACCGTGTGATCCCCAGTGGACCGTGATGGACCCAGCGGCGATGGCAGTAGTCAGGGCTTGCGTGGCGTGCAGCTGACACTGCATGACATCACTAATACGTTGCGTGGCATCATGCTGACACTGCATGAGAGCAGTCTGAGCTTTCATGCGAGCAACCATTGATGCTATTGCAGCACCTAGACATTGTGTTGCTTATGCCTGTGCCGCAATGGAAGTTGCCACTTCGCCCATGACATGCGTCATGAGGTCTGGATCCGCACGGTCTCTCTGGGAGTCCACCATCGCCTGCACACTGGCAATGATGGACTCCATGGTGTGCGCAGAGCTGTGTACAAAGCAGGAGGTGGACTGCTCCACGCTCCTTACTATTGCCGAAAGGCGCTCGGGCACCCTTGCCATTGCACCTATCATGTCGGAATGCATGGCCATCACTCTTTGTGTGAATGCCTCCTCATCAAGTTTCTCATCTGAGTCCTGTGCATGAACTTGCCCTCCAGGGAGATGGCTCCCGAGCCTCCCTTTTCCCTTGACCGTGCCGCAGCCAGCTAGGCCATGGTTCATCACCCAGTGCAGACCCCTGCCCTAAGCTAACCTCTAATGACTGCATAGTGCCAGTATCTGAGCTTGTGTCTGTGGGAGAGAGAAGCAGTGATGCAGTGCTTGGCTCCTCCCTTCCTCCCCCACCTCCCCCTGTTCTTCTCCCTCATGACTGGGTGGGGGGGAGCGGGGGGGCTCAGGCACAGGCTGCTCATCTGCTGGCTGATGATCTGAAAGCATAAATGGCACAAGAGTTGCGTTAAGGTGAGGGCAGGGAGTCAGGCATGGAGTAAGGAAGGCAGACAGAATGAGGAGCTGGAAAGTGATAAGGCCTTCTGGTTTAACAGGGAGTGGGATGAGAAGAGGGGATAAAGATACCATTGTTGCTCCCAGTGGGCCAGATGTCTCCGCCGGCAACGGTGACCACCACCTGCGGACCAATGAGCCGCAGCATTCACTCCTCCAGGTCAGAAAGCTGCCGCAGTTCAGCTTCCACTCACCACCCCCCTCCCCCACGCCCCCTCTAGTCCACTGCTGCTCCATCCTGTTGTGTGCCATCTTGGCCTGCAAAAGAGAGGAACCTGTGTGAGTAAGAGTCCATTTATATATGTGGAAGATATGCCTGCCATGGTTAAATAGCTGTGAATGTAGGCAAGGCGTGAAATAATGTTGTGACTGTGAGTAGACACCGATGATTGGTGGTTGCATGCTGTGTTAAGTGCTGGTTTGCAGTGTGCACACAGACAGAGGCTCAGAGGCTGGTTTGTAAGAGATGTGCAAACATGTACTCACCTTGACCATCCAAGTGAGGTCGTTGAATTTCTTGCAGCACTATGTAAGTGGTTTTGCCCTTGGTGGTTTTGAATCACTCCCCCTTACAATAGTTCTAGACATCGGAATTATAGTAGTGAACAGAAATACACAGTTATAGCCAGATCTTTCGGTCTCAACCATCACAATGCTTTTATTCAAGTTAAAGCACACTCCTGCTCCCAGTAAAACCAACCCTGGTGGTGTAAAACAAACACAGTACAACACACAACCCTGGCCTGTCTGAACAGGCCCCTGAACGCGAAGACTAAAACACCCCTGCTCGGATTCAAAAGTGCACCACTGAATCTGTCCAACAGAATGTGCATTCGCTTACGATCCATGCAAAAACGTCCCCACTAAGACCCCTAAGGCTTGGTTGGGACACACAATACCCTTTCACACTATGCGGTGGTCTTAAAGATGTGTGGGCTGGGAATAAATGCTCACCAATTACCCCTCTGGCTTACTCGCTGCTTCTCCCAATGAGGTGTATCTTCTGGTTCGGTACCAATCTGTGATATTCAAGTCCAGTTTCAAGGTCAGCTTCCCAGTCGAAGTAGCGAGGCTTTCTTCGCTCATAGATGGTCTTTCTTCTCTCCGTCCCAGACGAAGTGCTCAGTCCTTGTGCGTTGAAGAACGAAGCAAGTAAGCATCGAAGTGAAAAGAGAGAGCGAGAGAGAGAGGGATGGCAGCCAAAACCTACCACTCTTATATCTACAAAATACTTCTTCTCGTACCAAAAGTTCAACTGTCCTTCGCCTGAGGCCGTACAACTAAAAGAGCAAAATCATGTCTTCGGCCTGTTCCTTTGTTACTGGGCTGTTTCCTCGATAAGGCTCCAACAGGGTGGTCGAATAGCTTCCTTTGTGTCTTGAAAACCGACCAATCTCTCACTGACTACATGACAAAGGGCCCTGTCCATCAACCATCTTTCTACCATTTCAGCCATTGATTCCATTCCACCTGATATGTATTCCTGTGGGACATGTTTGGACCTGTCCCACTTCAGGCTGCCTGCCCTTCTGCAGTAACAGCCAAATTTGTCCAAGCAATGTCCAAAACTTTAAGTCCAAAAGTGTATGCTTTTGCTGTTGATGTTTTCGCCGAATTCTTACACTGTGTAGGGCTTAAATCGACCACAGTGCTGGCAGACACCTCCGCAGCTACCTCTGCCCAAATGGCCCTAAAAATCTGTGGAGTTGGCCTTCTCCCAGATGGAGGGAACAGTGCATCCATCTTTCTCTCCACTGCCCCCACCAATGTCTCCAATGCCAGGTCATTGAAATGAGTGGCCCTTGCATGACGTCTCGGAGCAGCCATCACTGACCTTCCTTGCAGCTCTCCATCAACTCCAGAAATGATGAAAATGACCAGGTGCTGCCTGAAATGACATCCCCTTTAACAACTGGAATGAACAGCAGGCTGATTATCACTGAATGAAAGTCAGCTTAAATTGGGTGCAGCACTGGTAAGACCGCCCCTGCAGTGCCCCATTGAGGCCATTAGCACCTCATATATCACCTCCCTGCATTTCTGAGGGGAAAGTGCCCAATTTACCATAATTTTGCAGTTCATCTCGCAGGGTACTAAATGTTCAAACAGATAAAACTTAGCGCCCCAAACACAGCATTACCGAATTTCACTCCCCGAGTGTCCAGGCCCCATCCTGGTTTCCAGCCATTCTGTTGGACTCCCACAGCAGTTACAGCCAGGAGTATGCTGAGGAGAGAAGGCTGACGGGTGACCTCAGACTGAGAGGTCTTTAAAATGACAAAGGGGTTTGATAGGGTAGATGTAGAGAAGATAGTCAGTAATAAATCCAATAAGGAACTCAGGAGAAACTTATTTACAACAACAACTTACATTTAAATAGTGCCTTTAACATAGTAAAATGTCCCCAGGCGCTTCACAGGAACAATTATCAAACAAAATTTAACACCAAGCCACATAAACAGATATTAGGACAGCTGACCAAAACCTTAGACAAAGAGCTAGGTTTTAAGGAGCATCTTCAGAACATAAGAACATAAGGATTCGGAGCAGGAGTAGGCCCCTCGAGCCTGGTCTGCCATTCAATAAGATCATAGTATGAGGGGGGAGTTGGCTACGGTAGATTGCGAAACTACATTAAAAGGTATAATGGTAGACAAGCAATGGCTAGTATTTAAAGAATTTACAACAATCATACATTCCTTTAAGGCACAAAAACCCCGCAGGAAAAGTGATTCAACCGTGGCTAACAAGAGAAGTTAAAAATAGTATTAGATCAAAGGAAGAGGCTTAAAATGTTGCCAAAAAGAGTAGTAAGCCTGAAGATTGGGAGGATTTTAGAATTCAGCAAAGGAGGACCAAGAAATTGATTAAGAAAGGGAAAATAGAATATAGAAAATAGAGTAAACTAGCGAGGGACATAAAAACAGATGGTAAAAGCTTCTATAGGTATGTAAAAAGGAAAAGATTAGCAAAAGTAAATGTGGGTCCCTTACAGGCTGAGGCAGGATAAATTATAATGGGGAATAAGGAAATGGTAGAGAAATTAAACAAATACTTTGTGTCTGTCTTCACGAAAGAAGACATAAAAAACCTTCCGGAAATAGTGGAGAACCAAGGGTGTAGCGAGAATGAGATACTGAAAGAAATTAGTATTAGTAAAAAAATAGTACTGGAGGAATTAATGGGACTGAAAGCCGATAAATCCCCTGGACCTGATGGCTTACATCCAATGGTTTTGAAAGAGGTGGCTGTAGAGATAGTGAATGCATTGGCTGTCATCTTCCAAAATTCCATAGATTCTAGAACGGTTCCCACAGATTGGAAGGTAGCATATGTAACCCCGCTATTTAAGAAAGGAGAGAGAAACCGGAACTACAGACCACTTAGCCTGACATCAGTAGTAGGAAAAATGCTAAACTATTATTAAGGGCGTGGTAACAGGCCACTTAGAAAATAATAATAGGATTAGGCAGAGTCAACACGGATTTATGAAAGGGAAATCATGATTGACAAATCTGTGAGGTTGAAACTAGTAGAATAGATAAGTAGAATACACCAGTGGATGTGGTGTATTTGGATTTTCAGAAGGCATTCAATAAGGTGCCACATAAGAGGTTATTAAACAAAATTAGGGCCCATGGGATTGGGGGTAATATACTAGCATGGATTGAGGTGTGGTTAATGAACAGAAAATAGAGAGTAGGAATAAAAGGATCATTTTCGGGTTGGCAGGCTAAACTAGTGGGGTGCCGCAAGGATCAATGCTTGGGCCCCAGCTATTCACAATCTATATCAATGATTTGGATGAGGGGATCAAATCATGTATTATATCCAAGTTTGCTGATGATACAAAGCTAGACGGGAATGTAAGTTGTGAGGAGGATGCAAAGAGGCTTCAAGGGGATATAGACAGGCTAAGTGAATGGGCAAGAACATGGCAAATAGAATATAATGTGGAGAAATGTGAAGTTATCCACTTTGGTAGGAAAAATAGAAAAGCAGAGTATTTTTTAAATGTTGAGAGATTGGGAAATGTTGGTGTTCAGAGGGACCTGTGTGTCCTTGTACACACATCCCTGAAAGTTAACATGCAGGTACAGCAAGCAATTAAGAAAGCAAATAGTTGGCCTTTATTACAAGAGGATTTGAGTATCAGAGTAAAGGGGGCCGAAATTCAGCCTCCCGATAAGGCCTGTAACCACGCGTGGTGTCAAATGGCGGGCCATTTTTTAATCAAATAGCCGCCGCTCGCAAAATGCTCCCCGGTGGTTTTCTGGCGTCCCCACTTCCACCCCGCTGCTGCCAAACCCTCCTAAGTGTATCACCAAAGTGCACACCGCTGAAGTCCTGCCCCGCAAGCAAAATTCACCTTAGAAAATCTTCCGGCCACCACTCGGTGCCCCCGACAGTTTTTTCTGTCAGTGCACTGTGTTTGCAGTGTGTGCAAAATGGAGGTGCGGCCTCCATTAAAAGGGAAGGCGCACTGCCGCGGCTGCCATCTTAGTTATTTTTGACAACCGACTTCCAGGTCAGCCTGACAATTATGCCCCCTGGTTCAGCCAGGCCGCCAACAGGCCTCTTGGATGCTAGGCTGCTGGCCTGGCTGAAACCCTCCCTGGTGCCCAAGTGGACCTATCGTAAAAGCTGCAGAGCTCACAGTGGCTCTCCCCTTTAACTGAAGGCGAGAGACGTATTGACGCAATGACGTCACCAGCCCAGGGCTGACGACTGACAGCAGCGGACACCCTGCCCGCCCCCCTTATGACGGACACTCCACTCCCGCCCCCACTTCCACCCCTAATACGACCGACTTCCGCCCCGCTCAAAAAAAAAGAGTTGAATTTTGCAAGATGGACCACCGCATCCATTGCAACGGCCAAAACAGAAGAAAAACGGTAGGTGCAAACAGTTTCCGGGAGCATGGGTGAATTTCGACCCCAAGATGTCTTACTGCAATTATATAGGGCCCTGGTGAGACCTGGATTATTGTGTACAGTTTTTGTGTCCTTACCTAAGGAAGGATATACTTGCCATAGAGGGAGTGCAATGAAGATTCACTAGACTGATTCTTGGGATGGGGGGATTGTCCTATGAGGAGAGATTGAGCAGACTAGGCCTATATTCTCTAGAGTTTAGAAGAATGAGAGGTGATCTCATTGAAACATACAAACTTCCTACGGGACTTTACAGGGTAGCTGCAGGGAGGTGATTCCCCTGGCTGGGGAGTCGAGAACCAGGGGTCACAGTCTCAGAATAAGGGGTCGGGCATTTAGGACTGAGATGATGAGAAACATCTTCACTCACAGGGTGGAGAATCTTTGGAATTCTCTACCCAGAGAGCTGTGGAGGCTCAGTCATTGAGTATATTCAACACAGAGATTGATAGATTTTGGATATTAAGGTAATCAAGGGATATGGAGATAGTGCATGAAAGTGGAGTTGAGGTCGAAGAGCAGCCATGATCTTAATATTGGAGCAGGCTCGAGGGGCTGAATGGCCTACTCCTGCTCCTAATTCTTAGATGTACTGATAGCTGATCTTCAAGCTCAACTCCACTTTCCTGCCCGATCTCCATATTGCTTGATACCCCTAGAGTCCAAAAGGGAGAAACTGGGGTAATGTCAATGACCCTGTTTTTGTCCTTAATTACGTTGCAGGGCCCAAATGGCTTGCAGGCACTGTGATTGCCAAAGAGGGGAATAGGGTTTTGGTAGTTAAACTTACCAATGGACAAATCTGCCGCAAACACGTGGATCAAACTAAAAGGATGTTCAGCAACCCCATAGAAGAAGCAGAGGAAGAACACGACGTAGTGTTTACTCCACCACAGGTGACCAAACACCGGAACCAAGTGGAGGAGAGCCCAGTCACTGTGGGCAGTCCGGACAGGCTGAGGCACCGAAACAGCAGACACTCAGGCCAGCGCCCAACAACCGGAGCCCCAACTCAGATGCTCTACAAGGGAGCGTAAACCACCATAGAGACTTAACCTGTGATCCCAATAAGACTTTGGGGGGGAGGTGATGTCATGTATTCAACTGTCATTGTAATCCATGTATAAACTGACCTAAGTTGTACACCGTGAGAACAGTGACCACCAGGTGGTGAATTTGTGGGAGACACTCCCAACCTGGACTTTCAGGCATAAAAGGGGAAGCTCCACCCACCTTCATCACTTCAATGCTGGAGAATAAAGGTTACTGGTCACAGAGTGACCTTCTCTCGAGTATGGGCCTCGTGTGCATTTGTATTGTATAGTAAGGACATATTAATAGAAACATAGAAACATAGAAAATAGGTGCAGGAGTAGGCCATTTGGCACTTCGAGCTTGCACCGCCATTCAATGAGTTCATGGCTGAACATGCAACTTCAGTACCCCAATTCCTGCTTTCTCGCCATACCCCTTGATCCCTCTAGTAGTAAGGATTACATCTAACTCCTTTTTGAATGTATTTAGTGAATTGGCCTCAACAACTTTCTGTGGTAGAGAATTCCACAGGTTCACTACTCTCTGGGTGAAAAAGTTTCTCCTCATCTCGGTCCTAAATGGCTTACCCCTTATCCTTAGACTATGATCCCTGGTTCTGGACTTCCCCAACATTGGGAACATTCTTCCTGCATCTAACCTGTCTAAACCCGTCAGAATTTTAAATGTTTCTATGAGATCCCCTCTCATTCTTCTGAACTCCAGTGAATACAAGCCCAGTTGATCCAGTCTTTCTTGATATGTCAGTCCTGCCATCCCGGGAATCAGTGAACCTTCGCTGCACTCCCTCAATAGCAAGAATGTCCTTCCTCAAGTTAGGAGACCAAAACTGTACACAATACTCCAAGTGTGGCCTCACCAAGGCCCTGTACAACTGTAGTAACACCTCCCTGCCTCTGTACTCAAATCCCCTCGCTATGAAGGCCAACATGCCATTTGCTTTCTTAACCGCCTGCTGTACCTGCATGCCAACCTTCAATGACTGATGTACCATGACACCCAGGTCTCGTTGCACCACCCCTTTTCCTAATCTGTCACCAATCAGATAATTGTTTCTCTGTTTTTACCACCAAAGTGGATAACCTCACATTTATCCACATTATACGTCATCTGCCATGCATTTGCCCACTCACCTAACCTATCCAAGTCACTCTGCAGCCTCATAACATCCTCCGCGCAGCTCACACTGCCATCCAACTTAGTGTCATCCGCAAATTTGGAGATACTACAATTAATCCCCTCGTCTAAATCATTAATGTACAATGTAAACAGCTGGGGCCCCAGCACAGAACCTTGCGGTACCCCACTAGTCACTGCCTGCCATTCTGAAAAGTACCCATTTACTCCTACTCTTTGCTTCCTGTCTGCCAAGCAGTTCGCAATCCACATCAGCACACTACCCCCAATCCCATGTGCTTTAACTTTGCACATTAATCTCTTGTGTGGGACCTTGTCGAAAGCCTTCTGAAAGTCCAAATACACCACATCAACTGGTTCTCCCTTGTCCACTCTACTGGAAACATCCTCAAAAAATTCCAGAAGATTTGTCAAGCATGATTTCCCTTTCACAATTCCATGCTGACTTGGACCTATCATGTCACCTCTTTCCAAATGCGCTGCTATGACATCCTTAATAATTGATTCCATCATTTTACCCACTACCGATGTCAGGCTGACAGGTCTATAATTTCCTGTTTTCTCTCTCCCTCCTTTTTTAAAAAGTGGGGTTACATTGGCTACCCTCCACTCCATAGGAACTGATCCAGAATCTGTGGAATGTTGGAAAATGACTATCAATGCATCCGCTATCTCCAAGGCCACCTCCTTAAGTACTCTGGGATGCAGATCATCAGGCCCTGGGGATTTATCGGCCTTCAATCCCATCAATGTTCCAAACACAATTTCCTGACAAATAAGGATTTCCCTCAGTTCCTCCTTCTTACTAGACCCCCTGACCCCTTTTATATCCGGAAGGTTATTTGTGTCCTCCTTAGTGAACACCGAACCAAAGTACTTGTTCAATTGGTCTGCCATTTCTTTGTTCCCCGTTATGACTTCCACTGATTCTGACTGCAGGGGACCTACATTTGTCTTTACTAACTTTTTTCTCTTTACATATCTATAGAAGCTTTTGCAGTCCGTTTTAATGTTCCCTGCAAGCTTCCTCTCGTACTCTATTTATTTTCCCTGCCCTAATCAAAGCCTTTGTCCTCCTCTGCTGAGTTCGAAATTTCTCCCAGTCCCTGGGTTCGCTGCTATTTCTGGCCAATTTGTATGCCACTTCCTTGGCTTTAATACTATCCCTGATTTCCCTTGATAGCCACAGTTGAGCCACCTCCCCTTTTTTATTTTTACGCCAGACAGGGATGTACAATTGTTGTAGTTCATCCATGCGTTCTCTAAATGTCTGCCATTGCCCATCCACAGTCAACCCCTTAAGTATCATTCGCCAATCTATCCTAGCCAATTCATGCCTCATACCTTCAAAGTTACCCTTCTTTAAGTTCTGGACAGTGGTCTCTGAATTAACTGTTTCATTCTCCATCCTAATGTAGAATTCCACCATATTATGGTCACTCTTCCCCAAGGGGCCTTGCACAACGAGATTGCTAATTAATCCTCTCTCATTACACAACACCCAGTCTAAGATGGCCTCCCCCCTAGTTGGTTCCTCGACATATTGGTCCAGAAAACCATCCCTTATGCACTCCAGGAAATCCTCCTCCACCGTATTGCTTCCAGTTTGGTTAGCCCAATCTATGTGCATATTAAAGTCACCCATGATGACTGCTGCACCTTTATTGCATGCACCCCTAATTTCCTGTTTGATGCCCTGCCCAACATCACTACTACTGTTTGGAGGTCTGTACACAATTCCCACTAACGTTTTTTGCCCTTTGGTGTTCTGCAGCTCTACCCATATAGATTCCACATCATCCAAGCTAATGTCCTTCCTAATTATTGCATTAATCTCCTCTTTAACCAACAATGCTACCCCACCTCTTTTTCCTTTTATTCTATCCTTCCTGAATGTTGAATACCCTTGGATGTTGAGTTCCCAGCCCTGATCATCCTGGAGCCACGTCTCTGTAATCCCAATCACATCATATCTGTTATCATCTATTTGCACAGTTAATTCATCCACCTTATTACGGATACTCCTTGCATTAAGACATAAAGCCTTCAAGCTTGTTTTTTTAACACCCTTTGTCCTTTTAGAATTATGATGTAGTGTGCCCCTTTTTGTTTCTTGCCTTTGTTTACTCGGCCTTCCACTATTGCTTTTTACCTTTCTACCATCTGTTTCTGACTCCATATTACTTCACCCTGTCTCACTGCATAGGTTCCCATCCCTCTGCCATATTAGTTTAAACACTCCCGAACTGCATTAAACACTCCCGAATTACACCGCTTCGAAGGCAAGTATATCTTTCCTCAGATAAGGAGACTAAAACTGAGCACAGTACTTCAGGTGTGATCTCACCAAAGCCCTGTACAATTTTAACAAGGCAGCCTTACTCTTGCACTCCAACCCTCGTGCAATAAAGGCCAACATGCCATTTACCTTCCGAATTGCTTGCATTACCTGCATGCTAACCTTCTGTGTTTCTTGTATGAGGACATTTAAATCTCTCTGAACATCAATTTTAATAGTTTCTCACCATTTAAAAAATATTCTGTTTTTCTATTCTTGCTACCAAAGTGAATAACCTCACATGTCCCCACATTATACTCCATCTGCCACCTTATTGCCCTCTAACTTAGCCTGTCTATATCCCTTTGCAGGCTCATTATGGCTTCCTCACAGCTTTCTTTCCCACACAGCTTTGTATCATCAGCAAACTCGGACACGTTATACTTGGTCCCTTCATCTAAGTCATTAATATAAATTGTAAATAGCTGAGACCCAAGCACTGATCCTTGCGGCTTTCCATTAGTTACAGCCTGCCAATCCAAAATGACCCGTCTATCTCTACTCTCTGTTTTCTGTCTATTAACCTATCCTCTATCCATGCTAATATATTACCCACAACCCCATGAGCCCTTATCTCGCATAACAATCTTTTAAAGGAGAGAGAGGAAGGGAGGCGGTGAGGTTTAGACAAGGAATTCCAGAGTTTAGGGCATAGGCATCTGAAAGAATGGTGGAGCAAAGGAAATTGGGGAGGCGCAGCGCAACAGGCCAGAATTGGAGGTGGGCAGAGATCTTGGAGGCTTGTAGGGCTGAAGGAAGCTACAGAGAAAAGGAGGGGATGAGGTTATGGAGGGATTTGAAAACCAGGATGAGAATTTTAGAATGTGGAACTTGCTACCACATGGAATGGTTGAGACAAACAGTATAGATGCATTTAAGGGGAAGCTAGATAAGCACATGAGGGAGAAAGGAATAGAGGGATATGGTGATGGGGTGAGATGAAATAGGTAGGAGGAGGCTCGTGTGGAGCATGAACACCTGCATGGAATGGTTAGGCTGAATGGCCTGTTTCTGTGCTGTAAAATTCTATGGGCTAGATTTTCCATTATTTTGGCATGCATACCTCCCACTTAACGTCCATTTTAATGCTGAAATGAGGTGTAACGCCCATATATCGTCTATTTAGCCACAAAATGGAAACTGACGCCCATTTCTCAGTCACACATCGCTGAGTGTTACTTTTAGCATGTACGTATCGCCGATAAAACAATATTACCGCCCGCCCACTTTTTTGGGGCAGAAAGATCAGAATGGGCAACACCAACACCCATAATATCACCCAGCGTTACTTTCGGCACACAATTAATGCCGAGATTTAATAATACCGCCCAGCCATTGTTTTTTGCCGTAAAGATCACATTTGCCGAAACTAACGCCCTGAAAATCACCCATCCTTACTTTCGGCACCTCGCACACATCTCACCGACAATATCGCTCACCGAAAAAACCGCTGTGAAAAAGTTGAACTGATCGGAACTACTCACAGCAGCATGGACACCATTTTCTAAATTCGCAGGTCACATCATTTAAAAGGCTGCTCTGCTTCAACTTCGGGGGAGTTTGGAAGTACTCTCGAGGTTTTTGGAGGTGATGTGAACCAACATCTTATCATACTGTGGATGATTGGAATTTACTTTAGGTGTCTTAGTGGGGACATTTATTGCTTCTGAACAATCAGTGTAATAATGATAGCTATTGGAATGGGGCCTGTCGTTTCTCAGCCTCTCTTGATGACGACGCACATGCTGCAGACTCGAGATGGCAGAAGGTACATTTGACAGCATCATGTGCCCGATGTAAGACGTGCCAGACATTACATCCCCCATACTTACAGGGAGAAGCAGTCTGACACCACCTGCCTTAGGAGACTGCGCTTCCACAAGGAGCTATCAGTGAGATATGCCAGCTCATCAGGGGAGACTTGCAGCCTGCCAGCACCATCAGGACTGCACTATCCGTCGAGGTCAAGGTCACCGTGGCACTTTCGTTCTACGCGGCGGGTTCCTTTCAGGCCTCAGCTGGCAATATTTGCACTATATCTCAGCATGCCACACATTGCTGCATTAGACAGCTCACTGAAGCCCTTTACGCATGTAGGATGGACTTTATCAGCTTCCGTATGACATGGGAGGCTCAGACTGAGAGGGCTTTAGGATTCTACCAAATTGCTAACTTCCCCAAGGTGCAGGGAGCAATAGACTGTAGACACATTGTGATGTGGGCACCTTTTCAAGAAGCAGAGGTTTTTAGGAACCGCAAGGGATTCGACTCCCTGAATGTGCAACTCGTTGTCGACCAACAGCAAATTATTATGGCAATGAATGCTAAATTTCCGGGCAGCATCCATTATGCTCACATCCTGCTCTAGTGTGCTATTTAAAAAGACATTGTTTGTTTTAAGATAGGCTGTTTGCACCGGGACCTGCCATAGGTTCTACTCTACCTCCAATTCACTGGCTGACATCATCATCATAGGCAGTCTCTTGAAATCAAGGAAGACTTGCTTCCACGCCAAAATTGAGTTCTTAGGTGACTGAATAGTCCAATACGGAAATTACAGTCTCCGTCACAGGTGGGACAGACAGTCATTGAAGGCAAGGGTGGTTGGGACTGGTTTGCCGTTCTGCTGCCTGTGCTTGCTTTCTGCATGCTCTCAGCGATGAGACTCGAGGTGCACAGCGTCCTCCCGGATGCACTTCCTCCACCTAGGGCGATCTTTGGCCAGGGACTCCCAAGTGTTGGTGGGGATGTTGTCCTTTATCAAGGAGGCTTTGAGGGTGTCCTTGAAACATTTCCACTGCCAACCTTGGGCCCGCCTGCCGTGTAGGGGTTCCGAGTAGAGCGCTTGCTTTGGGAGTCTTGTGTCAGGCATGCGAACAATGTGGTCCGCTGTTGTGTATGCAATAACTCAATAGACTGAACACTGTAAACTCCGAATAGGTACAAGCCTGGCTCTACTTTATTAGGGCCCAAAGTGATTACATTACAAGATGGCTGGCCTTTTATACCTGGGCCGCACACACGTGCGCACAGCCCAATGACCTCTGATAGTGGCGCCATCTGGTGGCTAGTAAACCCAAGCATACATACATGGCAATATCCCCCTTTAAGATATTAGTAATGGTCTTTTTACAACTTGAGATGGTCCAGGGCTTTCTGCTCCCGAGTTGAATGTCTCAGTTCAACTCCAGCCTTGGGCGAGCGTTCTGAGTCTGTTATGACTGGGGGCTGGGTAGTGTTATGTATGCATGTTAATGATGTACTGTAACACTAGACCACTGAATGTACCTTCACCCTGTATATACCACACCTGTACACTAGAGGGTGCTGCTGCTGGAGACCTAAGGGTCACCTGTACACTGCAGGTAACCAAGTATAAAAGGGAGCTCACCTCTTGGTGTCCTCACTCTAGGAGCTGCAATAAAAGGACTACAGTCTGTACAGTTCAAGTGCCATACCCTGCTTCGTGGAATCATTAAGAGAGTGCTTGCATACACAATAACTGGTGACGAGGTTACGAATTTCCATGCACAACATGTCTAATCTAAACAACTTCAACAATTCGCTGATGGGGAAGATTGGGATGCCTTTGTGGAAAGGTTAGAACATTTTTTCATCGCAAACGACCTGGATGGGGACTCACCGATCTTGCTGGTGAACAAGCGCAGGGCCATCCTGCTCAGCAGTTGTGGACCCACTATCCATGGCCTCGTCAGGGACCTGTTAGCCCCAGTGAAGATGACAACCAAGAGCTACGCGGAGCTTGAAACTTTAATACAAGAACAACTTAAACCCAAAGAGAGCATCCTCACAGCCAGGCACCAGTTTTACACTCACCGGTGACCCGAAGGCCAAGAAATTGCTCAGTATGCTGCAGATCTAAGAAGGTTGGCTGCACCGCGTAATTTTGGCAACCACCTCACCGAAGCACTAAGGGACATCTTCGTTATTGGAATAGTTCAAGAGGGCCTCCTCCATAAATTGTTCTCTGCGGACACTATGGTCACCCTGCAGAAGGCAATCAAAGTGAGCCAGGCCTTCATGATTTCGGTCTGCGACTCCAAACGGATGATGACCCGCACCCAGGACTCTAATCCAACGAGCACAGTGAACAGAATGACGACTTTCAGAGGCAAGAATGTTGCCCCGAGACCCACAACCCTGAGTCCGCCACATGGGGCTGTCATGTATTCAACCAGCATTGTAACCCATTTATAAACTGACAAGTTGTACACTGTAAGAACAATGACCACTAGGTGGTGAACTTTTGGGAGACACTCCTAACCTGGACCTTCAGGTATAATAGGGGAAGCTCCACCCACCTTCATCACTTGAGTGCTATGGAATAAAGGACAGGTCACACACTGACCTTCTCTCAAGCATGGGCCTCGTGTGCATTTATACTGTACAGTAAGGACGTATCAATAGCGACGAGAAACTGGGATTTAAACCACGCGAGCATGGCCACTAGCAGAACAGATGAGAGGTACTGTGTTAAGGAATGGTTGGGACAGAGAATCAACATTGTTAAAGCAGCATGCAGTTCTCCAGGCAGACATGGGCAATCGGGCATGCCCCAACATGTAGTCGAGCCCAGAGGGGGAGTTCGTCAGAGACAATGGCAAGCTGAACGGCGATTCACACCATTGCAAGGGACAATGCGGCCAGTAATGGGGCCCTCAACACCTGTTAATGGCGCACTTAAGGACAGTCACAGAGGCAGTCAGAGACGATCGACTGGCAAGTGACATTTTGTTTCCAACAACAGCTCATGTTGGAGGTGTGGAGGCACACACTCAGTCGGAGTTTGCAGAAATGAGCAAAATACCTGCAGAAATTGCAGAAATGAACGCTGGGGGAAATCGCTGGAAGCTGAAGTTCAGCGAGTTCTTGTGGAGCACGTATACAGTTCATATACCAGAACGCCACCGATAATGATGAACGTGCTCCTCAATGGCATCCCAGTATTAATGGAGCTAGACACGGGGGCCAGCCAGTCCTTGGTGAGTATCAAACAGTTCGAAAAGTTGTGGGCGTCCAAGGCCAGGAGGCCAAAATTATCGCCGATTGACGATCATTCCGGTGCTGGGCAGCGCCACGGTAGTCGTGACCAACAAAGATTCGGAGAACAGGTTGCCACTCTGGATTGTCCCGGGGGACGGTCCCGCACTACTGGGGAGGAGTTGGCTTACTGTCATGAACTGGAAATGGGGCAATGTCAATGCAATTTCCTCTGTGGAGCGAGTATCATGCTCACAGGTCCTGGACAAATTTGACTCACTGTTTCAACCCAGCATTGGCACTTTCATGGGGACTAAGGTAGTGATTCACATAAACCCGGATGCCAGGCCAGTACACCACAAGGCCAGAGCGATGCCGTTCGTGATTGGACCGCCTGCTGAGGGAAGGCATCATCTCGCCAGTCGAATTCAGTGACTGGGCGAGCCCGATTGTGCCGGTGCTTAAGGCAGATGGGTCAGTCAGGATATGTGGTGATTACAAGGCCACCATTAATTGGGTGTCACTCCAAGACCAGTACCCGCTACCGAGAGTGGAGGACCTCTTTGCGACGCTATCCGGTGGCAAACTTTTTTCAAATTTGGACCTGACCTCAGCTTACAAGACTCAGGAGCTGGCGAGTGAGTCGAAGAAGCTGACCACCATCACGACACACAAGGGGTTGTTTGAGTACAACAGATGTCCGTTCGGGATTCGCTCGGCCGCCGTGATCTTCCAACGAAATATCGAAAGCCTCCTCAAGTCGATTCCAGTGACGGTGGTTTTTCAAGACAACATCCTCATCACGAGTTGCGATACTAAAGAACACCTCCACATCCTGGAGGAGGTGCTACGCAGACTGGACCGGGTAGGGCTGTGACTGAAAAAGGCGAAGTGCGTCTTCCTAGCTCCAGAGGTAGAATTCCTGGGGATGAGTGTAGCAGCAGACGGGATCAGCCCTACTGCGTTCAAGACGGAAGCGATCCAGAGAGCTCCCAGACCCCGTAACACGACGGAGCTGCGTTCGTTCCTGGGGCTCCTGAACTATTTTGGTAACTTTCTTCCCAAATTGAGCATGCTGCTAGAGCCGCTCCACGTGCTCCTACGCAAAGGTCGCAATTGGGTCTGGGGGGACAGCTAGGAAAGGGCTTTTAATGGAGCATGCAATTTGTTATGCTCCAACAATCTGTTAACGCTGTATGACCCATGTAAGAAACTTGTGTTAACGTACGATGCGTCGTCCTATGGTGTCGGGTGTGTGTTGCAGCATGTCAGTGCCAAAGGTCAGTTACAGCCGGCAGCTTATGCCTCCAAAAGTCTGTCCCAGGCAGAATAGGGCTACGGGATGGTAGAAAAAGAGGCGCTTGCATGTGTATATGCGGTAAAGAAAATGCACCAGCACCTGTTTGGCAGGAAATTTGAGCTGGAGACAGATCACAAACCCCTAACGTCCCTTTTGGCCGACAACAAGGTCATGAATGCAAACGCATTGGCCCGCATACAGAGGCGGGCACTCACGTTAGCTGTCTATGACTATACAATTCGGCACAGACCGGGCACCGAAAACTGCGCCAATGCACTCAGCAGGCTCCCACTAGCCACCACTGAGGGGGCTACCGAGCATGCTGCTGAGATAGTCATGGCTGTTGAAGCTTTCGGAAGCGAAGGCTCACCCGTGACAGCCCGTCAGATTAAAGTCTGGACAAATATAGACCCGCTATTGTCTCTAGTCAAGAAATGTGTCCTGAATGGGGACTGGGCAGCCACGTACAGTGCATGCCCTGAGGAATTTAAACCATTTCACAGGCGCAGGGATGAACTCTCGATTCAGGCCGATTGCCTACTGTGGGGAAACCGCGTAGTCATGCCCCAGATGGGCAGAGAGGTGTTCATCAGAGAACTCCACAATGAGCATCCGGGCATTGTCATGATGAAGACAATTGCCAGGTCACATGTTTGGTGGACAGGGATAGACGCAGATCTGGAACTTTGTGTTCGCAGGTGCAACACGTGTGCCCAGCTGGGCAATGCGCCCAGGGAAGCCCCCCTTAGCCCCTGGTCCTGGCCCGCCAAGCCTTGGTCACGCATCCATGTGGACTACGCAGGTCCTTTCATGGGAAAAATGTTTTTGGCTGTAGTAGACGCCTGCTCCAAATGTATCGAGTGTGACATTTTAAATTCAAGCACATCCTCTGCCACGGTAGAAAGTCTACGGGCAATGTTCGCCGCCCACGGTCTACCGGATATCTTGGTCAGTGACAATGGACCGTGCTTCAGAAGCACTGAATTCCAGGACTTCATAGCAGGCAATGGAATTAACCATGTCAGAACGGCACCGTTCAAGCCGGCCTCAAACGGCCAGGCAGAACGAGCAGTGCAGATAATCAAATAGGGGATGCTTATCACGTTTCCTGTTGGCCTACAGATCCCAACCACACTCGCTTTCCACCCACAGAGCTGCTAATGAAAAGGATGCTCAAAACCAAGTTATCCCTTATACACCCCACCATGAAAGAAATTGTTGAGAGCAGGCACCAGTCACAATGTGACTACCATGACAGGAATGCTAGGGCGCGATGTATTGATGTAAATGACCCTGTCTTTGTCCTCAACTACGCTGCAGGGCCCAAATGGCTCGCAGGCACCGTGATTGTAAAAGAGGGGAATAGGATTCTGGTAGTTAAACTTACCAATGGACAAATCTGCCGCAAACACGTGGATCAAACAAAAAGGAGGTTCAGCAACCCCATAGAAGAAGCAGAGGAAGAACACGATATAGAGTTCACTCCACCACAGGTGACCGAACACCGAAACCAAAGGGAGGAGAGCCCAGTCACTGTGGGCAGTCCGGACAGGCCTGAGGCACCGCAAACAGCAGACACTCAGGCCAGCGCCCAACAACTGGAGCCCCAACTCAGGCGCTCTACAAGAGAGCGTAAACCACCAGAGACGCAACCTGTGATCCCAGTAAGACTTTGGGGGGGGGAGGTGATGTCATGTATTCAACCAGCATTGTCACCCATGTATAAACTGACAAGTTGTACACTGTGAGAACAATGACCACTAGGTGGTGAACTTTTGGGAGACACTCCTAACCTGGACCTTCAGGTATAAAAGAGGAAGCTCCACCCACCTTCATCACTTGAGTGCTATGGAATAAAGGACAGGTCACAGACTGACCTCTCAAGCATGGGCCTTGTGTGCATCTATACTGTATAGTAAGGACGTATCAGGGGCCAATCGGCTAGCCCCATGCTGGCGCTGTGGAGGAAACCTCAGGGCCCACCAGTGCTGATACAAAGACTATACCTGCAAAGTCTGCAACAATGAAGGTTACCTTCAGCGAATGTGTAGAAAAAGTTTTACTCACCGTGTCGCTGAGGAGTTGGCCGATCACCTGGTCTCCGATACTGATGAAGATGAAGCTGCTCAGCCCCTGGAAGAAGAGTACAGATTATATACCTACTCCACCGAGAGTTCCCCATGGAAAATGGAAGTGGAAATCAACGGGGTTCCTGTCTCGATGGAGATCGACACAGGGTCAAGTCAGTCGTTGATGAATCATACGGCCTTTGAGAAACTCTGGGACAATCCCGCCGAACGACCAAAAAGGTCCCCAATCCAGGCAAAGCTGCTCACTTATACAAAAGGCACCATCCCAGTCGTTGGCAGCATGGAGGTCCAGGTATCCCATGGCAGCGCGATGTACAAGCTCCCCTTGTGGATCGTTGCCGGTGATGGTCCAATGCTGCTGGGAAGAAGTTGGATGAAGCAAGTACAAATCGGTTGGAGCGACGCTGGCCTTCAGGCCCCGGCGATCGATATCCCACATGGCCCTAAACCTGGATCCATCACAGCACCTAGAAATCCTACCATCCATGCGTGGCGATGACACAGACTGCACAACACCGTGGCGAGATGATCCAACCTGAACGACCAGACCTCACCTTCCGGGCCGTGGCAGGACTCCGAGGGAAGAAGATCGGCGCAGAAGGTAGATTCTCGGCATCCGTGGCAGAACCTGGGGAGAAAAGGATCACCGCAGCCTACCTCGCGGAGAGAGAGAAGATGGCGCCCGCACCACGAGGCAAAAAATCTGGAATCAAGATGGCCGCGATCAGACCACGAGGGGCAGCGTTGAAGGAGCAACATGTGGTACCGAGCGGCAAACAGAATTGGAGTAAAGATTGCAAGGCCCTCTTAAAAGAGACCAGCAACCCAAGACAATTATTGGGACAGTTCCACTCTAGGCACAGCGATGCCAGTGATAGTCAAGTTAAAAGTGCAGTAAATGAATGCAGGTATACAAATGTAATGTTAAATGGTGATGCCGGAAAAGCTAATGGGAAAAATGTAACGAATGCTTTTAAAAGTGATGTAAGTAACAAGTTTGTACCATTGAATAGTGATGCCAGAAATGCTAATGTGATAAATGTAACCCTGTATAGAGATACCGATACACAAGAAAGTGTTGTAAGTGCAAAATGCGAAAATGTGAAGAGAGAAAACAATGTCGAGTCAAGCAATTGCGATGGAGCCAATGTGTCATGTATGCTAAAGGTAGAATGATAAATGACACCGGGTTCTACAGGTATAATGTCAATGCCAGAGGAAACCCCCCGTAGGAGACACCCAAGTCCAGTGGGCTACCTGACCATGTAGCCTGTGCTTTCGGGACCAATGTGATGCCCCAGGAAGGGCTCACACACACCCAGTGGGAGCAGACCCACTGCAGGAACAGCGGTCAATGGACAGTACAGCCACCACCACTGGCAACCTGCCCCCGATCGGCCCTACCCCCCCCCTCCCCCGGCCACCAGGGCCAGCACCGGGAGCGAGAGGCCAGTACCCTCCAGCTTTCCCGGCGGAATCTGCGATGACCAAACTTCCACCACCAATGGAGGACAAGGAGCCCACACAGCCCTGTGGACCTGCCCACCACCAAACGCCACCACCTACCCATTCTACAATGTATGTACCTTACCCATTGCACTGGCTCCACCACTGCGGAATCCTCCAACAGTGACACCCACATGGTCTTTGTATGAAGGGGGGGAAATGGATGAATGCAGCCACGAGCACAGGGATCACACCTGGCACCCACACAACCCTCACCACAACCTCCCACAGCCCACTACTGATCACCTCCCCATGTCATGGCAATAAGGACTTGGGAAAGGCTTAGGGGGAGTGTTGTTATGTATGCATGTTAATGTATGCATGTACTATCACACTAGATCTGAATGTACCTTCACCCTGTATATACCATACCTATACACCAGAGGGTGCTGCTGCTAGAGACCTAAGGGTCACCTGTACACTGCAAATAACCAAGTATAAAAGGGAGCTCACCTCTTGGTGTCCTCACTCTAGAAGCTGCAATAAAAGGACTACAGTCTGTACAGTTCAAGTGCCATACCCCTACCTCGTGGAGTCATTAAGAGAGTGCTTCCATACACAATAGGTAGCCGATTTGATGGGAGTGGCAATGACCATGTCAGAGTTTGAAAGTCCAGATTCATTGGCCATGTCAGTGATTGAAAGTCCAGATTCATTGATGACAGCGGAGTCCTCTGATGACTGAGGGTAGGTTGGTTGGTCACTGATTGTGTCTTCCTCAGACTGTTCCGGTTCATCCGTGTGCCACAGCTTTATCTGATCGACATGTTTCCTGCATGGCTACCCATTTTTAAGCTTAACGATAAACACTCGGTTACCCTCCTTGGCCGTAACAGTACTGGTGATCCATTTGGGACCTTGACCATAATTCAGTAAATACACAGGATCATTGATAGAAATGTCGTGTGACACAGTAGCGCAATCATGATACCCTTGCTGACTTTGACGTCTGTATTCAACACGATTATTCAAGTCAGGGTGGACAAGAGAGAGCCTGGTCTTGAGACCTCTCTTCATCAATAGTTCAGCAGGGGAGACCCCGGTAAGCGTATGGGGTCTTGTCCTGTAACTAAGCAATATACGTGACAAGCGAGTTTGCAGTGAACTTTGAGTTACACGTTTCATACTCTGCTTGATGGTTTGGACCACATGCTTGACCATTAGATGCCGGTTTGAATGGTGCTGATCTCACATGTTTGATATCATTGAGTTTCATGAACTCTTGAAACTCCTTACTGGTGAAGCAAGATCCGTTGTTGCTTACAACGATGTCAGGCAGACCATGCGTAGCAAACATGACACAAAGGCTTTCAATGGTAGCTGTGGATGTGCTGGATGACATGATTGTACACTCCATCCACTTGGAATAAGCATCCACCACAACTAAGAACATCTTTCCCAGGAAGGGACCTGTAAAGTTGATGTGAATCCTGGACTGTGGTTTAGATGGCTATGACCACAGACTCAGCGGCGATTCCGCTGGTGCTTTACTTAGCTGCATGCAAGTGTTGCACTGATGCACACATGATTCCAGATCAGAGACAATTCCAGGCCACCATACATGAGACTTGGCAATGGCTCTCATCATGACAATACCAGGATGCGTGCTATGTAGATCATGTACAAATTTCTCTCTGCCTCTCTGCCTAACAACATGATTACCCCATAGTATACAATCTGATTGCATAGATAGTTCGTCTTTGCGACGGATGTAAGGTTTGTTCTCCTCATACACTTGCTTGGGTATGGCAGACCAATCACCACTAAGGATACAACATTTCACAACTGATAATATCGGGTCCTGGCTGATCCATGTCTTAACTTGTTGGGCTGTGATAGGGGTTCCTTCACGTTCAAAAGCATCCATGACTAACAGTAGATCTGCCAGTTGTGGCGTTTCCATCTCCAGTGTGGGCAACGACAGACGGCTCAATGCATCGGCACAATTCTCAGTGCCAGGTCTATGGCGAATGACATAATCATATGCAGATAATGTCAGTGCCCACCTCTGGATGTGGGACGATGTATTGGTATTGATACCTTTGTTTTCCAAAAACAATGAAATAAGTGGCTTGTGATCTGTTTCCAGTTCAAATCGAAGACCAAACCGGTACAGATGCATCTTTTTAACCCCCTACACACAGGCAAGTGCTTCTTTCTCTACCATGCTGTAGGCTCTTTCCACCTTTGACAAACTTTGCACGCAACCAACTCCATATAACGAAGCATCACAGGCCAATACTAGACGCTTACATGGATCATAATGTACCAGCAGCTTGTTAGAGCAAAGCAGATTAGCAGCTTTCTCAAAAGCTCTCTTTTGAGATGCACCCCAAACCCAGTTGTCACCTTTTCTTAGCAGCATGTGCAGTGGTTCTAATAAGGTGCTCAATCTAGGTAAGAAATTATCGAAGTAGTTGAGTAGACCAAGGAACGAATGCAGCTCCGTCACATTCTGAGGCTTGGGTGCATTTTTGATGGCCTTGGTTTTCGAGTCCGTAGGACTGATACCGTCAGCAGCAATTTTCCTCCCCAGGAATTCGACTTCCTGTGCCATGAAGACGCACTTCGAGCATTTCTGTCTGAGTCCGACTTTGTCCAGACAATGTAGAACCTCTTCCAGGTTATTCAGATGTTCGGCGGAGTCACGACCTGTAACGAATATGTCATCTTGGAACACGACGGTTCTAGGGACAGACTCCATGTTCCTCTGAAATATAGCTGCAGCCGAGTGAATTCCAAAAGGGCACCTGTTGTAGATAAACAGTCCTTTATGAGTGTTGATGCATGTAAGTTTCTTTGACGTCTTGACTAGTTCCTGTGTCATGCAGGCCGATGTCAGATCCAGTTTTGTGAATGACTTCCCCCCCCGGCTAGCGTTGCAAACAGGTCATCATCCTTCGGTAACGGGTATTGATCCTGTTTCGAAACTCAGTTGATCGTAACTTTGTAGTCTCCACAAATCCTGACAGTGCCATCACTTTTCAACACGGGAACAATGAGGCTGGCTCATTCGTTAAATTTGACCGGTGATATGATCCCTTCACGCTGGAGTCTGTCCAGTTAAATTTTGACCTTCTCCCTCATCATGTACGGAACTGCCCGAGCTTTATGATGGACGGGTCTTGCATCCGAATCCACGTGGATCTGCAACTTGACTCCTGTGAAATTGCCGATGCCTGGTTCAAACAGCGAGGGGAGCTTTCTCAGCACTTGAGCATATGGAGTATCCTTCAACGACGACATGCTTTGATCTCATTCCAGTTCCATTTGATTTTTTCTAACCAGTTCCTGCCGATCAGCGTTTGACCATTGCCTGGAACAATCCATAACGGTAAATCGTGAACCGCATCATCATAGGGCACCTTGACTACTGCACTGCCAATCACCATTATGAGTTCTTTAGTGTATGTACGCAACTTGCCATTGACTGGACTCAGCTTGGGCCTCACAACCTTAGTAGCCCACAGTCTGTCGAATGTCCTCTGGCTCATTATTGATTGACTCGCACCCATGTCCAATTCCATTGATACCAGCACACCATTAAGTTTTACAATAATCATTATTGGTTAGTCCATACACTTCCTCCTCTGGTATCTCGGATTGTATATCCGGATCCGGGCTACACTGGTCATCATCCTCCACATGGTGTGTCGCAGCACTCTTGCTCACTTGCGAATACATGCGCTGGAGATGCGCTCGAACAGCCTTTACAAATATACTGTTTAAACCGACACTGATGAGGCCGATGATTTCCCCCACTACGCCAACACGGTGATATCGGATTCATTCGCATTGGCGGACTTTGAGCAGCCACAGGTTTCGCGTACGCAGTCGGGTAGGCCCTGCTATATGCAGCTCTGCCAAACGACGATACTATCTTGTTTACAGTACTTGCCGAGTTCCGATTTTTCAATGATATCTGCTTTAAGCTTTTGTCCATCGTCATGCATGATTAGGCAATCGTGAAGGCCTTGCTCAAATCCAGCGTCTCCGCCACCAGTAGCTTACGCAGGATCACCCCGCACCCCGTGGTTGATGCCGATTACAAAGACGTCCCACAGCATGTCTGCCAATGCAGTTTCGAACTTACACGGTCCAGCTAGATGTCTTAGGTCGGCAACGAGTTCCGATACTTCCTCAGAACGAACGTGCGTATAGAATCAATATCTTGAGATGATGATGCCTTCATCTGGTTTGAGATGGTCACGTACCAGAGCACACAATGTTTCATCAACCTTGTCCGTTGGACTTAAGGGTGAGAGGAGATTCTTTATGAGTCGATAGATTTTCGGACCACAAACCGTGAGGAGGACCGCCTGGCGCCAAACTGCGTCTGCCTCTTTCTCCATTTTGTTGGCCACGAAGTACTGGTTCAAGCGGGCTACAAAGTCTTCCCAATCTTCTCCACGAATCGCTCCAGAATTCCAATTGTGCTCATTTTTGCATGCGAGGGTTCTTCTTACCTTGTCGCCAAATGTTATGTATGCAATAACTCAATATACTGAATCCTGTAAACTCCGAACAGGTACAAACTTGGCTCTACTTTATTAGGTCTCAAAGTGATTACATTACAAGATGGCTGGCCTTTTATACCTGGACCGCACACATGTGCATACAGCCCAATGACCTCCGACAGTGGCGCCACCTGGTGGCTAGTAAACCCAAGCATACATACATGACACCCGTCCAGTGGAGCTGGTCGAGTGTGTTCAGGTGCCTCGATGTTGGGGATGTTGGCCCGGTCAAGGACGCTAACATTGGTGCGTCTGTCCTCCCAGGGGATTTGCAGGATCTTGCGGAGACATCGTTGGTGGTATTTCTCCAACGAATTGTGGTGTCTGCTGTATATGGTCCATGTCTCTGAGCCATACAAGAGGCCGGGTATCACTCAGGTGGCCAAAGGCTGCGCTGGCACACTGGAGGCGGTGTTGAACCTCGTCGTCGATGTCTGCCCTTGCCGATAATAGGCTCCTGAGGTATGGAAAGTGGTCCACGTTGTCCAGGGTCGTGCCGTGGATCTTGATGACTTGGGGGCAATGTTGTGTGGCGGGGACAAGGCTGGTGGAGGACCTTTGTCTTACGGATGTTTAGTGTAAGGCCCATGCTTTCATACGCCTCAATAAATACGTTGACTATGACTTGGAGTTCAGTCTCTGAATGTGCGCAGACGCATGCATCATCCACTACTGTAGCTCTATGACAGAGGTTAGGATGGTCTTGGATCTGGCCTGGAGACGACGATGGTTGAACAGATTCCCACTGGTTCTGTAGTTTAGTTCCACTCCAGCGGGGAGCTTGTTGAGTGTGAGGTGGAGCATGGCAGCGAGAAAGATTGAGAAGAGGGTTGGCGCGGTGACGTAGCCCTGTTTGACCCCGGTCCGGATGTGGATTGGGTCTGTGATGGATCCGCTGGTTTGGATCACGGCCTGCATGTCACCGTGGAACAGGCGGAGGATGGTGACGAACTTTTGAGGGCAGTTGGAACGGAAGACACTCCATAGTCCCTCACGGTTGACAATGTCAAAGGCCTTTGTAAGGTCAAAGAAGGCCATGTACAAGGGTTGTTGCTGATCCCAGCGTTTTTCTTGCAACTGTTGCGCTGTTAAAATCATGTCCGTTGTACTCCGAAGAGGACGAAATCCACACTGTGACTCCGGAAGGAGCTCCTCAGCCACAGGGAGAAGACAGTTGAGGAGGACTCTAGCGACGACTTTCCCAGGTTGATAACAGGGAGATCCCTCTGTAGTTGCCGCAGTCGGACTTGTCCCCCTTTTTAAAGATGGTCATGATTACTGCATCTCAGAGATCTCCCGGCATGCTCTCCTCCTTCCAGATGAGAGAGTTAAGGTCATGTATTCGTGCCAACAGTGCCTCTCCGCCATACTTTAGTGTCTCAATGGGGATTCCGTCCGCTCCCGTTACCTTGTTGTTCTTAAGCTGGCGGATGGCCTTTTCTACCTGATGCAGTGTTGGGGTTTTGCTGAGATGGTGGCGGGTAGCATGCTGCGGGATGGAGTTGAGGACACTCGAGTCAAAGACAGAGTGTCGGTTAAGGAGATCTTCGAAGTGCTCCTTCCAGCGGGTCCTGACTGCCTCGGTGTCCTTGATGAGTGTTTCCTCGTTCTTGGCCAGCAGTGCGGTGGGGCCTTGGGTGTTTGGGCTGTAGGTGGCCATGACTGCGGTGAAGAATCCTCGCACATCATGGCTGTCGGCCAGCTGCTGAATCTCCTGTGCTTTCTCCACCCACCATCTGTTCAATAGGTCGCGGGTTTTTGTTGGACCTCGGCTTTAAGCTGTCTGTAATGCTGTTTTGCTGCTCCCGAGTTGTGTTGTTGTTTCAGGCTCAGAAATGCCCTGCACTTGCGATCTATTAGCTCTTGGATCTGCTGGTCATTCTCATCAAACCAGTCCTGGTGTTTCCTGGTTGAGTGACCGAGTGTCTCTTCGCAGGCACTGGTTATGGAGGCCTGGAGGGCAGACCAAGCACTGTGGGCATTCTGCATCTCAGGGTCACCAAGGGTCGCCAGGTTAGCAGTGAGGCGTTGGCTGTATAGGGCTCTCTTAGTAGGGACGCGGACAATGATTTTTTGAGGCTGAAGTAAAAGCCCTCTTTGGTCTCATCAGTTGCATCGAGTGTTGGGCCGTACACACTGATATCTTTGCTGCATTGGTTCCAGGATAGGGTGAGTCGAAGCATCATGAGACATTCGTTAATCCTGCAGGGGAAGCCTCTGAGGCGGTCGACCAGCTTGTTCTTGATGGCGAAACCAACTCCGTGGAGGCGGTGTCCTTCCTCTGGTTTCCCTTTCCAGAAAAAGGTGTAACCTCCACCTTGTTCCTTGAGCTGGCCTTCCCCTGCCCACCGGGTCTTGCTTAGGGCGGCGATGTCGACATCAAAGCATCTAAATTCCCGGGCAACTATGGCGGTGCGGCGTTCCGGCCTGTTGCTGTTGGAGTTGTCCATGAGTGTCCTGACGTTCCAGGTCCCGAACTTCATTTTGAAGGGTGGAAGATGCCTGTGCGTGAGTTCTTTTAATGTGGGGTGGCCATTGAATGTCAGCTACCACACGGGCCTAGTTGAGCAAGGTCTTAGTCCAGTGGCAAGGGGGTCCAAGACGACTGGAGCCCAGGCTCTGCTGTGTGAGCCTAGTTGCCTATGGCGACATGTGGGCCATAAGGTGAGATGGTAGGTGATCCGAGGTTTGATGGAGGTAGGCATTGGGTCCATTTTGTGGGGGTCAGGGTGATCAGAGTGGAGGGAGAAGAGGTCAGAATGGTCACAGCCGTTGTGTTCATCGCGTGCTGGAGGAGCGAGCCCAGGACATCGTCGGTGGAGGAAGGGAGGCCTGGATGACACAAGACACTTTGTTTAAATTAATCTTGTATTGGATTATATTATATTTGGATGAGTATATATTTTTGGAATAAAACCTGTAATTGCTTCTCTTTTTATCCTTTATCCTTTTTGATTAGAACTCTTCATAACTGAAGATGAACTGAAGAAGCTGCATGACTTCGAGGAGCAATGCATAGAAGAGTATTTTCGAGAAAAGGACGATATGTTCAACTCTTCAAATGATGAAAGAGTAAGAGTCACTGCTGAACGGTGGGTTGTCACCATTTTTATATGTTATTTTTTAAAACATCATTTTCAATTCAGATTGGATGCTATCCCAGGGGTCATGTTTGGAGGATTTATTCAGGATGTCTAGACTCAGGAGGGGTTAAACTGAGCTGGTATTCCTGCTCATGCAACTGTTCCTGTTCCGGCTTCTGCAACTGTTCCTGCTCCTGCAACTATTCCTGTTCCTGTTCCTGCTCCTGTTCTTGTTGCTGTTCCTGCTCCTACTCCAGCTTGCTATTCAGTTCCTCCTCCTCCATCATTGGAGCATGCAAGTGTTTGGACAAGAGCTGAGGAAAGGATCGGGTTGTGATGTCCCCATGGTCAAACAGCCTGGGATCACACCCATGGAATAAACTTGGATGAGATGTCAGAATGTTTCCAATTTCTGTGGAAACATATTCCAGTGAGAGTCAGTGTCATTAAAAGAGAAGGGTAGAAACTGAAGGGGTGCACATTACAAAAAAGTAGCCAATTTGTTCTGAAAAAAAATCAGCGCAGGTCCAGATGTTATTTCCAGATGTTCCTCTTGCAGCCCTAATGAAGAAATCGGCAGCCGTGAAAGTACATGGCCAAACTTGGATCTGATCCGGAATAAACTTGGAGAGTGTGTAGAGGAGATTTACTAGAATGGTACCAGGAATGAGGGAATTCAGTTATGTGGAGAGACTGGAGGAGCTGGGTTGTTCTCTTTAGAGCAGATTTGGTTAAGGAGCCATTTAATAGAAGTGTTCAAAATCATGAAGAGTTTTGATAGAGTAAATAGGGAGAAACTGTTTCCAGTAGCAGGAGGGTTGGTAACCCATCGCCCTGCAATTTATTTCCCTTTTGAAAGTTACTACTGAAACTGCTTCCACTGCTCTTTCAGGCAGTGCGTTCCAAATCATAACACCTCAATACGTAAAAAACAATTCTCCTCAGTTGCCAATTACTTTACAACTGTGTCCCCTGGTTACCGACCCTTCAATTCAGATTTATATACTATTTTGAAGAAGAAAGGCCATTGATCTGAATCGCTTCTAGTGGAGCTTGAAAAAATATATTTTTTAATGGAAATATGTTGTGTTTATGCTGCATTTTGTTTGTGCAGGGTTGACAACATGTCGATGCGGCTGGAGGAAGTGAACGAGAGAGAACATTTCATGAAGGCTTCCCTTCAGACTATGGATGTCAGGTTGGCGCAGCTGGAGGAGGTTGCAGGACGTATGGCATCGGCTTTGGAAAAGCTGGCTGGCATCGAGAAGGGAGAGACGAACAAGGTCCGATCCAGGACTTCCTCAGACTGCACTGACACAGCCTACATTCTGCGGCAGGGCAGCTTCAACAGCCAGGAAGGGAACAATTACAAGCTCCCGGAATGTGGGGAGCAGGCGGGGGAGGAGTCGCTGTCTCCCACGTCTCCCACCATAATGCCAAGGATGAGGAGCCATTCCTTTTACGTGGTGAGCCCGAAGCAGAGGGCGGGAATGGAACAGGCTGAATTCACCTTCAAAGAAAGGTCTCTGAGCTTGCAGAGGGCAACCAGCTCACAAACGGTGGCTGTGGCGAAGGAACTAAAGCCTACGCCACACCCTGCTGCCGCCGTGGCTGTCCCAGCAGACAGCCAGAGACCGGCGTCCTGTATCGACATCTACGTCTCCGCGACGGAGGAAGAGCAGGCGGCCAACGAGACTGCCGAGAGCTCCCTGAGGGTTCCCCCCGCCCTCAACCCATCCGAAATGGTGGCGGCCATGCTGGGGAGCCAAGCGGGCAGCACGCCACCACTGCCAACCAGCAAGTGGCCAGAGGGAAATGGAACGTACGAGGAGATGTTCATATCGGATGGTCTGATGATGGCCCCAGAGACTTCACACACCTCCGAATGTCTCCAGCAATGGGGCACTGATCCCTCTACGTACCACGCTTTGGAGCGCTCCAAGAGTAGCCGCTACCTCGCCGCCTCCACCATTTACATCGAGGAGTCTCCGATGGTAAAATCGCAGAGCTTCATGTTCCCCTCCCGGAGTTATTATGGCTGCCTGGGGGTCCCAGTAAAAACAGCCGAGTACACAAGTATCACCGACTGCATCGACACCCGGTGCGTCTCCGCCCCTCCCGTCAACATAGAACACTCCCCGTTGTCCAGTGGCTCCCATGGCGACCACTCGAGTGGCCTTGATGATGTACCCACCTCCCACCCAGAGCGAGAGGCCGAACTGAGCCACCCCAGCTCGGACAACGATGAGAACGAAGGCGAGGGCCAGGACAAAGTGCCGGCAGTCGCCACGCTCTGCTGCCACGAGAGCGGCGCAGCTCAGCCGCGGCCGAACAATGCGTCGCCGCTCTCCAAACTGGAGAGGGCCAACAGTTACACCACCTCAGAGCCCAATGCACTGAGCTCGCACGCCAGGAAGAGCTGCTCCATCAGCGACAAGCTGGACACGCAGCGGAATTCCCCGGGTGTGCAAAGTCCATTCCACCGCAGCCGATCGTCCAGGCCAGACGGCAAATCCGACAGCTTCTCCCTGAAAACGCTGTCAAGAACGACAGCTTTTAGAAGCTTTGACAGCAGCAAACACAGCTTCTCATAATACTGCTGTCCCATTCCTTGTTGTGAAACAAAAAGTGTGCTTGTTTTTCTTTGTGATTTATAGGCACCAAACCTGATGGTGTTTCGTGGTCGTAATACTTTTATGAGCTTTGTCTATCCACAGTCGTTAAAACACTGCACAAGTGTCAGTATGCCTTGGCACGGTTTTCTTCCTTGTTCAGATATTAAAGGGGCCACATCATCTCATGGCCGGAGTGGGTCGGTAGATCAATAGTTCTAAACCGACGATAGCCCAAGGTGTTGACGGTGCCAGTTCTTGAGTTACGCCATTTGCATTACTGCCAGTCAAAATGCTTCCAATAAGCAAATGCTGCAAGTAGCATCTCAGAATTAGAAGAACAAACATTTGAAGGTTTCAGAAGTAAGGTCATAAAATCAGAGAATGATACAGCATGGAAGGAGTCCATTCAGCCCATCGTGCTGGTGCTTGCACTTTGAAAGGACTGTCGAATTAGTCCCACTTCCCGCTCTTTCTCCTTTAGCCCTGCAACTTTTTTCCTTTTCAAGTATTTATCCAAATCCCTTTTGAAAGTTACTATTGAATCTGCTTCCACCACCCTTTCAGGCAGCATATTCCAGATCATGTGTAAAATAAATTCTCCTCATCTCCTCTCTGGTTCTTTTGCCAATTATCTTAAATCTGTGTCCTCTGGTTACTGACCCTTCTGCCACTGGAAACAGATTCTCCTTATTTACTCTATCAAAACCCTTCATTATTTTGAACACCTCTATTAAATCTCACCTTAATCTTTTCTGCTCTGAGGAGAAAATCCCAGCTTCTCTCGTCTTTGAAAATAAAATGCCGTCTGAAGATTCATCTAGGTCAATTGAACATTTCAAAACTGAAATTTGATAGATTTTTGTTAGATAAAGGTATTAAGGGATATGGAACCAAGGTTGGTAGATGGAGTTAAAATACAGATCAGCCATGATCTAATTGAACAGGCTCAAGAGGCTGAATAGCTTCCTCCTGTTCCTATGTTTCTACGATTCCACTTTTAAAATTGGTTGAAAGAAAACGTATGTAAACATTTTGGTAAACTTGCAAGCTTCGCATCAATCTTTTTGATGCTTTTGGATTAGCTCATGCCCGAGCAGCAAAAATCAATGGTACATTGATTGCAAGGCCTTCTGCGAATTCACCACAGGCACTAGTGAAGGAGGTGGTTCTTGCATTCAAAGCCTAGACTCCAGATGACGTGGCCCCATTAAACTTATTTTTTAAAGAAAAGAATGAAAGAACAGTAAACATGATCACAGTGCAGTGAGATCTACAGCACAAGGGGAGAAATAATTTTGATACCAAGCACTGGTGAATTTTGTCTCAACTGCTGTTTGTTAATATTTGATAGCCTTTTGAGGAAGGATTGTACAGTATTTTTTAAAATAATTTGCAAGTATCTGTAGTTTTGTGATTCCGAGTCCAATTCTTCACCAAGTGAGTAACGTTTATATTGTTGCTGGAAATATATTTGCTAGCTCTTATTTTACAAGCATGTATGCTCTTGCAATAAGGATGTAAATAATAATGTCCATCCCTTGGTCCAGACTTGAGTTGAAGACTCTAGCAATGCATGCGTTTAAAAAGCAGCTGGATTTCACCAAAATGTGTCGGGCATAATAGGTATGAAATAAAAATCACTGCTCATTATTGACAAGTGCTAAATGTAATGAATGCAAATGGCTGGTAGCCTTGGCAATGAGTTTTGGTTCTTTTGGACTTTTAAGCCTGCAGTCTTGAGCCTACTGACCTTGCAAAACACAGATACAAGTTAACAAGTACATTGGTTTTCAAAGGCCAAGCTCTGAGTAATCATAGAATTTTACAGCACAGAAGGAGGCCATTCGGTCCATCGTGCCGGTGCCGGCTCTTTGAAAGACTATCCAATTAGTCCCACTCAGGCTCTTTCCCCACAGCCCTGCAATTATTTTTCCTTTTCAAGTATTTATCCAATTCCCTTTTGAAAGTTACTATTGACTCTGCTTCCACCAGGCAGTGCATTTTAAGTCACAACTCGCTACGTAAATAAAAATTCTCCTTATCACCCCCCTGGATTTTTTGCCAATTATCTTAAAATTGTGTCCTCTGGTTACTGACGCTCCTGCCAGCAGATATTGACTAACAGATTGCAAACAAGTCAAAACAAGCATTAAATCTACTGAAGTCACACGGTGTCTTGAAAATAAGAAGCTGAATTAATTATCTTCAGTTATAGCACATTGATTATTTTTTATGGACAATTATTCAAAACACACAGGACAGCTGTAAACCAAATTCCTTTCCAATTTTGAACAGTCAGGGCTCCACTTTTTTATTTCCCCCCCGTCCCTCCCAGGTGACTGAGGTCACACCTATCGCCCCCCCTCCCCCCACCACCAGTGACTGAGGTCACACCTATCGCCCCTCCCACCACCAGTGACTGAGGTCACACCTATCGCACCCCACCTCCCCCCCAGTGAATGAGGTCACACCTATCGCCCCCCACCTCCCCCCCCCAGTGACTGAGGTCACACCTAACACCCCCCCCCCCCAGTGACTGAGGTCACACCTAACACCCCCCCCCCCCCCCAGTGACTGAGGTCACACCTAACACCCCCCCCCAGTGACTGAGGTCACACCTAACACCACCCCCCCCACCCCCCCAGTGATTGAGGTCACACCTAACACCCCCCCCCCCAGTGACTGAGGTCACACCTAACACCCCCCCCCCCCAGTGACTGAGGTCACACCTAACACCCCCCTCTCCAGTGACTGAGGTCACACCTAACACCCCCCCCCCCCAGTGACTGAGGTCACACCTAACACCCCCCCCACCCCCCCAGTGATTGAAGTCACACCTAACACCCCCCCCCCCCCCCCCAGTGACTGAGGTCACACCTAATGCCCCCCCAGTGTCCAGGTTTAGCCAGCCCTCCCTTCCCCTGGTGACTGTGACCGGGCCCTCCCCATGCCCTCTGCCTCACCCACTCCAGTTGCCGCACTCCCAGGCACTTGACACCGACAATTCAGCAGCACGAGCCCGCCTGGAAAATCAGAAACAACAACCAGCGCATGTGCAGACAGACCACCCTGTCGTGCACGCGCAGTAAGTCACACTTGCCATTATAAAAGATGTTTAATTTAGACTTAGAGCCACAAACTGACAGCCTGGAGGGGAGAGGGGGTACACCCACTGCCGGGGGTTACACTTCGGGGGCGAGTTTTGTTAACTGGGGACTCTCCTGGGACATTATTTGCCTGGGGATACAGTACCTTACCCAGGGACATATGGTCACCCTACACCAACTGCCACTTTTTCCTTTCTGCAAACAGGGCCCAAGAGTGAACATGTGATTGGCAGTCTCGAGTTGCACACTTATCTATCTTCTGAAGATCAGTCCGTGATCTCCATACAAGCGGAATGAATGCAAGCGGCAGTCCCTATTCACATTTCATTTAATCCAGTTTCAGTCTGGAGCGCCCGCCCCAGATTCACCTTCTGACCTTGCATCCTATTTGCACACACGTACAAAGTAATTTTAAATTGCCTGTCATCCATTCCTATGAAGTGACTGAACAGGATGAAAAGCCAGCTTTGCAAATGGGCCTGCAGCGTAACAGACCCAAAAGTTGGAGCCTAAATATATAAAAGTACATTGACACTGTCAGTCATTTTCAGGTGATTCTCACAGATTCCTGCTTAATAATATGATTATTCAGCAGGTTCAAGCAATCAAAAAAAGTAAAAATAGAGGCACTTGCACTGGAAAGTAAAGGTTGTAGACTAATAAAACGGGTGAGAAGATATTATTCGCTCAAAGGGGTCAGGATTAATTATTTGTTAATAAAACTCTGGGATGATTCATACTAATTCATAAACAGTGCCATTCAAACACTTTACCCAGACCTGATAAGTGTGGTTTACATGTTAAATTCCATGCGGTTCAGCTGAGTAGAGATGCTTTAAGTGGGCAAGCCAGCCATTTGCAAGATTTGAGCCAATCCCAGCCTAACACATTGACTCCTTAAAACTAAAGCTCGAGCAGATAGGAACAATTGCCCAGAAATCCCGGCCTCCCCGGGTCCGTACTGAGTTTCTACGGACCTGGGAAGGCATCGGAAAAGCCGGTTTTCATGCACAACGCACATGCGCTGAAAACCAGCTTTTCCGATTTGTCAAGTTTCTGGCTTGACAGATCTTGCGCATATCGGGAGCGAAGGCATTTGCAAGGGCAAGGTTGCGGGATTTACGCATATCTTACCCAGCAAATGTCCTCAAAACTCTTGCGCCTGATAAAAGCAGGCACATAGCCTACTTTTACAGGCGTAAGAGTTTTAAAACCCACAAAAACATTGTAAAATAAAATTTTAAAAACACATATTATTAAAAACCCTCCCCACTACGGTAAGTTTATTTTAAACCATAATTTAAAAAGCTTTATTAAAAATCGGAAAAATACATTTTTTTAAATACATAAATAACTTTAATTTAAATTAATAAAAATATGTTGTACTTTTTTCTATCTTTTATTATTGGTTATGTGTGTTTTGGGGGCTGTTTTTCATTCATAATAATGGGAACTCCAACTTACGGAGTTCCCATTATTATGAATGAAAATATACTTTACCTGATTGGCTGCCCAGAGCCATGTGACTGCACCTCCAGGACTGCGCACATCCCAACATGAACGTGCTCTGTTGCGCAAGAAGAGAAGGCCTCGACTCCGGGATCTCTGGCGAGCATTCGACCAAAAGGTAGGTGCGCATCTTCTGTCCTATTTTTAGTCGAACGCCCGCGGGAAGAAGAAACCGGAATTTCTGGGCCAATAAGTTTTGAAAGACGCCAACCCTTCCTCCTCCTTTGAAATGCAAATATATTAAAGGTTGCTAATCAGGTCTTCAACACACCGTTGACTTAAAACATTATTAGCAAATCGGCAGACTTGTTTTGCCTGTGTTTAGTTAAGTGGATTTGTTAAAGTCTGAATATGATCCCCACTCATGCAGTCATATAATTTAATAAAGACAATGTATACAGTGCTCTTTTACTGATAGAGATCAAAGGTTATAAATTCTCTACGGTATCATATTCATGAAGTGCAATATTTACCAATCAACAGAAAATTGCTACTGCCATGCCAAAATCCACGGGTCAAAGTAGTCAAGCTTTCACTTTGTCGCAACAGTGCACTCACATAGGTATTTTGGACCCAGATAAAGGGTTCGATCCAGTATTTTTTAGCTAAGTTTGCACTTTCGCCCCAATCCCCACCCCCAGCCTCTGCCAACATCAGAGATAACACCTGGATGTTCTCACAGGACTGTGTAAAAGGTTAGGGGTGGGGAGGGTGTCTAGTTCAAAAACAGTAGACCCTTTAATACTGTTGCCCTTGACGTTCCCAGGGAAACACTGAGCTTAACGTTGATGTTATTGTGACGCAAAGTTTGGAAATGGCTTCTTTAAAAACATTGAACTCCCGTTCTTGGGGGTGAAGAGTTATAAATGTGTGTCCTTGTTGGTACAGTTTAAAAAACTTATAGATGACACATAGGCATGAACTTTATACGGGATTTCCCCCGTTCGCATAAACCAAATGGTCAATTAGGCTGAGAAAGCCTCTTCTGTGCAGCCAATTGATTGTAAACGCCGTGGGAGCAAGTCCAATTTTTTTCCTCCACAATATATATTTAAAAAAATTATGTCAAATTATCACAGAAGATAGTGTTAATGCCAATTAAAAGGAAATATTTTACATCCAATATTTTGTCTCTAGCTTGTCCTTTTTTAATGCCAATGTTTTCCTTATCACTTCACCTAGAAAAATGAATGAAGGTCTGATCCCAGACAAGTTCGATTACCCCATAAAGTTGGATAAACGAGGAAGAAATTACTTTGAAATTGTTTGGTGTTTTGGAATTTCCTGACACAGTAGGAATTCTGGATGTACAGTTTCTGTCTTGGGCGCAATTGAGAAATTGCGCCCAAAATGCGCTTGGAATCGCGCCAGTTAGGTCAGGCTTCAAGTTTCTGCTAAAATTAATTTGCATAACCTCAAACGTAATATCTTCCGTGAACCCCCACAATCGGGCAGCATAATAGCACGTAGGCATTTATTTTCTTTCCATTAACATGTGTTCCTTGATGTATTGAAGAGCGGTGACCTGGTGCAGTTTTATTAATTCAGCTGAAAATAGGTTACCACCAAAAATAAGCCTTTTTATTAAGGGTGCCCAGCAATAGTCCCTGTAATTGTTTTTGACACACGGCCACTTTAAAGGGCTGCGCGACCCATTCACACTTTCACACATGTGCGAACTTTAACATTGCAAAAGCTGGTACTGGACTGCGCGGGACTGGCAGAGAGCTGCGTAGTTTATAGGGAACGCTGGTGCCCAGTCCTCCACACCTGTGAGTAAACCGACAGAAAATCACTGGAAATGACTTAAAAAAAATCTATATCGAACCATTTAATAGTTTAATCGGTGTCCACTAGCCAATTTCTTAGTAAATTAAATATTTTTTCAATAGAAAAGACTTTTAAAATGTGCCTCCTAGTCCCTGTGCGCCTGGAAGAAGCTGAGCGCAATTTGAAGAGCCTTCCCAAACCAGCGCCATCGGCGGAATCTCACAATGTCCACCAGGGGGCAGGGCAGCTTTGTGGGCGGGGCATGTTCCAAGCGAATTGAAACTTGAACCAGCGTAAAAGATCGCGGAAACACGCGGGTGAGTGGTTTTAGGAGTAACTCATTTACATTTTAAAATTCTCCAATCTTTGGCACTGGTTGGGCTGATTGCGCTGGAATCTGGGCACAAAGCTAGTGCGCAAGAGGCCAAAATTTGAGAAACACAATGATCTCGGAGAGTTGTAGGGCTGGAGGAGGTTACAGAGAGAGGGAGGCCATGGAGGGATTTGAACACAAGGACGAGAATTTTCAAAGTATTCATCCAAAGACTATTTCTCACATATCTATTGTAGCAAGCACTTTAAAAAAATTATATTTGTGTCAGTTGCAGTAAATATGGTAAAGAATAAATATGGTATGGGAAGATTTCTTCATTCACAGTATTCATGCAAATTCCAACATGTATTGTTTTATTTTGGTACAAAAATGGCAAATTCAATGGTTAAAATGTAAAAGTCCATAGAAGTGTACTCTGCATTCTTCCAATTCTGGCCTCTTATACATTCCCAATTTCCTTTGCTCCACCATTGGCATCGGGGCCCTTAGCCATCAAAGCCCTAAGCTCTGGAATTCCCTCGGTAAATCTCTCCATCTCTCTACCTCTCTCTCCTCTTTTAATACAGTCCTTAAAACCTACCTCTTTGACCAGGCTTTTGGTCACTTATCCTAATATCTCCTTATGTGGGCATGGTGTCAATTTTTGTTTGATAATCGCTGCTATGAAGCACCTTGGGACATTTTATTACGTTAAAGGTGCCAAGTTGTTGTTGTATATTCAGACACCCGTTCACAGCTGTGGGCAACAGGCACAATCATTTCAGCCAAAATTCCAGGAGTTGCCAATTCTAAGAATGACAAAAATAAAAATGGAACTATTAGAAATCTCTCAATTGTAGACAACAGGGTTGAAATTGCCCTGTTTAGCGATGCCCATTAGCGCCTCCAGGGGGCGCTAATGGGTCACGAACAGTTTTTGCCCAGGGGTGGGGGTGACACACTACCAGCTCTCACGAAATTGTGCGGGAGTTAGCAGAGGCGCTGTCACAGTAGCGCCGCACTCCGCCGGTAGCGTCCCAGGCCCCCACGCAACCAGCGATGACATCATCACCGTGCGTGGTGACCCCTTAGCGCCACGTGGCAACCCCTTTCAGCCTCGTGAGGAAAATTGGCCAGCACCCCGCGAGCCTGTGAGCACCGATGGTGGAGGGAATGGATGATTAAGGTGGTGGATGGGCTGTCGATCAAGTGGGCTGCTTTGTACTGGATGGTGTTGAGCTTCTTGAGTGTTGTTGCAGCTGCACTCATCCAGGCAAGTGGAGAGTATTCCTTCACATTTGCTTCTTTGCACATATGAAGACCTGTAGCACAAGACACCACCGGTAAAAGAAGAGGGCATATGAGTGAAATCAGCAGCTTCATCTGCATGCCAGATAAACAAATCGGGGTAGATTTTCAATTTCCCTACCTGGGTCTTAACCTAGTGGGGCAGATCATTCACCCTTTATACAACACGTCTGATTTTTGTTCATTGAAATTAATGGGAGGAAATTCAGGCATATTCTATAAAGGGTAGATGCTCCACCCCACTAGATTAGCACCCAGTTAGTGAAGACTAAAATCTATCCCATAGTGTGATCCTTAGTAGTCAGTAAAAAAAAGGCACCTTTCACAACCTCAGGATGTCCTGAAGTGCTTTACAGCCAATAAAGCACTTTTGAAGTATAGTCACTGTTGTAATGTAGCAAAGTTGCACCCAGCAAGCTCCCACAAACAGCAATATGATAATAACCATATATTCTGCTTTTTTGTGCTGTTGGTTGAGGGATAAATACTGGCCACGACACTACGGATAACTCCCCTGCTCTTCTTTGAAATAGTGGTCATGGGATCTTTTATGTCCACCTGAGAGAGCAGATGGGGCCTCCGTTTAACATTTTAGCCAAAAGAAAGCACCTGTGACAGTGCAATGCTCCCTCAGTACTGTGCTGGGGCTGTGAGCCCAGATTTTTGCTCAAGTCTCTGGAGTGGGACTGTGAACCTACAACCTTCAGACTCAGAGGTGCGAGCCATGTCATTTAAAACAAGCTAATTGAATAGAAGTACAAGATGTCAAGGGGGAAAAAAACTTTGGGGGGCAAAATTGCCCTGTGCCACGATTGGGGCGGTAATCTTCTGAGATCGAGACCTTTGGCGCCTGGCGCGGAAGTCTCGCCCCCACCGCGGAATTGCCCTTACCGCCCCTGAAAGGAAGCAGAGCACTATCTCCTGCACTCCACTTTCTTTGGGGGCGGTAACCGGGGTGATACAGGTGCAGCGTCCCGAATTCTGAATCCTCGGGAGCGAGGCCGTTCCAGATTTTGCGTTTTGCCAGATTTTGGACCGTCTTTCTGAAGTCACGAATCTGGAAACACCCGAGCCCAGGTTTGGGTATTTCTGGATTTCAGAACATCAGAAAGGGGGTGGGGGGGGGTGGGCGTTCGGGTCGCCGGACGGGGCCTCGCGCTGAGATGTTCGCGCGGGGCCTTGCCGCCATGGAGGCGTTCGGGCGGGGCCTCGCCATCGAGGAGATGTTCGCGCGGGGCCTCGCTGCCGAGATGATGTTTGCGTGGGCCCCGCCCGAAGAGATGTTCGGGTGGGGCCCCGTCGTAGAGGACGTGTTCGGGCGGGCTGGCTAGGTGAGGTCCGAGGTCAGGCGAGGGGCGGTGAGGTGAGGTCCGAGGTCGGGCAACGGAGAGGTGCAGTGCGGCGAGGTCCGAGGTCGAGGGAGGTCCGAGGTCGAGGGGCGGTGCGGTGAGGCCCAAGATCGGGCAGCAAGGTGAGGCCCGAGGTTGGACAGCGGCAGCGGTGAGGCAATGCCCGAGATCGGGCAGCAGCGGCACTTCGAAGTCAGCAGGGTCCGGATTCTGGAACACCCTGCCACCAATCGGTCCAGAGTCTGAATTCCGGAACAGTACCGATTCCGGCACTCCGGATTTTGGACTGGGGCGGGGAGCCAAGCGCTACGCCGTTGCAGCAACTCCGCAAACTACCGGGCAATTTCCCGGAAGGAGGTAGCAACCCACCACCCCCCCCACCCACCGCCCGTAAACTGTCTTGCGCCCCATTAGCGCCCCCCAGAGGTGCTAACGGAGCTATAAAAAGGGTCAATTTTGCCCCCTTGGATTAAAAATTATGAGAGCACCTGCTGCAATGTAACAACCTGAGATGTCACTCCTCTGCACTATTTAACATTTCTCTGACCTGAATTTGTCAGCGTGGAAATTCAAATGTCAGCCAAAGAACGCTTAAGGTTTAATTGACAGCTGTTTACATGACATGTTACTGGAATAAAATTAATGCAAAATGAACAAGATATTCTATTATAAATAGTTGACACAAAGATACATCCCTGCATCCAAATAATAAAGAACTTGCATTTCTATAGCACCTTTCATGAATTCATGTGCCAAAGCGCTTTATCGCCAATGAAGTACTTTTTGAAGTGTAGTCACCTTGTAATGTTGGGAAACGCGGCAGCCGATTTGTGTACAGCAAGCTCCCACAAACAGCAATATAATAATGACCAGATCATTTGATTTTTATTGTCATTAGTTCAGGGGGAAATATTGTGCAGGACACTGGGGGGAACGCCCACTGTTCTTCATCAAAATAGTGTTCGTGGGATCTTTTAGGTCCACCTGAGAGAGCAGACGGGGGCTTCGGTTTCACGTCTCATCCAAAAGACGGCACCTCCGACAGTGCAGCACTCCCTCAGCACTGCAATGGGAGTGTCAGCGTAGTTTATAAGTAACATCAAAATGTATGTGTGTTGGGGGAGGGTGGAAGGGAGAGGGTTAATCTTCCCTTCGCAAATCTTCCCTTAGCATGTTAGCTTGTAACTAGGTTGTTTACCAACTTGCAGTGAATTTACCATCTAATCCTTAGCATACTAGATACACACTGAAATGCAGAAGCTATAAATACGATGCTTCCCTTTACTTCAAAGTAGTTCTACATATTACTCTATTACAAACCCGTCCAACCATTACTGTACTCACTGTGCCGCTCCCCTCCGTGAAACTGCTTTAAGCTGTGTGATTATACACAATTTGGTTATGCATTATTATTCCATCCACATTTTTAAAAAATTGCACTAAGTTATGGCAAACGGTTCCAATTTATTAACAGTATATATATGTGTGTTTAAACTGTGACAGTTCTATGATTCTAGTTGTGCAACATGTTTTACGTAATGTGCAACCAAAGTATGCACATTAACGCGTGGTTGCAGTGTTTCGTGCCTTGTTTTCTGAGAGTTTTCTTCCCCGAAGTGTCGGGCTGAAGGTTCAATTGCAGTTCATGGAAAAGGACGTCTTGTACCCAGCGGCGAGAATCCTCAATAACAACATGCCCTCGTTGAACCATTACACTGACATGTTCAACACATCAGCACAACGTTACACCCCCTTCCACTTAAAAGGGATACAACTCAAGGTCGAGCGAAAAATGCTCTGAAACTCCGAACTACACTGTAGGCAATGCTGAATGTGATTTCAGCAGGTTGCAAGCTTTCTGCACAAAAAAACTTTGCAGTCTTTTTTACTTTTTTTTCAAAAAAAGTTATGGTTGCAAAAACAAACATTTGCTGCAATCACCGCTGTGAGACCACACCGGGACACGCTGTCTGATAGTTGCTTGCTCGGATTGTAGAGGGAGAGGGAGGGAGAGTGTGGGTGCACAGTTTGGGTTCACAGTTCTGGGAGACGTGTCGATATCAGCTCGCTGCTGACTTTAGTCACTTAATCTCACCTGAACTAGATAATAGTTTGCTACAAAACACAACACGTGGTAGCACATCTCTATCCACCTGTTTTTCTGTACTGTTGCAAAGTGAAGTATGCAAATCAAGAGAATCGAATGACTGCATCGGAACAGTGAAAATATCAGATTTTTGCTGCATTGATTCTGGTTCGGTTTTGGGTCCACATTTGATACTGTACCCCACCCACCCACACCTTGCTTGACTTTGATCAAGAAAAAACCACTTTACAGCTGTGAGCTTAGTGTTATACCTCGTGTCGGCGGTAACATGTTATGTAACCCAAGTTATCTCAGAGTGAGACATTGTGTCCAAGAACAGTAAACAAGACTATAATGTTCCGCCAGAGTTGGAAGTATTCTATTAAAGAACTCGCGGCGACCTCGCCTCAGCTGCTGGCTTCCTGTTTTTTTTAAAAAAGCACATTGCGTTACAAATGGAAAAGCCTGACTGTATCTTAAAAAGGCGATGTCAAATTCTGAGAAGGTTAAGGGAAGATTTATAAAGGTGTTCAAAATCAGGAAGGGTTTTGATAGAGTAAATAAGGTGAAACTGCTTCCAGTGGCAGGAGGGTCGAGAGGACACAGATGAGATTTTGGTTCATGCAGCGAGTTATGATGATCTGGAATGCACTACCTGAAAGGGCGGTGGAAGCAGATTCGATATTGGCCCAGAATTTCCAACATCCCGGGTCCGTACGAAGTTTCTACGGACTCGAGAAGGCATCGGAAAAGCCAGTTTTCAGTGCGCAATGCGCAATGCGCACACGCTGAAAACCGGCTTTTCCGATCTGTCAAGATCCGCAGATCGAGAGCGAGGACATTTGTACATGGAAGTTTGTGCTATTTACCCATATCTTGCACGGCAAATGTCCTCAAAACTCTTGCGTCTGAAAAAGCAGGCGCATTGCTTACTTTTACATGTGTAAGAGTTTAAAAACATAGAAGAAACAGGTTTAAAATAAAAATTTAAAAAACACATTTATGTTAAAACCCTGCCCACTCAGGTAATGTTATTTTAAACTCTAACCCTAACTTTTTTTTTAATCGGGAATTTTTTTTCTTTAAAAAACATGTGTAACATTTTTTAATTTCTAATAGTTTATTGTGTGAGGTATTTTTTAAATGTTTTATGCAGTGTTTGTGCATTTTGGGGTTTTTCTCATTCATAGTAATAGGAGATTCGTAACTCCGAATCTCCTATTACTATGAATGAGAAAATACTTACCTATGATTGGGTGTCCAGGCCCACGTGACTCCTGTGGACATCCCAACGTGCATGCGCTGTGCGTTGCAGGGAGAGGAGGCCTGTGGATCGGGAGTTCCAGTGGGTGCAGCAGCTTCAGGTAAGTGCGCATTTTATTTCTATTTTTTTCTTGATTTGCCCGTGGGAAGCCCTCCTCGGAATTTCTGCTCCAATAACTTTCAAAAGGGAATTGGATAAATACTTGAAGGGAAAAAAATGCAGGGCTATGGGAAAAGAGCAGGGGGGAGTGGGACTAATTGGATAGCTCTTTTAAAGAGCCGGCACAAGTAAGATGGGCCGAATGGCCTCCTGTGCTGTATCATTCTATAATTCCATGATGGTGCCATGTTCCCCAGGATGTAGTATATCATAAATATATTCATATAAAAATAACATGAATTATCTGCCCAGCATTCAGCTTGCCACCTCAATCAGATCCCCAGACTCTTTCTATTTTTGATCAATTTCTAATGGAGAATGGGAATCTGGTCAGTGGCGATACAACAGATTAATATCAGAGGATTCCAGTCTCTTGTGTTCAGGTGAGGCACCCCATCAGTCACCCCACCTTCATCATCCACCCCACCATCATCCACCCCACCATTGGTCACCCCACCATCGTCATCGACCCCACCATCAGTCACCCCACCATCGTCATTGACCCCACCATCGTCATCGACCCCACCATCAGTCACCCCATCTTCATCATCCACCCCACCATCAGTCACCCCACCATTGGTCACCCCACCATCGTCATTGACCCCACCATCGTCATCGACCCCACCATCAGTCACCCCATCTTCATCATCCACCCCACCATCAGTCACCCCACCATTGGTCACCCCACCATTGGTCACCCCACCATCATCATCGACCCCACCATTGGTCACCCCACCATTGGTCACCCCACCATCGTCATCCACCCCACCATCAGTCACCCCACCATTGGTCACCCCACCATCGGTCACCCCACCATCGTCATCGACCCCACCATTGGTCACCCCACCATCATCATCGACCCCACCATTGGTCACCCCACCATTGGTCACCCCACCATCGTCATCCACCCCACCATTGGTCACCCCACCATCATCCACCCCTAGAGCAGGGAACTGCAAATTCTCTGATGTTAATGTGTATACATGCATAGGAACAGGAGTAGGCCATTCAACCCCTTAAACTTATTCAGTCAGATCATGGCTGATCTGTATTTCAACTGCCATCCGCTGAACTTGGTTCTGTATCCCTTAATACCCCTTGCCTAACAAAAATCTATCAATCTCAGTTTTGAAATTTTCAATTGACCACCAGCCTCAACAGCTTTTTGGGGGAGTGAGTTGCAGATTTTCACTACCCTTTGTGTGAAGAAGTGCTTCCTGATATCACCCTTGAACAACCTAGCTGTAATTTTAAAGTCATGCCCTCTTGTTCTGGACCCTCCCACCAGAGGAAATAGTTTCTCTCTATCTACCCGATCAAGTCCTTTAATCATCTTAAACACCTGTTAGGCCACTCCTTAATCTTCTAGAGCCAAGGAACTAGAGCATCTCCAGCAGTGCAGTACCCCCTCTAGTACTGCACTGGGAGTGTCAGTCTAGATTTTGTGTTCAAGGTCTCTGGAGTGGGACTGTGAACCCACAATCTTCTGACTCAGAGGCAAGAGTGCTATCCACTGAGCCACAGCATTTTGCCCAAACCAGCTTCTGCCCCTTTCTCTTTTACAGATTAGGCCCAGTCAATCACCCTGGCTCCTTGGAGTCTGAAAACTTTGAATCAATTGATTCAAGTCAGGATGATGTGTGACTTGGAGTGGAACATGGAGGTGGTGGTGTCCCCATGCACCTGCTGCCCTTGTCCTTCGAGGTGGTAGAGGTCGCAGGTTTGGGAGGTGCTGCCAGAGAAGCCTTGGTGAGTTGCTGCAGTGCATCTTGTAGATGGTACACACTGCAGCTATGGTACGCCAGTGATGGAGGGATTGGATGTATAAGGTGGTAGATGGGGTGCCAATCAGGCGGGCTGCTTTGTCCTGGATGGTGTTGAGCTTCTTAAGTGTTGTTGGAGCTGCACTCATCCAGGCAAGTGGGGAGTATTCCATCACACTCCTGACTTGTGCCTTGTTGATGGTGGAATGGTTCGGGGAGTCAGGAGGGGAGACACTCACCACATAATAACCAGCCTCTGACCTGCTCTTGTTGCCACAGTAGTTATGTGGCTGGTCCGGTTAAGTTTCTGGTCAATGGTGACCCCCAGGATGTTGATGATAATGCTGTTGAATGTCAAGGGGAGGTGGTTAGACTCTGGAGATAGTCATTTCCTGGCACTTGTGTGGTGCAAATGTTACTTGCCACTTATCAGCCCAAGCCTGAATGTTGTCCAGGCCTTGCTGCATGCGGGCATGGACTGCTCCATTATCTGAGGAGTTGCGAATGGAACTGAACACTGTGCAGTCATCAGCGAACATCCCCACTTCTGACCTTATGATGGAGGGAAGGTCATCAATGAAGCAGCTGAAGATGGTTGAGTCTAGGACACTAACCTGAGGAACTCCTGCAGCGATGTCCTGGGGCTGTGATGATTGAACTCCAACCACCACAACCATCTTCCTTTGTGCTAGGTATGACTCCAGCCAGTGGAGAGTTTCCCCCCTGATTCCCATTGACTTCAGTTTTACTAGGGCTCCTTGATGCCACACTCGGTCAAATGCTGCCTTGATGTCAAGGGCTGTCACTCTCACCTCACCCCTGGAATTCAGCTCTTTTGTCCATGTTTGGACCAAGGCTGTAATGAGGTCTGGGGCCAAGTGGCGGAACCCAAACTGGACATTGGTAAGCAGGTTATTTGTAAGTGCCACTTGATAGCACTATTGACAACACCTTCTATCACTTTGCTGATGATTGATAGTAGACTGGAGGGCAATAATTGGCCGGATTGGATCTACACAGCTTTTTGTGGACAGGACATACTTGGGAAGTTTTCCACATTGTTGGGTAGATGCCAGTGTTATAACTGTACTGGAACAGCTTGGCTAAAGGCACGGCTAGTTCTGGAGCATAAGTCTTCAGCACGACAGTCGGGATATTGTCGGGGCCCATAGCTTTTGATGTATCCAGTGCGCTCAGCCTTTTCTTGATGTCACTTAGAGTGAACCGAATTGGCTGAAGACTGGCTTCTGTGATGGAGGAGGCTGATATGGATCATCCACTCAGCACTTCTGGCTGAAGATGGTTGTAAATGCTTCAGCCTTGTCTTTTGCACTCACGTGCTGGGCTCCACCATCATTGAGGATGGGGATATTCATGGAGCCTCCTCCTCCCATTAATTGTTTAATGCTCCACTACCATTCACAATTGCATGTGGCAGGATTACAGAGCTTTAATCTGATCCATTGGTTGTGGGATCGCTTAGCCTTGTCTATAGCATGCTGCTTCCGCTTTTTAGCATGCGTATTGTCCTGTGTTGCAGCTTCCCCAGGTTGGCGCCTGGTGCTGCTCCTGGCACGCTCTTCTACACTCTTCATTGACCAGGGTTGGTCCCCTGGCTTGATGGTAATGGTAGAGTGAGGGATATGGCAGGCCATGAGGTTACAGATTGTGGTGGAGTACAATTCTGTTGCTGCTGATAGCTCACGGCACCTCAAGGATGCCCAGTTTTGAGCTGCTAGATCTGTTCTGAATCTATCTCATTTACCACGATGGTAGTGCCACACAACATGATGGATGGTGTTCTCAGTGTGAAGACGAGACTTCATCTCCACAATGACTGTGTGGTGGTTGCTGCTACCAATACTGTCATGGACAGATACATCTGCAACAGGTAAATTGGTGAGGACGAGGTCAAGAAGGTTTTTCCCTCATGTTGATTCTTTCACCACCTGTTGCAGGCCCAGTCTGGCAGTTAGGTCCTTCAGGACTCGGCTAGCTCAGTCAGTAGTTGTGCTTCCGAGACACTCTTGATGATAGACGTTGAAGTCCCACACCCAGAGTATCTTCTGTGCCCTTGAAATCCCCCAATGTTGCACAAGTTGGCACCTATGGCAAGTACCTGCAAGAGTTGTGAGGGTGGAATTGTTGGGACCGCCTATCCAGCAGTTGGCCCTAAGACTCATCTAAGGGTTTAGGGTGAGTAAGTGGCGAGCTTTACAGGAAGTGGACCCTGATGGTATATTTGATTTTCTACGGGTTTGCCAGATTATCCTTGGTTATGTACTTTGCTCCAGATCTTAAGCAGCTGGATTTTCGGCTTTGCCGATTTCACGGTGAAAATGGAGGCCAGGTGTGAAATTAGCCGCCCAATTAACGTTTGCGATTAATTGCTTAACTTTCGTCATTTCTGTCCTGCGCAAGGGCGCAGCGCAAAGGGAGGCGTTGAACTATTTTTGCAGTGCAAAAACAGGAACCTTGGCAACTTTAGTGCGAGGCCAGGAGCGTTTCGAGAGAGGCCCCTGCCACCCACCCCCCCCCCCCCCCGCCCTCCCACCCTCCCAAAAAATCCCAAAAAACATTGGCAACACCCTTACCTCACAAATCGCTGCAAAATTATAAAAAAATAAAAACTGGAACTTACCTTTTTTGCAGTTTATCTAACTCACCGCCGCCGGCAGGACTGCACTGCTGTGTTTTCCCTGGCGGTCATTGTGGGGCGCGTTTCGTGACGACAGGTCGGGTGAGACTCGAAACCCGCAGCGGTGTTGCAATGTGAGCCGTTGCACACCTGGCGCAGCTTTCCCTGCCGGTGCTTCTAAGCACCGCCTCAAAAACTGACCCGAGGATCACGACAGGGCGAAAAACAGCTGACCGCCCCATTTTTCACCACGGAGGGTCAAAACCCGCCGAAAACCAGGTCGCAAATGACCCAATCGACCAGCCCATTATCTCCTTAATTTGTTGGCATGCTTTCAATTGCTAATAAACCTGCTAATAAAACTTCTTTTCATTATCTTGTTGATTTGTAATACAGAATTGTATAATTGATATGCTCAAGTTTCTGCCTCACCCCTCCCTATTTCTGTAATCCCCTCCAACTCTACAACCCTCTGAGATCTCTGCATTCCTCCAAATCTGGCTTCTTTTGCATTCCCGATTTGTTTCGCTCCACCATTGGCGGCTATAGTATCCCTTGTTGACAGCTTGGGAAAGAGACCAGTTCTCAGCCCTTTGTCTATGCTGTTGAGCTTGCTGCAACTTCCACCTCCGCAACATTGGACATCTCCGCCCCCTGTATCAGCTCATCTGCTGTTGAGACCCTCAGCCATGCCTTTTTTACCTGTAGACTTGACTATTACAATGCTCCCCTGGCCAACTTCCCACCTTGCACCCACCGTAAACTTGAGCTCATCCAAAGCTCTGTGCCTGTATCCTAACTCGCACCAGATCCCGTTCATCCATCGCCTTTTTCTTTTGTAGTTGAAGCCTTCAGAAAGCCCACAGTAGAACCCACACGTGTGCTCGCTGAACTACATTTGCTCCTGGTTCAGCATCACTTCGATTTAAAAATTCTTATTCTTGTTTTCTAATCCCTCCCTGACCTTGCCCCTCCCTATCTCTGTAATCTCCTCCAGCCCTACAGCCCTCCGAGATCTCTGCGCTTTTCTAATTCTGGCCTCTTGCACATCCTCGATTTTCATCGCTCCACCATTGGCAGCCGTGCCTTCAGCTGCCTGGGCCCTATGCTCTGGAATTCTCTCCCTAAACTTCCTCGCCTCTTTTCTCCTTTAAAACGCTCATTAAAACCTGCCTCTGAACTGTCCTAATGTCTCCTTATGTGGTTCATTGTCAAATTTTGTTTGATAATGCCCCTGAGGCAAGTTGTTGTTGTTTCTTGTGTGAAGCATCAATGGCAGAATTCCATGTCCCAGTGTCTGTGGGTTTCCCTTGGGCCTCCGTACTCGCTAAATCTAATGGGGATCTATGTCTGCTGAGAGCAGGTGTGCGTTCCACTGTGGGCTTTCTGAAGGCTTCAAGTACAAAATAAAAAGGTAATTGATCTCAGTGGGATCAATTACCTGAAGTAAGTTGCCTCCCTGATGGAGGTGAAGAAAATTACATCACCAGCTTTCTTCACCCTCATCAGGCCCCAGTTGTTACCTCTTGGATAGGTAGGCTGCCACCCCAAGTCACTTCAATGGGTGGGGGGAGTACCTCTGATGTGCTGCTACAAGCATGGTCTAACAACCAACCTATTCAAATAACCCTATTCCCAGGATTTAGGATGGAGTCAACAGTTGCTCAGTGGAAGTTCCACCTCACTGAACTTGCACATCCTCCAAATACATTGTAGGATTTTTAGGCTTTTATTATATTTCTTGAATAAACACATTACATTGCATAGAAATTATACAACATAAACAGGTCAATCAGCCCAACTGGTCTATGCCATGTTTATACTTCACATGAACTTCCTCTCACCATACTTCATCTCACCCTATCAGCATAAGCTTCTATTCCTTTCTCTCTCATGTGTTTATCTAGCTTCCCTTTAAATGATGAAGGATGGGAGGAGGCTCAAGTGGAGCATAAATGCTGGCATGGACTGGATGGAGCGAATGGTCTGTTTCTGTGCTGTATATTCTATGTAAAATAGATGTATGCTTTTTGCCTCAACTACTGCTTGTGGTAACGTTATAAATGTTATATCAAAGCTAAAATTGCTGTTAATATGAAAGGGTAAATATATATCTTGAATTCGCACACATAAAAAAGGGAAGGTGGCTCAACCGTGGCTATCTAGGGAAATCAGGGATAGTATTAAAGCCAAGGAAGTGGCATACAAATTGGCCAGAAATAGCAGCGAACCTGGGGACTGGGAGAAATTTAGAACTCGGCAGAGGAGGACAAAGGGTTTGATTAGGGCAGGGAAAATGGAGTACGAGAAGAAGCTTGCAGGGAACATTAAGGCGGATTGCAAAAGTTTCTATAGGTATGTAAAGAGAAAAAGGTTAGTAAAGACAAACGTAGGTCCCCTGCAGTCAGAATCAGGGGAAGTCATAACGGGGAACAAAGAAATGGCAGACCAATTGAACAAGTACTTTGGTTCGGTATTCACGAAGGAGGATACAAACAACCTTCCGGATATAAAAGGGGTCAAAGGGTCTAGTAAGGAGGGGAAACTGAGGGAAATCTTTATTAGTCGGGAAATTGTGTTGGGGAAATTGATGGGATTGAAGGCCGATAAATCCCAGGGCCTGATGGATTGCATCCCAGAGTACTTAAGGAGGTGGCCTTGGAAATAGCGGATGCATTGACAGTCATTTTCCAACATTCCATTGACTCTGGATCAGTTCCTATGGAGTGGAGGGTAGCCAATGTAACCCCACTTTTTAAAAAAGGAGGGAGAGAGAAAACAGGGAATTATAGACCGGTCAGCCTGACCTCAGTAGTGGGTAAAATGATGGAATCAATTATTAAGGATGTCATAGCAGTGCATCTGGAAAATGGTGACATGATAGGTCCAAGTCAGCATGGATTTGTGAAAGGGAAATCATGCTTGACAAATCTTCTGGAATTTTTTGAGGATGTTTCCAGTAAAGTGGACAAAGGAGAACCAGTTGATGTGGTATATTTGGACTTTCAGAAGGCTTTCGACAAGGTCCCACACAAGAGATTAATGTGCAAAGTTAAAGCACATGGGATTGGGGGTAGTGTGCTGACGTGGATTGAGAACTGGTTGTCAGACAGGAAGCAAAGAGTAGGAGTAAACGGGTACTTTTCAGAATGGCAGGCAGTGACTAGTGGGGTGCCGCAAGGTTCTGTGCTGGGGCCCCAGCTGTTTACATTGTACATTAATGATTTAGACGAGGGGATTAAATGTAGTATCTCCAAATTTGCGGATGACACTAAGTTGGGTGGCAGTGTGAGCTGCGAGGAGGATGCTATTAGGCTGCAGAGTGACTTGGATAGGTTAGGTGAGTGGGCAAATGCATGGCAGATGAAGTATAATGTGGATAAATGTGAGGTTATCCACTTTGGTGGTAAAAACAGAGAGACAGACTATTATCTGAATGGTGACAGATTAGGAAAAGGGAAGGTGCAACGAGACCTGGGTGTCATGGTACATCAGTCATTGAAGGTTAGCATGCAGGTACAGCAGGCGGTTAAGAAAGCAAATGGCATGTTGGCCTTCATAGCGAGGGGATTTGAATACAGGGGCAGGGAGGTGTTGCTACAGTTGTACAGGGCCTTGGTGAGGCCACACCTGGAGTATTGTGTACAGTTTTGGTCTCCTAACTTGAGGAAGGACATTCTTGCTATTGAGGGAGTGCAGCGAAGATTCACCAGACTGATTCCCGGGATGGCGGGACTGACCTATCAAGAAAGACTGGATCAACTGGGCTTGTATTCACTGGAGTTCAGAAGAATGAGAGGGGACCTCATGGAAACGTTTAAAATTCTGACGGGTTTAGACCGGTTAGATGCAGGAAGAATGTTCCCAATGTTGGGGAAGTCCAGAACCAGGGGTCACAGTCTGAGGATAAGGGGTAAGCCATTTAGGACCGAGATGAGGAGAAACTTCTTCACCCAGAGAGTGGTGAACCTGTGGAATTCTCTACCACAGAAAGTAGTTGAGGCCAATTCACTAAATATATTCAAAAGGGAGTTAGATGAAGTCCTTACTACTCGGGGGATCAAGGGTTATGGCGAGAAAGCAGGAAGGGGGTACTGAAGTTTCATGTTCAGCCATGAACTCATTGAATGGCGGTGCAGGCTAGAAGGGCTGAATGGCCTGGTCCTGCACCTATTTTCTATGTTTCTATACATACATGGCATAAAAGGAGATATGATTATGGTTACTCGTATGTTTAATTATCTGTACATACCACATTTTAGTCTTCAGAATGTTGGTTGAAGATAGTCTTGAAAGCAGAGACATTTTGTGTAAATAGTCCAAGTTCTGTTCTCATGTATAATAAATAGAGAGCATCATTAACCATAATCATCTATTCCCAACTATGGTACCACTGGAGTAAAACTTCAAATTAGTAGGAATTAGGAGGGTCTAAAGAAAGCATAATTATGTTATAAAACAATAAAGGTGACAACAACTTGCATTTATACAGCTCCTTTAACATAGTAAAACATCCTAAGGCACTTCATAGAAACGTTATCAGACAAAATTTGACACTTAGCCACGTAAGGAGATAGTGGGACAGATGACCAAAAGCTCGGTCAAAGGGGTAGGTTTCAAGGAGCTTCTTCAAGGAGCAGAGAACAATGGAGAGGTTTAGGGAGGGAATTCCCGAGCTCAGGGCCCAGACAGCTGAAGGAACGGTCGCCAATGGTGGAACGATGGAAGTGGGGGATGCACAAGAGGCCAGAGTTGTTGGCCGCAGAGATCTCGGAGGGTTGTCGTGCCAGAAGAGGATACAAAGGTAGGGAGGGGGGGTGACGAGGTTATGGAGGGATACGAAAACAAAGGATGAGAATTTTAAACTCGAAGCGTTGCTGGGAAGCAGGGAGACAAACACATTTTAACAAAAAAAATGAGCATTTCCCCTTTAAGATTATCATCATCATCATCATAGGCAGTCCCTCGGAATCGAGGAAGACTTGCTTCCACTCTTAGAATGAGTCCTTAGGTGGCTGAACAGTGCAATACGTGAACCACAGTCCCTGTCACAGGTGGGGCAGATAGTCGTTGAGGGAAGGGATGGGTGGGACAGGTTTGCCGCATGCTCTTTCCGCTGCCTGTGCTTGATTTCTGCATGCTCTCGGCGATGAGACTCGAGGCGCTCAGCACCCTCCCGGATGCACTTCCGCTACTTAGGGCAGCCTTTGGCCAGAGACTCCCAGGTGTCAGTGGGGATGTTGCACTTTATCAGGGAAGCTTTGAGGGTGTCCTTGTAAGGTTTCCTCTGCCCACCTTTGGCTCGTTTGCCGTGAAGGAGTTCCGAATAGAGCGCTGCTTTGGGAGTCTCGTGTCTGGCATGCGGACAATATGGCCTGCCCAGCGGAGCTGATCACGTTTGGTCAGTGCTTCAATGCTGGGGATGTTAGCCTGTTCGAGGACGCTAATGTTGGTGCGTCTGTTCTCCCAGGGGATTTGTCGGATCTTGCGGAGACATTAAGATTATACGCAGCAACTGGAGCCAAGCATGAAAAAAAGTCCCGCCCTTGCACGGATTTGCCTTGGTTAAGTCAGCGTGAACGTGACTCTGTGTGCATCTGGAGCAGCTGTTTCCTGTCCACGGTCAGGTTAATATGAATGGAGGAGCCTCCAGGTGTTTGGAACCCTTGTGAACAGAACGCCGCGCGTCCAATCAAGAGGCGCTTCCATTGTGACGTGTATAATTGGGGGGGGGGGGAGGAGAATTCCAGATGTTGGTTAGGCTGCGAAAGAACATCGCGAAGTTCACCACTAGTGCAGGACAGCGCGGCTGTGTATACAGTCTGTTACAGTATTACTCTTAACCTGGTCTCCTGCAAAAATAAGTAATTCTGCACGCCGATAAAAATAACCAACCTTTTATGGGGTAATCTTAATCCAGTTTGTATCTCCTTATTGGTTATTTTTCAGGAGAAAAAAGGAATACATTTTGTCAATATTCAATTGCACGTGTTTTATTTCCTAACATCGAGAAATGCAAGTAATTCCTCATTCTTAAAAGACAAATGCGTCCATCTAACACTGCCGTGGTGAAGAACAAATAGAGCTGGAAGCTTTGCTGTGTGTGTTTTTTTAATTGCAATGTGATTTGATATTTTATTGCAATATTGCTACATTTGCACGCCACGTGTTTTGCCATTTTGTGCGAGAGGGACGGAGCTTGGTCAATGCTACCAGCAGATTGCCTTCCTTAAAGATTGCTGCCGGTTTTGTTTTTTTAAAAAGCAAGGCGTGGGAAACTGCAGGAAATTTACTGATCATTTGTATTTGGAGCCATGTCTGCTGTTGCTTATATCGATTATCTGGCGGCCGAGTGCTTGGTTTCCATCTCCAGTCGCCCTATCGTGCACCAGTCTCCTGTGCAGGAGTTGAGTGAAGAGGGTGGGAGAGACACCAGGGAGGGCTGGAAGGAAGGCGGCTCCCTGCTCACCATGGCCAGGATCTTGGCGGACCTGAGCAAATGCAGACCTCTCTCCCAGTTCGGGTCCAATCACTCCGAAAGCTCCACCGATTCCGAGGGCGACGCTTGCATCTTGACCGGAAGAGGTCAGCAGCACCTGGAGCTGGAGCCGCATCTTCCGCCGGAGCTCGGACTGCGACAGTGTAACGCAACGGGCGAAGTGAAGACCTTCTCCGGCAAGAGACACGAGTGCACCTACACTGGATGTGGCAAAGTCTACGGGAAGTCTTCCCATTTAAAGGCGCATTTCCGAACGCACACAGGTCAGTGTTACAGCCCTCGCATTCAAATGAGTATTGTGTTTCAGTAAAGTTGTGATTTCCCCCCAACTTTTTAAAAGAGAAAAGTCATATAGAATCATGCAGCACAGAAGGAGGCCATTCAGCCCATCGTGCCTTTGCCGGCATTTTGAAAGAGCTATCCAATTAGTCCCATTCCCTGCTCTTTCCCCAAAGCCCTGATTTTTTTTCCTTTTCAAGTATTTATCCAATTCATTTTGAAAGTTACTATTAAATCTGCTACCACCACCCTTTCAGGCAGAGCTTTCCAGATCGTAACAACTTGCTATGTAAAAACCTTGCTCCTCATCTCCCCTCTGGTTCTTTTGCCAATTATTATAACTGTGACCTCTGGTTACTGACACTCCTGCCACTATAAAGAGTTTCCCCCTATGTACTCTTATCAAAAATGATACAATTCCATATAATTCAGAGGGTGGAAGGGATAAGTTTAGAATTTAGTTCACTAGCCTCATATTACATTGCTGGAGAAGTGGGCAGTTGTTTAGAGTTTCAGGGTATTTTGTTGCTGTGGAGGGGGTGTGCCTGGGTGTAACTTTCAATTGTGGATGTGGGTGTGGATTTCACTCACTCAGCCTGCTAATTACTTGGGTGATTGAAATGGCTGTAACAAGATTTTTAATCCATTCATACGATGTGGGCGTCACTGGCAAGGCCAGCATTTATTGTCCATCCCACTTGCCCTGGAGAAGGTGGTGGTAAGCCGCATTCTTGAACTGCTGAAGTCTGTGTTGTGAAGGTACTCCCATAGTGCTGTTAGGGAGGAAATTCCAGGATTTTGACCCAGCAGCGGTGAAGGAACAGCAATATATTTCCAAGTCAGGATGGTGTGTGACTTGGAGGGAAACATGGAGGTGGTGGTGTTCCCATGCATCTGCTGCCCTTGCCCTTCTAGGTAGTAGAGGTCATGGGTTTAGGAGGAGCTACCAAAGATGCCTTGGCGAGTTGTTGCAGTGTTACTTCTAGATAGTACACACTGCAGCCACGGTGCGCCGGTGGTGGAGGGAGTGAAAGTTTAAGGTGGTGGATGGGGTGTCACTTAAGCAGGCTGCTTCATCTTTGATGGTGTCGAGCTTCTTGAGTGTTGTTGGAGCTGCACTCATCCAGCAAATTGCGCCATGGAAATGATTGTGCTTTGTGTTTACATTTGGGGTAGTGGAGATATGAGGCAAGCCATTTTGTTTTGTTTAAGAAACTCTTGTTGGGTCTATATAGTTGACAGACCACAGATGCCTTGTGCTATTTTCCGGGAATATAATGTACTGCAGTTAGTAAGATGTGGGATGTTAGTAAGAACAAAGATACCTCTAAGTATAATAAAGCAGTGATTATTGAGTAGCCACCTGTTGCTGGCTAACTTAAAAATGTACATTAATAGAAATAAAAATCAGTGTCTTTGATTTCATTTTTATTTCACCTTATTCGCAGAAGTTTTCTTAACAAATGTTTGTACCGCTTGCTGTCTTGCTTTGGAGGGAGTACCTGTTGGTCATATTATTCTACCATTAAAATTTGTTTTGGAAGCAATGAGTTACAAATATATGTCTTAACAGTGCAGGTTTAAAAAAGTTATTTAGGTGCAACAAAGAGGTTCAAGAGACTGTTCCTCCTCCTTCCCCCTCTGAGACTCCCACTTCTGTGGCAGACCGCTCCCACCCACTCCCATCCCACCTTTGCTCTGGAATTCCCTCCTTATACCTCTCTATCTCTTTCCTTCTTTAAGATGTGCTCTAAAACCTACCTCTTTGACCAAGCTTTTACATCACCTGTACGACTATCTCCTTATGTGGCTCGGTACCAATTCCTGTCTGCTAATTGATCCTGTGAAGCACCGTGGGACGTTTTCCGACGTTAAAGGCGCTATATAAATGAATGTTGTTGTACATTCACCTTACTGTGGAATTAACCCTATCAGCATATCCTTGTATTCCCTTTTCCCTCATGTACTCATCTAGCACCCCCCTTTAAATGGGCAGCTAGCATATGCAGTCAAGTTTCATGATGCTGATATTGGTTACAGGGCTAAATGAGTCAGAGTTTAGTGTGTAAAGGTTAACATCATTCAAAGCATGAGGAAGATCCAATCAGTGCAAGTAATCATTTGTTTTCTTTAGTCACTCTCCAGACACTCCAACAAGCTCTCGCCTAATAGTCCCTGAAGAGAAGGCGTGTATTTCCAGACCTTAGTTTTGACTACTGGCTTAAACTCACTGTTAGCTCTTTAATATTCTTCCTAGTGAAAAGGTAGTATAGACAATAATAACCCAAAGGCTTTTCTGGCACAGGATTAGTGGAAAATATATTGGATGTTACATATAAAATAGTTAACATTAAGGTTCAGAAAAGCATGTACATTATTTTCACATTATTACACAAAAATAAATTGCATCGATTAAACTGAGTAAAACTGATTGTAACTATTGCATGTGTGTTCAAGTTCCTCCATGGCCTCGCCCCTCCCTATCTCTGTTACCTCCTTCAGCTCTACAACCCTCCGAGATCTCTGCGCTTCTCCAATTGTGGTCTCTTGTACATCTCCAATTTTCATAGCTCCACCGTTGGCGGTCATGCCTTCAGCTCTCTGGGTCCTAAGCTCTGGAATTTCCTCCCTAAACCTCTGTCTCTCTCCTCCTTTTAAGACGCTCCTTTTGGAGGTGCTGTCAACCTCAGTGAGCTCGAGGACAAGGAGCTCCAATGAATGATCAGAGGATGCTGCCTGTATCCTAACTCGCATCACGTCCCATTCACCCATCACCCCTATGCTTGCTGACTTGCATTGGCTCTCAGTCCGGCAACGCCTCAAATTTATAATTCTCTTCCTGGTTTTCAAATCATTTCATGGTCTTGCCTCTCCCTATCTCTGTGACCTTCAACCCTCTGAGAACACTGCATTGCTCCAATTCTAGCCTCTTGCACATCTCCAATTTTCATTGCCCAACTGTTAGCGGCCGTGCCTTCTGCTACCTAGGCCCTACACTCTGGCATTCCCTCCCTAAACCTCTCCGCGCCTCTCTCCTGCTTAAAGACGCTCCTTAAAATCTACCTCTTTGACCAAGCTTTTGGTCACCTGTCCTAATTTCTCCTTATGTGGCTTGGTGTCAAATCCTGCGTGGTAACACTCTTGTGAAGCATCTTGGGATGTTTTACTACGTTAAAGGCGCTATATAAATAGACGTTGTTGTACATTCACCTTACTGTGGAATTAAGCAACTTGACGATTGGAACCAAGCCTCGCACACTGGTGTTAACTAGGTCTGCCTTTGAAGTAATTATACAACTTGTATTTATATAGCGCCTTTAACGTCCTTTAACGTCGTGAAACATCCCAAGGCGCTTCACAGGAGTATTATGCAATAAAAGTTTGACAACGAGCTGCATAAGTACAAATTAGTGCAGGTGACCAAAAGCTTGGTCAAAGAGGTATGTTTTAAGGACCGTGTTGACAGAGGATAGAGAGGTTTAGGCAGTGAATTCCAGAGCTTGAGGCCTAGGCAACAGAAGGCACGGCCACCAATGGTGGAGCGATTATAATCAGGGCTGCTCAGGAGGGCAGAGTTAGAGGAGCGCAGACATCTCAGGGGGGTTATATGGCTGGAGGTGATTAGAGAGATAGGGAGGGCATATGCAAAAGACATGACTATCCGAAAGGAGGTTATACGGCAGTGTGGGTCAACTCCTATGAAAGTAAGATGCTCAGACTGGTGCCATTGAATCAGATAGGGTTTCTAGAGAAGACCCAAATTCATAACAATTGTATGGAAAAAGAAATCCTGTACGGTGATGGTGTCTTTAAAATGTTCTCTTTGCCCTATACAGGAGAAAGGCCCTTTCCTTGCAAATGGCCCAAATGTAGTAAAAGATTTTCCCGTTCCGATGAACTGACACGACATTACAGAACCCACACCGGCGAGAAAAGGTTCAAGTGCCCCATGTGCGAAAAATGTTTCATGAGGAGCGACCATTTGACCAAGCACGCCAGGCGGCATCCCGATTTTCATTCCAGCATGCTTCAAAAGCCACGGAGGAGAATTGGGTCTCTCCTATCCACGGCCCTTGAACCAGCAAGATAAAAGCCCAGCTTATGGGGAGGAACGAGATCAGCAGGCTGCTGATTGAAGTCGTTCTGCTGCCACTGTTAAAAATCGGTTGTGCAGTTTGTATTCTGCAGTCCAGTGCCATGGTCTTCAAACTCTGGTTGAATTTAGGAGTAGTTTCTGATCACGGGTCTGTGCTTGCTAGCGTTAATGTATCTCGCCAAATTTATCTCGCTTTGTGATACACAGTATCATTGCACTACAGCAGATTTCCAACACTTTTAGTAATTCTGGGTGCAGTTTGAAATGCAGGCTCCTGACGTACACAGTAATTACTACTCCTGTACTATTATCCTTTCAGCTGGTTTACTCTGAACACTTTTCTCATTTGGACAGGGACTTGGTCCAGTTAATAAATGCCTGGAGATGACTTTCATGTTTAGCATACTGTGTTACCGTACTGGATAAATAGGCACTAATTCCACTCGCTACCATCAGCCCTATGAGATGTAACTCTGAATTTGCACCAGGAAAAGCTCAAGATTCACAAGTGGAATTCTGTAGTGGGTCTCAGTTTAGTGGTTTAGTAGTTTAGTAGTTAGAAGACCCTTCTGAGGAAGAGCACAGTGGTCATTGTGGCTGTGTTGAAATGTGCCTTATTACTGCTCATGATGTATTTTAGGCATTTACCCCACAATGGGAAATGGGGAAAGGGGCAGAGGAGAAAATTATTTAAAATTTTACAGCATTGGAAAGTTATTAAGTCTTAATGGTTTTCTTTGTCAACTTTTTGAAAACCAAATGCTGGAAAATCTACCTCCATTTTTAGTCTACAGTAAAAGTATATTTACACTGTAATATGTGATAACTAATCTTAAAGTGTGAATGTATACGTAACTATATGTACCATGTATTGTCTGGTTTAACCCTTTTATTGCACGTAAATGCAATTATTTTTCCTTTCATCACATAAAATCTTGCAATTTCCATTTTCTTAAAGTTAAAAATGAGAAATTCAAATCGAAGTGTAGCTTCTAATTTTTTAAATGAGTACTATTTATTAGTACTAACATGAAGATACTTTGGGTTGAGCAGAAGGAAAATTAATCCTATTTTTGAAATTTAAAAATATAATTGTAAGAAAATGTTCAAAGGTCCAGTGGAGGGATGTTTATTATTGCAGATTATCACAACAATTATACAATAAAATCTCACTGTGCTTCTGTGGTTTACCTGTATATTTACTTATAAAGCTGGGTACATTAGTGCAGTGGTTCTCAAAACTTTTATTGTTTGAAGGACCCCATTTCAAATCGATTAGTAAGCATGGACCCCCCCCCCCCATCTAAATTATAATATTCAATGTGAACATGCTGCATGTAGTGTTTAAATAATAATGCTTTTAAGAAAACAGGTATTTACTTAGATATCAATGAGATGGGTGTACCTGCTCCTCATCAATTCTGGGTACTCCGCAGCAACAGATGACCACTATTAGCCATGTGTGCTGGACAAGTTTTAAAGCTGTCAGCAGGCTGGCCAAGGTGAGTGAGGGCACGAGCATTCCTGCACCTGCTGGAAGCATGACTCACCGCCATCCAGTCCCACTGACATGTTCTGTAACAGCTGCACTATGGGACTGTACGTGTTTCAGTGAATATGTTCAAGCATGTGTTTGAAAGGCCCCGCAGGCGCGCTGATTATGCGTTGGAAGATGGCACAGGTTCGCAGCGCCAGGGAGAGGAATCGGCTCGATCGGCAGGGAGCGCTCGTTGCAAATTGAGAGAGAGCTGTGGACCTCTTAGAACGTGGGCCCAGCCATTGAGAACCAAGAAGAACTGAATCAGTGTCGGTTTTTTATAAAGAGAAGCAGACTTAAAATCACCTCTGGAAAGTCTCTATGGTCAAATATCACAGATGCAGTAATTTTATTCAAGGCAGTCTAGTTCAGTTTGGTAGGATTTTACCTAGTTTGAAAGTCTTTTAAAATCTCTTTAAAACCACCGCCTCGCTCAACCCTTCCACTGTCTCTAGTTCATCAGACTGCTTGTCCGAGATCCAGTACTGGATGAGCAGAATCATAGAAGCTTACAGCATTTCGGCCCATCATGTTCATGCCGGCCAACAAGAGGCTATCCAGCCTAAACCCACTTTCCAGCTCTAGGTCCGTAACCCTGCAGGTTACGGCACTTCAAGTGCCCATCCAGTTACTTTTTAAATGTGTCAAGGGTTTCTGCCTCTACCATCCTTTCAGGCAGTGAGTTCCAGACCCCTACAACCCTCTGCGCGAAGAAATTTCCTCTCAAATCCCCTCTAAACCTTCTACCAATTACTTTAAATTTATGCCCCTGGTTGTTGACCCCTCTGCTAAGGGAAATAGATCCTTTCTATCCACTATAACTGGGTCCTTCATAATTTTATACACCTCAATGAGGTCTCCCCTCAGCCTCCTCTGTTCCAAGGAAAACAAACCCAGCCTATCCAATCTGTCCTCATAGCTAAGATTCTCCACTCCCGGCAACATCCTCGTAAATCTCTTCCGTACCCTCTCCAGTGCAATCACATCCTTCCTGTAATGCGGTGACTAGAACTGCACGCCTCAGTTAATAAAGCCAAACATTTCCATATGCCTTCTTAACCACGTTATCAACCTGGCCTGCTACCTTCAGGGATCTATGGACATGCAATCCAAGGTCCCTTTTGTTCCTCTACACTTCAGTGTCCTGCCATTTAATGTGTATTCCCTTTCCTTGTTAGCCCTCCCCAAATGCATTACCTCACACTTCTCTGGATTAAATTCCATTTGCCACTGTTCTGCCCACCTGACCAGTTGATTGATATCTTCCTGCACTCTACAGCTTTCTTCATTATCAACCACACAGCCGATTTTAGTATCATCTGCAAACTTCTTAATCATACCCCTATATTCAAGTCTAGATCATTGATGTATACCACAAAAAGCAAGGGACCTAGTACTGAGTCCTGCAGAACCCCACTGGAAAGATCCTTCCAGTCACAAAAACATCCATCAACCATTACCCTTTGCTTCCTGCCTCAGCCAATTTTGGATCCAAATTGCCACTTTGCCCTGGATCCCATAAGCTTTTACTTTCGTGATCAGTCTGCCATGTGGGACCTTATCAAAAGCTTTGCTAAAATCCATATACACTACATCATACACACTGCCCTCATCGACCCTCCTGGTTACCTCCTCGAAAAATTCTATCAAGTTAGTTGGAAATTTCCTCCAACTAAATAGTGGGAAGACAGAAGCCATTGTCTTCGGTCCCTGCTACAAACTCCGTTCCCTCGCCACCGACTCCACCCCTCTCCATGGCATTTATGTGAGGCTGAACCAGACTGTTCCCAACAACCTTGGTGTCGTATCTGACCCCGAGATGAACTTTCAACCACATTAATGCAATAGTTAGGAAAGACATTAGCTTGGATGATGTGGAATCTATATGGGTAGAGCTGCAGAACACCAAAGGGCAAAAAACGTTAGTAGGAGTTGTGTACAGACCTCCAAACAGTAATAGGGATGTTGGGGAGGGCATCAAACAGGAAATTAGGGGTGCATGCAATAAAGGTGTAGCAGTTATAATGGGTGACTTTAATATGCACATAGATTGGGCTAGCCAAACTGGAAGCAATACGGTGGAGGAGGATTTCCTGGAGTGCATAAGGGATGGTTTTCTAGACCAATATGTTGAGGAACCAACTAGGGGGGAGGCCATCTTAGACTGGGTGTTGTGTAATGAGAGAGGATTAATTAGCAATCTCATTGTGCGAGGCCCCTTGGGGAAGAGTGACCATAATATGGTGGAATTCTGCATTAGGATGGAGAATGAAACAGTAAATTCAGAGACCATGGTCCAGAACTTAAAGAAGGGTAACTTTGAAGGTATGAGGCGAGAATTGGCTAGGATAGATTGGCGAATGATACTTAGGGGGTTGACTGTGGATGGGCAATGGCAGACATTTAGAGACCGCATGGATGAAGTACAACAATTGTACATTCCTGTCTGGCGTAAAAATAAAAAGGGGAAGGTGGCTCAACCGTGGCTATCTAGGGAAATCAGGGATAGTATTAAAGCCAAGGAAGTGGCATACAAATTGGCCAGAAATAGCAGCGAACCTGGGGACTGGGAGAAATTTAGAACTCAGCAGAGGAGGACAAAGGGTTTGATTAGGACAGGGAAAATGGAGTACGAGAAGAAGCTTGCAGGGAACATTAAGGCGGATTGCAAAAGTTTCTATAGGTATGTAAAGAGAAAAAGGTTGGTGAAGACAAACGTAGGTCCCCTGCAGTCAGAATCAGGGGAAGTCATAACGGGGAACAAAGAAATGGCGGATCAATTGAACAAGTACTTTGGTTCGGTATTCACTAAGGAGGATACAAACAACCTTCCGGATATAAAAGGGGTCAGAGGGTCTAGTAAGGAAGAGGAACTGAGGGAAATCTTTATTAGTCGGGAAATTGTGTTGGGGAAATTGATGGGATTGAAGGCAGATAAATCCCCAGGGCCTGATGGCCTGCATCCTAGAGTACTTAAGGAGGTGGCCTTGGAAATAGCGGATGCATTGACAGTCATTTTCCAACATTCCATTGACTCTGGATCAGTTCCTATGGAGTGGAGGGTAGCCAATGTAACCCCACTTTTTAAAAAAGGAGGGAGAGAGAAAACAGGGAATTATAGACCGGTCAGCCTGACCTCAGTAGTGGGTAAAATGATGGAATCAATTATTAAGGATGTCATAGCAGTGCATCTGGAAAATGGTGACATGATAGGTCCAAGTCAGCATGGATTTGTGAAAGGGAAATCATGCTTGACAAATCTTCTGGAATTTTTTGAGGATGTTTCCAGTAAAGTGGACAAAGGAGAACCAGTTGATGTGGTATATTTGGACTTTCAGAAGGCTTTCGACAAGGTCCCACACAAGAGATTAATGTGCAAAGTTAAAGCACATGGGATTGGGGGTAGTGTGCTGACGTGGATTGAGAACTGGTTGTCAGACAGGAAGCAAAGAGTAGGAGTAAACGGGTACTTTTCAGAATGGCAGGCAGTGACTAGTGGAGTGCCGCAAGGTTCTGTGCTGGGGCCCCAGCTGTTTACATTGTACATTAATGATTTAGACGAGGGGATTAAATGCAGTATCTCCAAATTTGCGGATGATACTAAGTTGGGTGGCAGTGTGAGCTGCGAGGAGGATGCTATTAGGCTGCAGAGTGACTTGGATAGGTTAGGTGAGTGGGCAAATGCATGGCAGATGAAGTATAATGTGGATAAATGTGAGGTTATCCACTTTGGTGGTAAAAACAGAGAGACAGACTATTATCTGAATGGTGACAGATTAGGAAAAGGGAAGGTGCAACGAGACCTGGGTGTCATGGTACATCAGTCATTGAAGGTTGGCATGCAGGTACAGCAGGCGGTTAAGAAAGCAAATGGCATGTTGGCCTTCATAGCGAGGGGATTTGAATACAGGGGCAGGGAGGTGTTGCTACAGTTGTACAGGGCCTTGGTGAGGCCACACCTGGAGTATTGTGTACAGTTTTGGTCTCCTAACTTGAGGAAGGACATTCTTGCTATTGAGGGAGTGCAGCGAAGGTTCACCAGACTGATTCCCGGGATGGCGGGACTGACCTATCAAGAAAGATTGGATCAATTGGGCTTGTATTCACTGGAGTTCAGAAGAATGAGAGGGGACCTCATAGAAACGTTTAAAATTCTGACGGGTTTAGACAGGTTAGATGCAGAAAGAATGTTCCCAATGTTGGGGAAGTCCAGAACCAGGGGTCACAGTCTGAGGATAAGGGGTAAGCCATTTAGGACCGAGATGAGGAGAAACTTCTTCACCCAGAGAGTGGTGAACCTGTGGAATTCTCTACCACAGAAAGTAGTTGAGGCCAATTCACTAAATATATTCAAAAGGGAGTTAGATGAAGTCCTTACTACTCGGGGGATCAAGGGTTATGGCGAGAAAGCAGGAAGGGGGTACTGAAGTTTCATGTTCAGCCATGAACTCATTGAATGGCGGTGCAGGCTAGAAGGGCTGAATGGCCTGCTCCTGCACCTATTTTCTATGTTTTCTATATCCACACCATCACCAAGACCGCCTACTTCCACCTCCGTAACATCGCCCGACTCTGCCTCCATCTCAGCTCATCTGGCGCTGAAACCCTCATCTATTCCTTTGTTACCTCTAGACTGGACTATTCCAATGCACTCCTGGCCAACCTCCCATCTTCCACTCTCCATAAACTTGAGCTCACCCAAAACTCTGCTGCTCATACCCTAATGCACGCCAAGTCCCATTCATCCATCATGCCTGTGCTCGCTGACCTACATGTGTTCCCGGTCCGGGAGCCATCCAATTTTAAAATTCTCATCCTTGTTTTCAAATCCCTTCATAGCCTCACCCCTCCCATCTGTGTAATCTCCTTCAGCGATCTCCGCACTCCTCCAATTCTGACCTCTTGTGCATTCTGTTTTAATTGCTCCACCATTGGCGGTTGTGCCTTCAGCTGCCTAGGCCCTAAACACTGAAATTCCCTCCTTAAACCTTTCCACCTCTCCTCCTTTAAGACGCTCCTTAAAACCTCTCTCTTTGACCAAGCTTTTGGTTATCTGTCCTAATATCTCCTTGTAGCTCAGTGTCAAATCTGGCTCGATAACACTCCTGTGAAGTGGCTTGGAACATTTTACTTTAAAGGCGCTATATAAATGCAAATTGTTTTATTGCCAATTGTAAGCTAGGAAAAGTAGAAATCAAGATTGCTTTTATTAGACAGGTGACAGCCATCTCCTAGTGTTGAAGAAAAGTTAAATGTAAAATGGCTCGGGACTTATTCCTAAGCCCTGGTTTGTGAGCGATCTATAAATCCCAGAACAACAACATGAACTGGGTCTAATTAATATTTTACAGTTGGCCTGTTAGAGATGCAACAAGATCCAATTTCTACCCCCATATGAGTACTACCGATGACAGACTGGAGAAGCTGGGATTGTTCTCCTTGGAGCAGAGAAGATTCAGGGAAGATTTAATAGAGGTGTGCAAAAACATGAAAGGTTTTGAGAGAGTAAATAAGGAGAAACAGTTTCCAGTGTCAGGAGGATCAGTAACCAGAGGACACAGATGTAAGGTCATTGGCAAAAAAAAATACGGGGGTGGGGGGAGGGAAGGAAAAGAGTTTCAAATTATTATTTTTTGAACATAGGGTTATGATGATCTGGAATGCACTGCCTGAAAGCAAATTCAATAATAACTTTCAAAAGGGAATTGGATAAATACTTGACGGGGGAAAGAGCGGGGCAGTGGGTCTATTTGGTTAGCTCTTTCACAATGAACTGAACGGCCTACAGCTATGCTGTATGATCTATGATTCTAACTTCAAACAATTTAATTTGAAACAGGACAATTATAATCTACATAAACCCTTACACTATTTTAAACCACTGATGTGCAGTGTAATGATTCCTACTGGTTATTGACTTAATAAAACATAGTTCCCCCAAAATGATTTATTTTGTAGTAAATGTGATGGATATTAAGTAGATAAACGAACAGCTCCTTGGATAGCCCTGAAGATACAACACACATCTTCTAAACTGGTCATATTTAAATTAAGACAATAGCACCAATATTGGACAAAAATTAGGGCAATTGCCCTATATTTCTAGGTGAAGGCCTATGCATTTACTTGTGTCCTGTCACCTCGTGTTACCCTATTGTCTTGCTTTAAAACCGCTAGAGCTTTTATAGAACATCAAGCTGTAGTATTATGAATGGGAAGAATAGACAGTGGGTATTCCTTATTCAAAATGTAAGAAGCAGCGCTACTACTAGATATTTTTAAGCAAAAAAAAAGAGCAACAGAAGCAGTTTAATGTGCATTTATCCCTTTATAACACGCAAGAAAGTTGCAATAAGTCAGCAGAATATATTTCTCTAAATTAACCAGGGGGATTTCAATCAACTTTAGAAAAACCTGTTCACTCAAAAACTGCACACCAGACATTACGTTTGATGGGGGGGGGAAGAATCAGTTTAATGTAGGCGTAAAACTGAAGTACTTAAAAAAATTTTAGTTGTCAGCTCTCAACTCCCATCAGTTTTCCCAACTGCCATCGCACCAGGGTGTTGCTTCATCCGGAACCAAGTTCCCTTCCCAACATCTGCAGTTATCACCAAGACTGGCTCCTTCTACCTTCACAAAATTGCCACCAGCTCTCCCTCTCCCAACTATTATTTTCCTTCCCACTCACTGTCCCAACCATTCTCTGATTTTTACATAAGGAGTGATTTAATGGAGTTGATAGAAACTATTTCCTCTGATGGAGAGTGTCCAGAACAAGGGGGCATAACCTTAAAATTAGAGCTAGGCCGTTCAGGGGCGATATCGGGAAGCACTTCTTCACACAAAGGGTAGTGGAAATCTGGAACTCCCGCAAAAAACTGTTGAGGCTGGGGGTCAACTGAAAATTTCAAAACGGAGATCGATTTATTAGGCATGGGTATTAAGGGTACAGAACTAAGGAGAGTAAATGAAGTTAAGATACAGATTAGCCATTACCTAATTGAATGGTGGAACGAGCTTGAGGGGTAGAATGGCATCCTCCTGTTGCTATGCTATACAAGTGCAAATTGCTGTAAAAAAGAAAAATACTTAATTATAGCCTTCAGACCTACACAAAGGTATTTGCTGGTATTTTGTTAAAAAGCCTATGCAACCAAACTTTCCCATGCGTGATAGCCAAGCTCAGGGTGCATTCGGTGGGCCTTAAAAGTACTCATTGGTCTATTGATTATAAACTTCCACAGAGTGGCTCATTGTTCAACTTAATGACCCGGGAATTTATGGTAGGGATAACAGTGAGGCTATCAGCGTACGCTGGTAAGAGTAAATTGGACAGCAATTTCCGGCGACCACACATGCGCAGTTAAATGCAGAAACCAGGATGTTGTTGTCTGAGTTGCCCTGCTCCTCCAGAGGTTCACTACAGTGGTACCTCAGTGTGAAACTCGGCATTGAAACACTTGGAAGGGTGTGAAGTTGCTGTACTTACGTGATACCCATTAAACTCACCAGGAAAAGTTAGGGCTTGTCCATTCCAGTGCAAGTAAATTTTTAACGGGGTGATAAGTTTAAATTACTGTCAAACAACCACCCTGGCACTGAAAATTAACTTTAACAAGTGTGGTGTCTCATTCCTTCAGATTTGAATTATTGATGATTTTTTTTTAATGAATAATTTAAAAAGTTTTCTGTTTCTTTTTACCTCTCTCTTCATCCCTTCTTGGTTTCCCTCTCCTCTTTATTTCACTTTCTATACCTGATTTGGCATTGAATTAAATATTCTAACTTACACTTCCTGGTTCAGACTCTGCGTGCCTCAGTAAGGATTCTTCAATCTGATTGGTTAAGGAGATACACAGTTATTTGCCCTGTTCACACAGGTCCCAGATCCCCTGTAGAGGACGCCATGCGTTTTGAATCTCTAATCGCCGCAAGTTCCAGTGCAAAAGCCCACAGAAAATCAGCGAGCAAGTGTATGTGTAATGAATGGCGAGCACCGTTCGTTTGCTGCTGACTGCAAAATCCAGCCAATGTTTTTTTAAAACATTCCTGTGTTGACTTCAAGCCCAATGACACTGATGCAATTAATACACAGAGAAACAGCTCTACAGTACTCAAAAATGGGAGAGACTTTTAAAATGAAAGTTATTTATTTCAATTCAGAAAGGGACAGCAATAAACCTATCCGGCACAAAATACGGTGCATCTCAAAAAGGTGATTTTTTTTTGGCTTTTTAAATAAAATTAAGAGAATGCACGTTAGAAAAGAGTCAGTATACAAAACAAAACACGACACAGGTTCTCGAACAATAAAATTAAAACTGCAAAAATTCTTGAATGACAGTTTTATGAAAACGCACAAGGAAAATAAATAAATTTCTTATAGCGATTTCATTAAAAGCCAATGTGAGGGGGTGCAATCCCATTGACACCAAAAAGGAACAGGTCCAAAAAATGACATTCCAAATACCCACCGTTTAAAAGCAATTAGCTGAAGATATAAATATGGCAGCTTATGTATCTTTCTCGAAGTGTTAATGAGCCAATGCACTGGCAATGGGTAGTCAAAGTTCTCGTCACATTTATTGAATAAGTGGAATGTTTTTTTTTAAAAGACGCATTCTCCTAAGTTATACTGTGAATACTGCAAGTTCTTTCAGACAGCTTTCATAACATACTTCACTAATAAAAAAAAACTTGGAACACTAGAGCACTAACTATTCTGGATATTTTTGTTATCTTACAAAAATATAGCAGGCACTGCAGAGCAGCACAGCATCTTAAATAGCCAACCTTTCAATCCCCACCCCACCCCAAATATAAACAATACAGGTTTGAACCTCCCTTATCTGGAACCACCCCTCGTCTGGAACTATTCCCATGTGGTGCATGCGCAGAACTCCGACATGAACAAATTGAAGTCACTACCGATTCCCGCAATCGCTGGCCTGACCCAGTGATCCACCCCCCGAATGTTCCCTCTGCCGCACTCCCAGCCCCAAGCCAGCCGGCCCCAATACCCCTTTGCTCCGTACCTGTAGATCCAATTTAACGTGACCGGAAAAATCCCTTCTCCAGAACAGGCCAGATCCTGAGGGTTCCGGATAAGGGAGGTTCAACCTGTACTGATAAATGGATTAAAATTACAATTTAAAAAAAATAGCCCACAGCAACATACATGGTCAAAGTGCAAGTGGAAATGCTCGCCTTGACCACAGTACTACACTACCTTCGAGTGGACAAACCAGGTAACTACCACAGAGGAGGGGGGGTCAAGCAACCAACCCTCCCAGTCAGGGGGTTACGCAAGTGCAAAGGACACTTGGTGATTCATTTTTTTTAAAATTGTGCTTACGCACACTATTTGACAAGTTGCAAGTACAGTGAATTATGGGAACAATAAATGACTTATTAATACCTTATCCTCCACTTATGGACGAGGTAGCCAATCCAACTAAGCAAATAATTATCCTTAAAGGCATCTTCAGTACACAAGAATATGGCTTTCCTTTCCTGTCATACCCACCCTCACTTGAATGTCCAAATTACTTTCTCTGGTTGAGCTCATGAACTGGTGTGCACAGCACAGTTCTGATGTGGGGAAGAGGGCACTTTTTCTGTCGTAGAATGTGGACTCAAGCTGCATCCTGTGTGTTTTTAAAAAAAATATAAAACCTTTCTGCTTGAGGGAATTCCTCACCTTTATTTACATGTCACTGCTTAGTTATGTAAAGGCTTTTATCATTAGCTTAAGACCACTTTAATTACTCTTCCACAATTCATTAATTTGTTTTCTTTCAACTGTTTGGCTGGTAGATAACAGATTTTAAAAAACAAAATTAAAAAATCTAGAAAAGGTAGTTTTCCCTCTCCAAAAGGGGAATGGCATGGGATGTGCCCGTGTCCTAATTTCATGCTGGTCTAACTGTCACAACAAAGTAACCAGATATTACAGGGATGGGACACATTGACAACAATTTCCTCAAAGGACAGGTAATTTGTCCAGTAGAACTGGTTACCTAAACCACAGTATGTGCATGTGTCCAGGAGTATTAAACAGAAATCCGAGGGAGTATCGATCTTTACAGCTTGACTCCCAATTTTACAGATCTGTACAATAGTTTGTTACCAAACCATACCATTATCTGAGCGCATTATGAAACGGCTTGCATATATGGTGCACATGGCAGTGATATCTAACAAAACATTGTTTACCTCAGTTGATCGCGCTATAGCAATATGTTGACATTTCTCTGCTCATAACAAGCATTTAAAAGCCAAACGTGTGAAAGGTCATAACACACGCACACATAACTCCAGGTTCACAATGGATTACCACATTCTGATAGCTCCGTTATGTAATCTCCCATTTCAGAAAGAGGTGGTAAGGCTGCATTGCCAGGCACACACAACGTGGCATTTAGATTTATTTGAATTTGTGTCTTCCACCCGCCGCCCCCCCCATCCAAAAGCGCAGGTAGTTTAAAAAAAATATATTTTTAAAAAGGCTCAAAACCACAAGCACCAGTAATAAGGGAGATGGTCCTTAAGTTGCCCGAAGAGGCAGCCTTTTGCTTGTAAACATAATTGACTATATGTCCATGAGAGAATTGTTCTTAGTTTTTCAGTTATGCACTTGTACTCTTCGCCGCCGCCTGAGAAAAGCCTTCAGATTCCACTTGCATGGTGGCAGCATGTGCGGTCCATTGTAAACGCACAGCACCGTCATGTTCTCAGCATAGGTTAGGTTCTGCAACAGCTATGGAAAAGCAAATTATAGCATGTCAGCAATAATCGAACATGGTCAGTCTTGTAATTCTTGCAGAGGTTGAAACTACATTGTTAGCTAAAATGTTCACAAACGCACACATATTTGATAAACTCGACCAGATATAGCTTTTCTTGAGCTATCATTTTTGCCTTGCACTAACCCTTCAGGTTATAAAATAATCTAATTTCAATTGCTGTTAACAAGATACCTGATTTGAGATACCTAATCGCGGAACACTACCTGTGACTGACTGAAAGGGAAAATATATGGGTGGCCATATGACCGATTGAGGCCGGTGTTCTAGCAATTCCATTAGCCTATGATCATGTGACTATGCTCACTTTCGAGCAAACTCATTGGCTGCAGTTAATCAGGTGACAAATCTGATTGACAGGGCTCTGAATCAATGCTGATAAAGATTAGCCAAGTAGAGAAGGGGATTTCAGATGACCAACACGATTTATTGTTTGTGGTGCAGGTACCTCTGCCCATTGGAGACCAAATGGCAACTACACGATTCCTCCTCCCATCTCCCGTTTGATCATGACTTCACTACCAAACAACCAAGCACTATTGCTGATAATTACTTATTTCCTCCACTGCCTTCGATCTCCTTGCACTCCAACACCACACACTGCCGTGGTTTCAAATTCCCCAGTGAAGATTCTATTCCTGTTAATTGTGTGATATCAAAGCATCAGGTAATTCCCAAATAGAATTGGAAAATCCATACCAATACTGGAAAAACTACTCAACATTTGATCAGTGCTACTGTATAATTTGATTGTAGGGTTAGCCGACGTACCTTGGGCGTGATAAAGAAATACTGAGAGGTGTTCTCCTTGCAAGCTGTACGTACCACCATTTCAAAAACCCTCCTCTCATTGGTTGGGTCCATTCCCTGCATTTACAAAAATAATTATTCACCCATTCTGCCATAAATTTTTTCGTAGTTACCAACATTTTTCCCACATCAAAATATTTAATTTATAGAAACAGTTATGCAAAATTAACAATTACACTTGACAAAAGATCATTTCTAAGGTAGCATTTGCTTCTTTTGTAATGAAACTTGAACGTTATTGCGCTATTCGGAAAATATCAAGGACTAGATTTTCCACTTTTGTGCAGATTGGCCAAAAATGGGCGTTATTTCCAGCGTGGGCGGTAAAAGTGGGTTTTGAGATCGCTGGAATATCGCCCATTTTTTAAAATGGGCATTACCGCGAGTGATCTGAAATGGGCGTTAGCGTTAAGTTTTTTCGACCTTCTGCCATAAAGTGTCGGCGACTATAGCAAAGGCATGGCAACACTTGTTTCCCACGTTTCAGGAGTCATCATTACATGCGCGTAAGAGGAAGCAGAGAGAGAGGGAGCAGAGAGGGACTGAACACGTGTGTGGGTGTGGTGTGTGCTTCTTTGGCTGTTGTGGGAGGCACGAGGGAGGTTCACCAGCAGCAAAAAGCCTATTAAGCACAAAGAAGGTAGTTGGCACCGAGTTTTTGTGGAAAAAATAATATTCAACATGGAAGGGATGGAGGAGGGTACCCAGCATGTTGTGGAGACTGAGGACACTGGCGAAAGCAGTGAGCTGGGAGAGAAATAATTGAGAGGACGCAAAAGAGCAAGGAGGTTCTCGGACGAGGCAAATGCCTCCCTCATGCAGGAGGCCGAGTCACGGCTGGGGTCAATTGACCCAGGAAGGGCATGGGAAGCTCACCCCAAAGGCCTACCAGAAGCTATGGGCTGAGATAGCCAAGGTGGTCTCGTCGGCGACCAACAAGGTGCGTGAGGGCAACCAATGCCGCAAGCGATGGAAACCTTGTCGGATCCGCCAGAGTAAGTATTACATTTATTTACATTTACTTATATATTTATATAATTGGAATTGTAAGTGTAATGAGTGATTAAAATCAGATGTGATGTCTTGCACTTATACCAGGAAGGTTGTACTCAAAGCCTGCGGTCACTGTGTACATCCTTAGATGATAATTTTCATTACAATCATGATTACATTTATCGGTGATGTGTTGTATCAATCTCTGTGACAGTACCTAGCAATGATATCACGCAATGATCTCATGCCACGTCGTGCTGTTGTTACCTTTTACAGAAGAAGCTTTTGAGGAATAGGGCTAAGCAGAGGCGAACGGGTGGGGGACATCGAGGAGCAGGTGCCGGCACTAGTGGGGACCCACCCCCGGTCGGCTACTCAAGCAGCAGTAGAGCCGGATGTGATGCCATGTGAGTAAAGCATACATCATTGCGTGATGTAAAGTCAATAGATGCCACACCCACTCATATCTGACCATTATGATAGATGAATCATAAAATTCTTCTCTAAATAATGATGTCCTTATGAGAATCATTGCAATGCAGAATTTGGTGATTGACAGCGGTGTTGCTTTTATCATGCATATGCTGTGTGTAGCGCGGGACTCGCCTTGTGACCCTAGCACTCCCTTTTTCTCTAATGACCTCATTTATGTTTTGCAGCTCAGCCAGCAGCGCGGCCCCATGCAAGAACACCGAGCTCAGAAGGTGGGGGCACGGGGGCGGACTCGCCAGACTCTCCTCCATCTGGTGCTGAGGAGCCCCGATTCTCGCCTGTGCATCTGCTGGGTCCCTTCTCCATGGATAACAGTGCCAACTTCGAGGAGCCTGCATCCCCAACCTCCATAATCCATTCGACACCAATGACATCTAGTGCTCCTGCGGCCATTCCCACCTCCACCGTGGAGGTACCGGGGCACCTTGCCACAGGGCACCCCAGGTGTCCCCAGGACGGCGCCGAACAAGCGGAGGTTGGTTCGACGTGGCAGATCTGCTCCACAAGCGGCAGCTGAGTGGGGACATGGTACACTTGTCCAGGAGGAGTGTTGACATAGGTCAGCAGATCCAACAAACAATGGGGGGGCATATCTCTCCAGCTGGCCAACATGTCCGCCACCATGACAGAGTACGTGCCGCGGCTGGTGGAGGCCCTGGAGCGGATGGCCAGGAACACTGGTGGCAGAGGCCTCCCAGCGGTCCTGGAGTGTGGCACTGCACCCCAAGGTGCCGCACCCCCATTGCCAACGACACACAAGAGCCAGGAGGAAGATCACCTCGGGACCATCCTCTCCCACATCCGTCCAAGCAGTGGTTCTGCCGTCATCCCCCCCAATGAAACAGCGCCTGAGAGCTCCTCGGCCAGGCGGCTTGGAGACAGGGGGGGGGGAGGGGAAGGAGGAAAGTGAGGTGCATGGACACAGGTTTTGTCTTGGGCATATTTTTATGTTGTTGGTCAGGGGAAGGGGCTACCTTGCTGTGTTTGTATTCTGTGTTGCGGGAAATGGTGACCAATCGAATGATGTAAATGTGATAAATTTGTTGTGGGGTGGGGTGTTTTTTACAGTTATAATTATGATTTCACACAAATGGTTGAATTAAATGTTTTTTTATTTAACATAACACTGTAGTGCATTGTCTCAGATAGCTGCACCGTTACACACTGGTGATTCCTTAACATGAAATGGCATAATTACACTTAACGTGAATCAACTTAGTAACTGTCACCAAGGTGATGCACACCATTGATGTATGACCTGCACACCCAGCAGTGTTGCAGCTTTGTAAATAACAACCACGTTCTTTCAAGCAAAGCTCTCATTTATGAGCTGCTGACTTAGGAGAGTCTTGCAGTTATGTAGCCACCACGGGCCCTTTCCTGTGGTCTAGAGGGGGGCGGGGCATGGTTTCAGCATCAACTTTATTGTCTGGCCTGAGTTCAGCATCCACCTCCTCGTCCTCTCTCCTGAGGTGGACCGTCAGTCCCTTCTGGCAATTCTTGTCCCCTCCTAATAGCCAAGTTGTGCAGCATGGAGCACACCACCACGATTAAGCTACCTGCTCAGGGTGGTATTGGAGCTCTCCTCCTGAGTGGTCCAGGCATCTCAAGCGCTGCTTAAGCACTCCAATGGTTTTCTCGATGATATTGTGAGTGGCTCTGTGGCTCTCATTGTATCGCTTCTCGGCTTCGGTGTGGGTGTCATGCAGGGGGGGGGGGGGGTCATCAGCCAGGTGGCGAGGCCATATCCTTTGTCACCAAGCATCCAGCATTGATCTTATGGCTGACTGGTAAACATCTCAGACACAGCACTGTCACACAGGATGTGAGCATCATGGATGCTGCCTACAAATTTGGCATTCACTGCCATCATTATTTGCTGATGGTCGACAACGAGTTGCACATTCAAAGAGTGGAATCCCTTGCGGTTCCTAAAAACCACTGCATCCTGAAAAGGTACTCGCATCGCGATGTGCCTAGTCTATTGCTCCCTGCACCATGGGGAAGTTAGCAATTCGGTAGAATCCTAAAGCTCGCAGTCTGAGCCTTCCTGGTCATGAGGAAGCTGATAAAGTCCATCCTGCATGCATAAAGGGCTTCAGTGACCTGTCTAATGCAGCAATGTGCGGCATGCCGAGATATAGCACAAATGTCGCTCACTGAGGCCTGAAAGGAACCCGACGCGTAGAACGAAAGTGCCGCGGTGACCTTGATGGAGAGTGCGGTCCTGATGGTGCTGGCAGGCTACAGATCTCCCCTGATGAGCTGGTATATCTCACTGATAACCTCCCTGTGGAAGTGCAGTCTCCTAATGCCGGTGTTATTGGACAAGTTGAGGTAAGATCGCTTCTTCCTATAAGTGCGGGGGGTCTGGTCCTCCTCATCAGTCTGGCATGTCTTAGATTGGGCACATAATGCTGTCGAATATATCTTCTGCCATCTGTACTCTGCAGCATGTGCGTACTCATCAAGACAGGCAGCGAAATGACAGGCCCCATTCCAATAACTATTAGTATTACACCAATTGTTCACAAACAATAAATGTCCCCACTAAGACACGTAAAGTAAATTCCAATCGTCCGCAGTATGGTAAAATGTTTGTTCAGATGTTCACATCACCTTAAAAGACCTCCAGAGGACATCCAAACTCCCCCGAAGTTGAAGCAGAGCAGCCTTTTAAATGAAGCAACCTGCGATTTAGAAAATGGCGCCCATACTGCTGTGATTAGTTCAGGTCAGAGCAACTTTTTCACATCGGTTTTTACGGCGAGCGATATTATTGGCGAGATATGTGCGAGGTGCCGAAAGTAACGCTGGGTGATTTTCTGGTCGTTAGTTTCGGCAAATGTGATCTTTACAACAAAAAACAGTGGCTGGGCGGTATTATTAAATCTCGGTGTTAACTTTCGGCATGGAATTAACGCTGGGCGATAATATGGGTGTTTGTTTCGCCCATTCTGATCTTTCCGCCCAAAAAAAGTGGGCGGGCGGTATTATTTTTTTTAAAATCACGTTATGTACATGCCGAAAGTAACGCTCGGCGATAAGTGACTGAGAAATGGGCGTTACTTTCCATTTTGTGGCTAGATGGGTAATATGTGGGCATAATGGGCCCAAGTTTCAGCCTCAGTTGCTCCTGATTTTTTGGAGCAACTGGTGTAGAACGGAGTATCTTAGAAATTCAAATTCTCGGCATTTAGTTTGCTCCAGTTCTAGTCAGTGAGAACAGTTTCACTTTGGAACAGAATTTTTTTTTCAAAAGGGGGCGTGTCCGGCCACTTGCGCCTGTTTTCAAAGTTTCGGCAGTGAAAACTTACTCCAAACTAACTTAGAATGGAGTAAGTGAAGATTTTTCTACGCTCGAAAAAACCTTGTCTACACTTTAGAAAATCAGGCCTAGGTTACAAATCAGGCGTAGGGAATGGGGGGAGGGGGGTTTAAAGGGAAGTTTACAAACAGTAAACACTTCAGTTTTACAAATAAAGAGCCATCATCAATAATAAATGATAAAAACATCAATAAATCAACCAATAAATCAATCCAAAAAAATTAATAAGAAATAAAAAAAATTTTTAAATCAATAAATATAACATTTTCTACTTACCGACTGCAGCACCGGGAGCCCTCCAACAGCATGCTGGGATCCCCCCACCCCCCAGTGTGTCTCTGTCAGTGTCTCTATCTCTCTGTCTGTCTGTGTGTGTGTGTCTCTTACTTTCTGTCTGTCAGTGTCTGTGTTTCTGACAGCGAGGGGTGGAGGGGAGGGGTGGTGGAGTGGGGGTGTATTGGGGGAGGAAAGAGTATGTGGGGGGGGGGGGAAAGAGGGGGTGAGAAGGGAGGGGAGGGGGGGGTGAGAAGGGAGGGGAGGGGGGGTGAGAAGGGAGGGGAGGGGGGGGTGAGAAGGGAGGGGAGGGGGGGGTGAGAAGGGAGGGGAGGGGGGGGTGAGAAGGGAGGGGGGGTGAGAAGGGAGGGAGGGGAGGGGGGGTGAGAAGGGAGCGAGGGGAGGGGGGGGTGAGAAGGGGGGGGGGGTAAGGAGAAGGGAGGGAGGGGAGGGGGGGAAAGAGAAGGGAGGGAGGGGAGGGGGGGTGAGAAGGGAGGGGGGGGGTGAGAAGGAAGGGAGGGAGGGAGGGGGGGGGGTGAGAAGGGAGGGAGGGGAGGGGGGAAAGAGAAGGGAGGGAGGGGAGGGGGGGAAAGAGAAGGGAGGGAGGGGAGGGGAGGGGGGGAAAGAGAAGGGAGGGAGGGGAGGGGGGAGAGAGAAGGGAGGGAGGGGAGGGGGGGGGAGAGAAGGGAGGGAGGGGAAGGGGGGGAGAGAAAGAAAGGGCCGGGCCGAAGACTTCGAGCTTAGACTTATTGGATTGACAGGAAGGTGGCATCGGGTCCAGGGTCCGGGGCGGTCGGTCGGGGGGGGGGGGGGGGGGGGGATCGTTCGGGGAGTGGGGGGGAAATTGGTCGGGAGCGGAGGTCGGTCGGGAGCAGGGGAAGCGGAGGTCGGATCGGGGGGGCTTTCCGGTGGGGGGGGGGGTGGGTGGGAGCGGGAGTCAAGTCGGGTCGGGTCCAGAGGAAGCAGGAGCTGGGCGTGGGAGGAGCCTTATTCACGTAGCCCCAGTGAGACCATTCGGCCAGGGCTAGGGGCTGCGTGCTTCGGGCCCCTCCCACACAGTTTTGGGTGCCTGGAACTACTGCACATGTGCGCCCACTGTAGTACGCATGTGCAGAGGTCCCGGCACTGTTTTCAGTGCAGGGACCTAGCTCCGCCCCCTACAGCTTTTGCTGCGCCGCGCCGAGGGCCAGAGGACCTGCAGGGAGCTGGAAAATCTGGAAGTTTTTTTTAGGCGCACTTTGTGGCGCGAAAAACGGGTGTCCAGGTCGGGGCTGTGACATTCTAGGCGCGGCCCAAAACTTGGGCCCAATACCTCATTTCAACGTTAAAATGGATGTTAAGTGGGCAGTATGCATGCAAAAGTAATGGAAAATCTAGCTCCAATTCCCTGAATGCTGTGAACAAAAAAAAATGTTTGTGCCGATAAAAGTACCTGATTGATTTCATCCACAACACGAAAGGGGCATCTATTTAATTCCTGCAGAGCCATTAGATACAGCATTGTAGAAACGCTTCGCTCCCCACCACTCTGGTGATGTGGAGTGAGTTCATGTAGCTGAGTACTGCTGCGAAACTTCACTCGAATTCGGATACCGTACTTATCATATTCTTCCTGTAGGAAACAAAAAAACAGAGGAATGAGGTCATTCAGCCAATCTAGTTTGCTTCATCAGGCATTGTTATTTGGCGAGAGCCACATCTGATTATTTCAAAATAATTTTCCTACCCCAAACCGTGGTTTAATAACAACCTGCATTTATATAGCGCCTTTAACATAGTAAAATGTCTCCTGGCGCTTCACAGGAGTGTTATCAAAGGAAATTTCTTAAGGAGATACTAAGGCAGGTGATCAAAAGCTTGGTCAAAAGAGGTAGGTTTTAAGGAGCGTCTTAAAGGAGGAGAGGTGGGGAGGCGAAGAGCTTTAGGGAGGGAATTCTAAAGCTTAAGCCGTAGGCAGCTTAATCACCGTCGCCAATGGTGGAGCAATGGAAGTTGGAGATGCACAAGACGCCAGAATTGGAGGAGCACAGAGATCTTGGAGGATTGTTGGACTGGAGAAAGATTAGGAGATAGGGAAGGGCGAGGCCATGGAGGGATTTGAACACAAGGATGAGGAAGAAGAACTGATCCAATTCCCGTCAACAGTTGGTATTTCCTGCACTAGGCAGATGTCCACCGCATAAGTCACAACAATAAGCCTGAAACATTGGGGCAAATATTCAGGGAGGTTCTCCGCTCCTTCCCTGTTATTTCAGTGGAAGCAAGGCGGAGACCCCGGGAAAACTATGTAAACACTGTTTATGCTATTTTTATGGGGTCTCTGCAGCTCTCCTGCAGACAAATGAGAGCGCCTCCAATGAAATTCAGTCGCATTATTCTTTACGGTAAAATCCTTGTTTTACAATCATGTCCCCGGCATTTCTATTTAGTTGATAGTCACCTAATCTATCCCTTTCAACGGACTAAAAACTTGAACCATATTCCACATTAATTGGTCCAGAATTCCCGGTCAGCTGCTTCCCGCAGGCGATTGGGTAAAAAAAACTTAAAGAAGCGCACTTACCTGAACTGCTGCGTCCACGCGAGTTCCCGGTCCTGAGGCCTCCACTGACTGCGCATCTCAGCGTGTGCACATCAGGACGTGCGCAGGGCTGGAGCTGCAGTCACATGGTTCTGGGCAGCCAATCAGGTAAAGTATGTTCTCTTTCATAATAATGGGAACTCCGTAAGTTGAAGTTCCCATTATGAATGAGAAATCATCCCCAAACACACAAAACACATAAAAAATAGAAAACACTACATATTTAGCATTAATTTAAATTAAAGTTATTTATGTATTAAATATATATTTTTTTCCGATTAAAAAAAGTCTTTAAAATTATGCTGTAAAATAAATTTTACGTAGTGGGCAGGGTTTTTAAAAATAAAATGTGACTTTTAAATTTTATTTTTTATGCTTTAAGTGTGTTTTAAAACTCTTTTGTCTGTGAAAGTAGGTTATGCGCTTGCTTTTATCAGGCGCAAGAGTTTTCAGGATATTTGCTGGGCAAGATATGGGTAAATACCGCAATCTTGCCAGTTCAAATGTCCTGGCTGCCAAGATATGGAATATCTGTAGATCGGAAAAAACGGTTTTCAGTACATGTGCATTGTGCGTTGAAAACCGTTTTTTTGCGATGCCTTCCCGGGTCCGTGCTCACTTAGTACGGACCCAGGAGGCCAGAATTTCTGCCCCATTAACTTTTCTTTAGCCTACTTTTGCAATAATAAAAAACACAAAAACCATCATGTTGCCCCTGTCTGAATTCTTTCCACTGCCTTCATCTTTTAATAGGTACAATAAGCACATCTGGACAGGATATTTTGCTGTGGTTTCAGCAATACTTGAGACATAATTTCAAGGAAAATATTATCAAACAACACTGGAGGATGACAGCATCCACTTTGAATCTTATCCAAGAATGGTTTTAAGGTGTCCTGCTCCTAACCTTAGAAATCCTTTCCATATAGCCAAAAAAGCAATCAAAGTGAAGCAACAACAATGCTAACTATATGAAATTGGGTAATGAGTTTACTGGAAGTCGCATGGTATGTTTACATTAAAAAGTGGTTGCAAGGGAGAGGCCACTCAACTGGAAGCCAGCAACCTTTGTACATCACCCACATAGGGCCCAAGTTTCGAGCCGCGCCTAGAACGGCGCAGTCCCGACCTGGACGCCCGTTTTTCGCGCCACAAAGTGCGCCTAAAAAAAACTTCCAGATTCTCCAGCTCCCTGCAGATCGTTTGCAGCTCGGCGCAGCGCAGCAGGAGCTGTAGGGGGTGGAGCCAGGTCCCTGCGCTGAAAACAGTGCCGGGACCTCTGCACATGCGCGCCCACTGTAGTGCGCATGTGCAGTAGCTCCAGGCGGCCAAAACTGTGTGGGAGGGGCCGAAGCACGCAGCCCCTAGCCCTGGCCGAATGGCCTCACTGGGGCTGCGTGAATAAGGCTGCCTCCCACGCCCAGCTCCTGCTTCCTGCCGACCCGACTCCCGCTCCCCCGCCTCCGGACCGGACACACGCTCCCCCCACCCCGAACCTCCGGATTGGACCGGACCCGACACAACTCCCCCCCCCCCCCCCCCAACTGGACTGGACCCGACCCGACTCCCGCTCCCCCGCCTCCGGACCCGACACCCGCTCCCCCCACCCCGAACCTCCGGATTGGACCGGACCAGACACAACCCCCCCCCCTCCCCCCCGACTGGACTGGACCCGACCTGACCTCCCTCCCTCCCTCCCCCTCCCCCTCCCCCGACCCGAACCGACCTCCCTCCCACCACCCCCCCGACCCGACGCCACCTACCTTAAATCTGGTGCTGGGGATGGGCCCTGCCCGGAGTCTTGGGCCCTGCCCGAAGTCTCAGCCCGTTCAGCCTCCCTCCCCCTTCTTCTTCCCCCCCCCTATATCTCCTTTCCCCCCTTCTCCTCCTCCTCCTCCTCCCACCCCCCCTCTCCCTCTACCCCCCTCCTCCCCTCACTGTCAGAAACACAGACACTGACACAGAGAATGAGAGACACACACAGACAGACAGAGATAGAGACACTGACAGACACACACTGGGGGGAGGGGGGGGGGGGGGTGTGGAGGGCTCCCGGTGCTGCAGTCGGTAAGTAGAAAATGTTTTATTTATTAATTTTTTTTGATTGATTTATTGGTTGATTTACTGATGTTTTTAGCATTTATTATTGATGATGGCTCTTTATTTGTAAAACTGAAGTGTTTAATGTTTGTAAACTTCCCTTTAAACCACCCCCCCAATCCCTACACCTGATTTTCTAAAATGTAGACAAGGTTTTTTCGAGTGTACAAAAATCTTCACTTACTCCATTCTAAGTTAGTTTGGAGTAAGTTTTCACTGACGAAACTTTGAAAACAGGCGTAAGTGGCCGGACACGCCCCCTTTTGAAAAGAAAATTCTGTTCCAAAGTGAAACTGTTCTAACTGACTAGAACTGGAGCAAACTAAATGGCGAGAATGCCGATTTCTAAGATACTCCATTCTACACCAGTTGCTCCTAAAAATCAGGAGCAAATCATGGCGAAACTTGGGGCCATAGATTGGAGAAGCTGGAGTTGTTCTCCTTGGAGCAAAGAAGGTGGAGAGGAGATTTGATAGACGTGTTCAAAATCATGATGGTCTAGACTGAGTAGAGAGAGAAACTGTTCCCGTTGGCAGGTGGGTCGAGAACCAGAGGACAAAGATTTAAGATGATTGGAAAAAAAAAACAAAGACGACATGAGGAAAACTTTATGTAGCAAATGGTTAGGATCTGGAATGTACTGCCTGAAAGGGTGGTGGAGGCAGTCTCAATTGTGGCTTTCAAAAGGGAATTGGATAAGTACCTGAAGGAAAAAAGAATTGCATCGCTATGGGGCAAGAGTGGAGGAGTGGGACTAGCTGAAGTGCTCTTGCAGAGAGCCAGCACGGGCTCGATGGGCCAAATGGCCTCCTTCTGTATTGTAACCATTCTATGATTCTATTTACTTTTCTTTCTGCTCTTGCTCCAAATCAAATCTGCACATCATGGTTCTCATTGCTAAATTGGAAGGATTACAGCCATGTGCCTTTAGTATCCAAGTCAAGGTCCATCGATACAAAAACTTCCTTCATTCAGGCAGAAAGAATGACATCATTAATGTCAAGACTAACAATTTAGCACAGTGCAGAGAGAACATAATGGGCGTGGTCACCAATATTCCAGTGAAGCTGCGCAGCTGTGCAGTGGTCTGAAGGTCCCCGCAGGCCGCTTGCCAGCTTCACTATGGAAAAAATGCACACAGAAATTTGAATGGGCCGCACAGGAAACATTGGTCGTCACCCTCAGTAACTGCGATAAAAGGAAAGGCATGTAGAACAAATGGCAGCGTGAGTAAACAGGAAGGAATTCCACTGCGGTGTCATATAATACCAAAAAGATAGAAGAGGAGTATTAAAATGGATTACAACAATGGATTCAGGGACTGGTCCAATTCAAGCTAAGTGGCAATGTAAGATACCCTAGTTGTGTGTACATATATACATAGGATTAGGATTTGGTTTAATCTCATATGATTGGGGTTTTTGCTTTCTTTTTGCTTATAAATGGCTTGTGGATTTGTACTGTAGCTAGAAATAATGAATTGGTTACAGTTGTCCACTCCCAGGATGCTTTAGAGTTGAACGAGTCAGGGTATAATTTAGCTTCTGCTGAGGTGCAGGATGTGGGTTGCAGGATGTGCGATTCATGCCTGTTGACTTATTTTTGTGGTCACACTGTGAAACAAGATAGCCACAACAGTCTTGAGATAGGAAGTGGGACAATAGGACAGGATGGTAAATAAGTTTTGAAGGAACAGTCATTTCTGGGGGTCTTGTTCACAATAACACTTGTTATGCGCTAATGAATCAGCAAAAACAGTGTGAGTGACTAGAAGCCTATAAAGATCTTGAGCTTTCCATAACAATTTGTAGAGAGAGTCGGGATTGAAAGGATTGATGAAGGTTAAGTTTCTACCCAGGGAACAATAGAATAATTACGTTTATTTTGCTGTATGTCCTACTGCGCAGGCATTGCGTGTGTCAAAGACTTGGTCAAACGTAATAAACAGATATGTTTCAAAAGAATGTTCCCTTTAATATTTTTTGGGTATGCAGCCCCTTTATTAACGATCTGCACGGCCCATTCAAATTTCCGCACGTGCGCGGTTTTTCTATTCAAAAGCCAGTGACCAGCTGCGAGGGACCTCTAGACCGTTGCCCGGCTTCACAGCTTAACGGGAATATTGGTTGCAACTATATTTGGTTTGTCAGATTAGAATTGTCTTACAGCAGCGAGCAAAAGATTGGGGACAGATATGATGGAGACGTCTTGGGTTAATGCAAGTCTTATCCCCAGTGAACAAAAAGGTCTGGAATATCAGGCGACAAGTCCCAATCCACTTAGAGGTCCAGTAAATTCCACAATACGAAGCCAACAACGGTCTACATCTGGGGTAAAGGTAATAACTTATTGATGACTTGGTTGGGAGTTGAACCAATAGACATGTAGTATTAGGGAGATTATTGGTGTGAATGTCGATGTCACAATACAGTGGGAAAATATCTTACCTCATTCTCTGTGTGCAGGTCAATTTCACCTGCACACTGCATTGAGCGGAAATACTCGCTGAACTTCTCGTTAATTTGTTCAACAAGCTGTTTCAAAGGATTTAACCATCTTTCTTTTACCTACAGGAAGTGAAAAAATAAATTTTAACAAAATGACTGAGTCACACAGACACCTAGTAAGAACGCTAAAATTAAACACCAGAACACAGTTTTCAAATAAAATGTTTCTCCAACTACCTGTGAAATATTCAGTTTATAATTTTCCAATTCATTCTTTTTTCTGTTCAGCTCTTCAGACAAATTTTCTATTTCTTGTTTCCTCCTCTTGTATTCATCCACAACCTTAAAAAAAAAGTTATTTTATTGAGCTTATCAATTCAACAATTTAAATAGATACACCAATGCATTTTACTGTCATAACTCAATGTCACTCAGTGCATTTCCCCTGGATTTGTTAAGAGCTATCTTTAGACAACTTTAGTAAGTGTTTCTGATGAAGTTACTGCGCAACACATTCATGTCCTGGGTGAACTTTGTGCAGCTGGCAATAGTTGTTCCCTATGGTCATTATCAATGTAATAATGGCACATTCAACTGAATTACATATTTTAGACTCTTAACTAAGTTTCTAATTAAAATCTTCAACCAACACCTGGAACAGAATATACACAGAATATACAGCATAGATCATTGCTGTTTGTGGGGCCGCACTGTGCAGAAATTGGATGCTGCGTTTCCCACATCACAAATGTTTACAGATCAAAATTACTTCATTGGCTGTAAAGCGCTTTGAGATGTCCCAAGGCCATGAAAGGCACTATATAAATGTACGCTCTTTCTAATTGCATTCTTTTTACACCTTAATCTTAAACTGTGATTGGGACCTGTTCCTTTCCCCATTACAAGCAGAGACAGACTGCACCAATGTTATTTGTTCATCCCAAATTCAGAAGTGCAAAGTGGCACTCGGGGTCAATTACATTGCTTCCAACATGCATGACTCAATTCATTTATTAAAAACATACAAACAAACGGTCTCTGCTGAAAAAACAAGGTGGTGTTCTTACTGAAGAATTCAAGCCTGTGAAACAGGATGCTCTGGACCTTTCCTCATTAAGCGAAGCATCGATTTCATCCAGTGAATTGGGAAGACTTTGAAAGGCCTAGGGAGAGAACAATAAAACTGAAAGATTGCAGAAAGTTGAAACGGTTCATTCCAAGTTCAAGGTGATTTAAAAAACAAAACAGCAACTTTCAGTAATAAATTAAACAGTCGTTTACAATGATGCTTTACCAAAGGCTTACTGCAGGACAGTGCCCTACAATAGACTTCTCAAGTACTCATAGGAAGAACAAAGGGATAGTTCTTGACTTCGGCCACCCAATGTAACTAGGGCAACAGCGACATTGAAATGGCCAGCCACCCCATTTGTTCTGGCACTGTGGCAACCACCATCCTCAAAGGGGCCATGCCGCCTTCCTTTTCTACATCCAGTCATTGTTGTGCATTCAACAACAAATGTCACCATGCATAACATCCAACAACTTCCCTTCAATTTGTACAGCGGTGCTTATTTTCAAGAAAAATTAATGTAGCCACTTCATGGTTAGACTCCGGTTTCCCCAATTATATTGAAGTTGATTTATCCTTATAAAAGATTAGTTAGATCATTTTGTTTGTAATATTTTCTTAATTCATTATCATATGCACACTGCAAGTTGAAATTAACAGCCACCTTCCAACTAAGTTTCCATGATTTTAACAGAGGCAACATCTTTACAAATTTAAATATAAACACCAACTGTTACAACATTGCGTAGCTTTAGGTTATACTTGTGAAGGAGTTAGTGGTAATAGAACCACTGCATCTTTCATAATCAATGGAGAGACATGAAAGTTATTTACTGCTTTTATATTTCACACATTTTAGACTACATTCTGGGAGCCACTGGACTTGCACTTCCATTCAGTCTAACCAGAGATGAATCCATTCTGTATTTCTTTCCCTCCCAAAACCATCGATTAATTTTACATTATGCTCACCTGTATCGTCAGTAAATGCACTGATGATATTTGAACCTGCAATTCTTGAAATCCCATTACTAAACATGGATCATACATACGTATTATGACAGACCTGGTTATAAAACTATCACTTTGGATGATAAGTGCCATGCCCACACTTTTCATCAGTGTCAAATCTCTGTATAGTGCTATAATCCAGCAATTCATCTGTACTTACAGTCATCAATTCTGGAGGGATGTAATTTTGATTCGGATCCAGGTCACAGGTTTGCCTGGCTGCTTTCATGCGCTCTTTACATGTATTCAGAAGTCTGTGCTTTCTGTCATCCAGCTCTGCATATTGTTGCTGTAATCCATAATTAAAATGATTAAAACAGCAAGTTATACGTGGTGATTATTCAGTAAAGGAATTCTCTATTGCTTTACCTCAGATTTTAGCTTGCATTTTCCAATAAAGCTCAAGGGGCTGCAAAAACATTTACATAACCCTTTCACCAGTGAGTACCTTAATTCAAAAACACTGACACATGCAACAAAACCATGAGTTTTAAAAAGATGTACAATATCAGCAATTAATCCTTTCTTCCCCAGTGAATTTACAGCATTATATTTTCTCCTGAATATGCAACAAATTGGCCTTGCTACTTAACATTTTACACCAAGTGCATATAAAGTTTAGAAATCTGAAATACAGCAAAGTACACCGAGAAGCACAAGCATATCCGACTCAAATTAAACTTAAACGATTGACATACAAACTTTTGTGCACATTATTCTTAATAGTATTCTAGTCAAATATAGTTTGCAAAATTATTATCCCATATAACAGGAACACTTCAAACAGTACATACATGTTATACACTAGCAAATTAATGCAACTTCCTTCCACCATCCCCTAAGCCACATTTGAAAATACTTTGTGCATTGTTGGGCATCTTGCCCGAAAAGGAATATTCCTGCGTTGGAATGGACTTGGAGAGGAGCAACTAGAGTGATTTCCTGGTTACGAAAAGACACTTGCAGTACTGAGCTGGTTTTCATTTAGGGAAAAGATTGAGAGCGGCACCTGATCCAGGTTTTTTTTTTAAATGCTGAGAGGAATGCATAATATTGATGCAACAAGGGTAGCTAACTCGAATTGAGAGAACAGATTAATTGAAATGGCAGCTAAATAAACACATGAGGAAGAAAGGAATAGAAGATTATGCTGATGGGGTGAGCTGAAGTAAAGTGGGAGGAGGCTCGAGTGGAGCATAAACACTGGCTAGACCAGTTGGGCAAATGATCTGTTTCTGTACTGTAAATTCTATGTAATTCTATGTAACAGAACTAGGGGACGTGAATAAAATTGCTAAGTGTCAAGCATGACTTCAAACTAGAATGAATCCACCACTATCTGCCCCTGTCCTAATTCCCATCAAGTCCCACTTACCCATCTCCCCTGTGCTCGTTGACCTACATTGGCTCCCAGTTAAGCAATTCCTCTTTTTTAAAAAATTCTCATCTGTTATCAAATCCCTCCATGGCTTCGCTTCACCTCATCTCTAATCTCCTCCAGCCCTATAATCCCCGAGACTTCTGTGCTTTGCCTATTCTGACCTTTTGAACATTCCCAATTTTAATTGGCAGTCGTGCCTTCAGCTGCCTTGGACCTAAGCTCTGGAATTCCCTTCCTAAACCTTTCTGCCTCCCCATTTCTCTTTCCTCTTTTAAGACGCTCCTTAAAACCTACCTCTTCGATCAAGCTTTCGATCATTTGCCCTAACATCTCCTTATATAGCTCGGTGTCAATATTTTTTTTGATAACGCTCCTGTGAAGCGTCTTGAGACTTTTTATGTTAAAGGTGCTATATAAATATAAGTTGTTGATGATATGTGGAATAAACAGATAAATGAGTTAATGCAGTCTCAATTACTTTAAAAATAAATCTGGATACATATCTGTATTGGATTGAGGGGTATTAGGGCAAGCTGATGTGGGAAATGGAGGAAGGAAAATAAGCACTGCATTTATGGGGTGCTCTTCTGAAGATGGGGTACAATCATATTGCTAGAACTGTACTAACTTAGAATGCTTGTTGCTTACACTGGAAAAAAGCATTTCAATCAGCACATAAACGTGGCTAAGTAAATTGTACCTCTTTCATCTTTTGTTCCGTAGCTGATTCTTTACACTCAGTTTCCAGCCGGTTCTTCTGATAAGTTAACGATGTGTTTTCAAGAACAAAGCCGACTTTCTCCATGTTCAGTCTCATGCAAGTCTGGAAAGAAAATATTGCAGCTGTTAATACTGGAACGCTACAACTCTTTTTCGCTCTTCCCTATCCCAAAACTTCTCACAAATCTCCCACTCCTGAGGACAGCTACGGCAAAAAAAAAAACACTTCACATAGGATGTGTATGAAAATTCCACATTGCATTCTAAGTTGGGAGTCAAGGGATCAACCATTTCAGTGATAGGTGAGCTGTCACTTGATGTGCAACCGCTCACTATTGGATAATTACGTTACGTGGGCAACTGCCAATAGTGCAACGATTATTTCAGTGCATTGCCCATCTATTCAATCTGCTGGAAAACAGAAACTTAGAACGGCCCGGGGGGGGCGGGGGAGTAAACATTAAAATGGAGCATAAAAAACAATAAACCATACGGAATCCTGAGCTTTTTCGAGGCATAGAGTACAAAAGCCAGGAAGTTATGCTACGCCTATATTAAACACTAGTTCGGCCTCAGCTGGAGTAGGGTACACAATTCCGGGCACCACACTTTAGGAAGGACGTGATGGCTTTGGAGAAGGTACAGAAGAGATTTACCAGAATGGTTCCAGGGATGAGGGATTACAATTACATGGAGACTGGAGAAGCTGGGGTTGTTTTCCTTAGAATGGAGAAGGCTAAAAGGAGATTTGATAGTGGTGTACAAAATCATGAAGTGTTTAGATAGAGTAAATAAAGAGCACAGATTTAAGGTGATTGAAAAATTAACCAGAGGCGACATGAGGAAAAACTTTTTTATGCAATGAATGCTTATGATTTGGAATGCACTGCCCGATAGGGTGGTAGAAACAGATTCAATAGTAGTTTTCAAAAGGGAATTGGATAAATACTTGGAGAAAAAATTGCAGGGAAATGGGGAAAGAGCAAATGGGGGAGTGGGACTAACTGGATTGCTCTTCCAAAGAGCCGTCGCAGACTTAATGGGCCGAATGGCCTCCTTCTGTGCAGTGTAATTCTATTCTACAAGTGCCACGCAAGTCATGTAGAAAATCAAAATGCCGAAACATACCAGAGATCCATTCAGTCTGTTTTCCTGCAGTTCTGTCGCCCGTCACTAATATGTTTCTCTTGGAGATACTTTGACCTTGGAGGTCTAAGCTAATTGCTCCTACAAACTAAATTATTCCAAAGCCCAACCAGCTTAACTTGACAAGAGTTAGGGTGCGAGCAGCACCCTCTTGATCATTCCTCCTCGTCCTCTAGCTCACGAGGTTAAAAGGAATTCCAAAAGGAATGCCCATCTTTCCATGAGCGCCTTTAAAGGAGAGAGAGAGGTATAGGGAGGGAATGTCACAGCTTAGGGCCTAGGGAGCTGAAGATGGAGTGCTGAAAGTTGGAGGAACACAGATCTCGGAGGGTTGCGGGGCTGGCGGAGATTACAGAGATAGGGAAGGGAGAGGCATAGAGGGTATTGAAAACAAGAATGAGAATTTTAAAATCAAGGTGTAGCATCCATACACGAGTACCGCTTGGTAATTTTAGGGCCCATGTGTGTTTTTTTAAAAAAGGACAGAGTATAAATACATATTTGAGTCTGCAGAGTTCCTTTAGGACCTCAATTTATTATTCTTTTACTAAAAAAAGTAGAGATTTGTATTTTCTCATATAGCTGAATATTTTTACGACAGCGATTTTTTTTTTTACAAAAACAAAGTAAAATAATTTCACAAAAAGCAATTTTTTCGTAAAGTTTGAGCATATTTTGCTAAAGAGAATTGGTTCAACTGAACTGAGTTATGGGGGCAATTCTTTTGTGCGAAAATACTGATTGCCACAAATTCCTTTAAGACTTACCCGAATGAGCTGTGTTAATTCAGAAACCAGTTTGGCTTTTTGAGTATAGATTGCCTTCATCTTTGCATTGGCTTTTTGCTCTTCCACTTGAAGATTGATAGTATCCATCTCCATCTGCTTGAGACTGAGAACAAAATGTTACATTTTTCCACATGCAAAGTTGAAGGGGTAGAAATTTGTCTCAGGCGATGGCACAAACCGGGTGATATCGGATCAGCCTCCCGTTATACGCAGCGCCTGATATTCAGTTCCACTGCAGTCAATGGAATTAAAAATCAGGCGCTGCGTAAAATGTGCGCCCGATCCCATACCGACCATTTTGTGCCGCCGTCCGAGACGAATTTCTACCCCAAAGAATTCTTCTCACTAAACTGTTCAATCAAAAAAAATCTTTTAACTTTATACACAAAGAAAATATGTCCCAGGATGTACTAACCTGCCACTTGTCTCAGTTTCATCAGGGTGATAACACTTCATCCACACAAATCAGTCCTTCATAAATACCTACCCAGAAATTTGGCTTAACTCAATCAACTTTGTTTTGTTGGACTGGGGTAAACATCAGTTTTCTGAGCAGAGTTTAAAAAAAATATTTTGGACTTTGTACATGGTCTTCCTTCTTTGCATAAAGCATGAATGGACATTAAGATCTTGACTACAAGGAGACGCGTGGTTGGTGACAGGTTACGGAAAACAGCAACCATAGAAAACAATCTAGAGGCACTGTGAGGCAGAGCCCATACCTGTCATTTTTTGTATGGATTTTTTGTTCTAGCTGTCTTCTCTTGCTCTTCATCTCCAAAAGTTCTTTCTTTTTTGTCCTCAGTTCATTATCTTTATGCTCGAGCTGTTTCTGTTTCTCGGAAAATTCAGCAATGCGTGACTCTGCCGCATTCAGATTTGCAGTTACTTCCTGTGAATGAAGCACAAGTCTGCAGCCTTATGTAACTATCTTTGATTCCTCATTCTTTGCGTGCAGTTCAACTTTCTCATTCAAATGAAAAGACAACTATCTAAATGGAGGAAAACCATATGACACTGTACCATTAAGATTCCAGCTCCTTGAAGTAGCCATATCAGCACGTAATTGGTCCACTGTATACAAGGTCTTCCAACAAGTTACGACGCATATTATATGCAAGCTGAAAGGTGCAGGAAGTGTCTAACTGATGGCACGTGCTGAGAGATGGCCCGTGGAATGGATTGACACCCGAGCCCTCGGGTGTGACAAGATGCTACCTTCTCACAATAGCCTAAAATGTTGAGGTTGCTTGTACTGATCCTCCCAAACTAATACTTTCATTCGCCACTGTAACCAGTCTGGTTCCAGGTTGATAACTTACCGTTGAAAAAAACATGCTGAATTTAGTAAGACAGAAATATTTAATGTTAAAAATTTAGCTCAGGCAACCCAGACAAAATCCAACTTGCCACATCTTGGAAACAAACATTTTAATCAAGCAGTAATAAATATTTTGAGCAATCTATCAGGTAAGGTAGCAGAGTCAAAAGCATTTGGAGAGTTCAAAGTGCAGTTGGGCACAAGGCTAGGTGAGTCAGATTGCTAGAGTGATGAGCTTCTGAATGGCCATTTCTGGTTCTGGGCTTTTTCGAATGTTCGAACATATTAAAATACCAAACATTCAATTACAAAAATCTTGCACGATTAGACAAAATAAAGAATCAGTAGTAAGAGGGGGCAGAAATTTGATTTCACCAAAAAAATCCAACTTTTTCCTACAACAAATATAGAACATGGCTATCAAGGTATTTTTACCCATACTTTGTAATTTACCAGTGTTGTGTCTGGTGTTCCTCCAGTTGTAAGCAATGCCTAAACTTGTAAAGCCTGAAAACATAAGGCTGGATTTTGCGGTAGGAATTCCAGTGTAAATCGGACAGCAACCTCCGGCGTCCGCAGTTAAACGCGGAAATCAGGAAGTTGCTGTCCAAAGTGCCTTGCTCCTTCAGAAACTGCACAATAACAGCATCGTGCCAAGAGACTCGGCAGTGAAACACATGGAAGGATGTGAAGTTGTTGTACTTAAGTGACAGATACCCACTAAACTCGCCAAAAAAAAGTCACGGCTTGTCCATTCCAGTGTCAGTAAATCTTGAACGACGTGACAAGTTTTAACTACTGCCAAACCACCTCTCTGGTACTGAAAAGAGTGGAATCAGCGAGTCAGATTTTAATTATTGTTGAGAGATTTTTTTTTTTTAAATTAAACATTTTCATTCTGTCCCTCATCTCTCGGTCTTAACCCCATCTTTCTTTTCCTCTCTCGATTTCGCTTTCTGTACATGATTTGACATTGAATTAAACGGCGAGATGCTGGTTCAGAATCTGCACTGCTCATTAATGATCCTTCAATCGAGTTAAGGAGATACACAGTTACTTGTCCTGTTCATAGGTCTGCGATCCCCTGTAGAACGTGCTGCGCCATTTTGGCTCTCTAATTTACAGAAAGTTCCAGTGCAAAATCCTATTGAAAGTCCGTGTACAGCGTAAGCGTAAGCGTAATGAACGGCTAGTGCCGTTGGTTCGCCGCTGACTGCAAAATTCGACCTCTAGTGTAGAAAAGAAACAAGGAACTAGCGACAATATGGTAGATTTTTATCAGTAATTTACATATAGCATGATCAGCTGGTTATCTTGGGTGAGATTCTGCTCCTTGAATGCTACTCTAGGCCCATTGCCACCTTTAACATGGCAGTCCCAGGAAGCAGCAGCAGCAGCCAGGGCAAGCTTTTGTGAAAATAAGCCAGAGATCTGGGCCTCACCCTGCCGTCAGCATTTAAACGCGGCAAGTAGGAAATGGGTGGCCAGGGGTGGTCTCGCTGAAGGCAGGATAGCCCAGGTCACGGCAGTGACGTGGCGGTAAGCCTCACTGCCAGATTCTCATCGCTGTCCCATCTTATTTTCAGAGGAGAATCCAGTCCTTTATATCTCAAGTAATGCATCACTGGGGATATTTGGTGACAATACAAACAGGCAGCTGTGGTTGTACTATCTGCCCTGACCACACTTAAACTGGGGAAAAGCAGTGCTCCATATTTGTACTTAAGATTGTAGTTCTGACTGTCCGGCCTTTGGCAACAAATAAAACCACTAATGTTAGGAAAGAGTCAGTAGATGCAATAGCCAGTTTTTTTCCGGTATTAGAAATTTCCTACATTACAACAGTAACTACACTTCAAAAGTACTTTACTGTCTGTAAAGTGTTTTGGGATATCCTGAGATCATGAAAGACATTATATAATTGCAAGTTCTTTCCTTATAATAGAAATTTCAAGATGTTACAACAAGATGTCTCAGCACTTTAAAAAACTTTGTTATACAAGATAATAATGGCACCTTCATAACACTGCAGCTACACTGCAACCAACATACAAGGGCAGTGCAAAATCACCTCACCAAATGGTGTCTCTACCCAATATCAAGCTGCCAATTTTGGAGAAATTAGTACTACAGGACACAGTGGCATTGGTTACAAGAACATAAGAAATAGAAGCAGGAGTAGGCTATACAGCCCATCGAGCCTGCTCCGCCATTCAATATTGTGGCTGAACTTTTACATCAACTCTACTTTCCTGCCCTCTCCCCATATCCCTTGATTCCCTTAGTCCCCAAAAGTTTATCGATCTGAGTCTTGAATATACTCATCGATTGAGCATCCACAGCCCTCGGAGGTAGAAAATTCCAAAGGTTCACAATCCTTAGAAGAAATTTCTCTTCAGCTCAGTCTAAAATGACTGATCCCTTATCCGGAGACTATGCCCTTAGTTCTAGACTCTACAGTCAGGGAAAGCATCCCTCAGCAGCGATATTGTCGACCCCTGAACAAAAGACTAACATACCAAGACCAAATAACTGGAGCATTGGTGTCTGGGATTCCACAATATCCTGACCACAAAAGAGTACTATGACTTTTTTCAACAACAACTTGTATTTATATAGCACATTTAACGTAGTAACACATCCCAAGGCACTTCACAGAAGTGTTAAAAGACAAAACAAATACATTTGACAGCGAGCCACAAAAGAAGAAATTACAGCAAATGAAAGAGGTATGTTTTAAGGAGCGTGGTAAAGGAGGAAATAGAGATAGAGGCGGAGAGGTTTAGGGGAGTTCGAGATTAGGGCCAGGCAGCTGATGGCACAGCGACCAATGATTAAGCAGTTAAAACAGGAATGCTCAAGAGGGCAGAATTTGATGAGCGCAGATATCTCAGGGGATTGAGGCTGAAGGAGATTACAGAGATAGGAGGGGCGAGGCCACGGAGGAATTTGTAAACAAGGATGAGAATTTTGAAATCGAGGCGTTGATTAACCAGGAGCCAATGTAGGTCAACGAGCACAGGGGTGATGGGTGAACGGGACTTGGTGCGAGTTAGGACACGGGCTGCTGAGTTTTGGATGACCTCAAGTTTACGTAGGGTGGAATGTGGGAGGCTAGCCAGGAGTGCGTTGGATTAGTGAAGTCTAGAGATAACAAAGGCATGGACGAGGGTTTCAGCAGATGAACTGAGGCGGAGGCGGAGTTGGGAGGTACATAGACGGTTTTAGTTATGCCACATAGATGCGGCCGGAAGCTAATTTCAGGGTCAAATATGACACCTAGGTTGCGAAGTCTGATTCAGCCTCAGAGAGATGCCAGGGAGAGGGATGGAGACGGTGGGCAGGGAATGCAGTTTGTGGCAGGGTCCAAAGTCAATGGCTTCGGTCTTCCCAATACTTAACTGGAGAAAATTTCTGCTCATCCAGTACTGGATGTTGGACAAGCAGTCTGACAATTTAGCGACCCTGGAGGGGTCAAGAGAAATGATAGTGAGGTAGAGCTGGGTGTCGTCAGCGTACATGTGGAAACTGATGCCGTGGTTTCGGATGATGTCGCCAAGGGGCAGCGTATAGATGAGAAATAGAAGGGCGTCAAGGATACATCCTTGGGGAACACCAGAGGTAACGATGCGGGAGTGGGTAGAGAAGCCATTGCAGGTGATTTTTTTTGGCTACGATTAGATAGATAAGAATGGAACCAGGTGACTGCAGTCCCACCCAGCTGGACGATGGTGGAGAGGCATTGGAAGAGGATGGAGTGGTCAACCATGTCAAAGGCTGCACAAAGGTCCAGGAAGGATAGTTTCTCCTTCCATATTCATACCAAAAGATAATTGTATAAAAACTTACTTTCAATTGATCCTCCAATTGTCTTCTTTCCTCTAGATCCACTTGAACAGTGAGAAACTGTGCATTTCTTAATGAAGTATTGCTTGAAATGGTTTTATTTGAGTAAATGGATTTTTTTACACTGTATCGCTCGTTTTCTGTGTAAAGCTGACGCAACTGAGTTTCTCTTATTACCTACAGAAAATCAACAATGTTGTTATAGTGCTGTACAAAATAATAAGTACTGTTAGCATTATATCGTAGGAGCTCCAATCATGAATGTTACTGAAGCAGATGTTTTCACTTGTGGGGAGTCCAAAACTAGAAGTTATAAATATAAGATAGTCACTAAAAAATTCAATCTGGAACGTAGGAGAAACCTCTTTACACAGAGTGTGTTGAGAATGTGGAACTCGCTACCACAGGGTGTAGCATAGATGCATTTAAGGGGAAGCTAGTTCTGTTTCTGTGCTGTAAATTCTATGTAGCACAATATTCTGTACAACGCTTTTATAACTCTGTACTTTCTTTCCCCACCTCCCCCCCCAGGCCCCCAAAATGAATTTTTGTCTGCTTTTCTGAAAAACCTTGGAAAAAAATACTCTGGGCCTGGGGGGGGCGGAAAGAGAGGAGTAAGACGAAAAATATGTAAATATCACTGATGTAGTAAATGCTAAAGTAGATGCAGATCTAACCTTGGAAAGGATAGGGGTCTCGAATCAGATCGAGCTACTGGTCCTGACAGCATGTCTTGGATAGAAACATAGAAAATAGGTGCAGGAGTAGGCCATTCGGCCCTTCTAGCCTGCACTGCCATTCAATGAGTTCATGGCTGAACATGCAACTTCAGTACCCCATTCCTGCTTTCTCGCCATACCCCTTGATCCCCCTAGTAGTAAGGACTTCATCTAACTCATTTTTGAATATATTTAGTGAATTGGCCTCAACAACTTTCTGTGGTAGAGAATTCCACAGGTTCACCACTCTCTGGGCGAAGAAGTTTCTCCTCATCTCGGTCGTAAATGGCTTACCCCTTATCCTTAAACTGTGACCCCTGGTTCTGGACTTCCCCAACATTGGGAACATTCTTCCTGCATCTAACCTGTCTAAACCCATCAGAATTTTAAACATTTCTATGAGATCCCCTCTCATTCTTCTGAACACCAGTGAATACAAGCCCAATTGATCCAGTCTTTCTTGATAGGTCAGTCCCGCCATCCCGGGAAACAGTCTGGTGAACCTTCGCTGCACTCCCTCAATAGCAACAATGTCCTTCCTCAGGTTAGGAGACCAAAACTGTACACAATACTCCAGATGTGGCCTCACCAAGGCCCTGTACAACTGTAGCAACACCTCCCTGCCCCTGTACTCAAATCCCCTCGCTATGAAGGCCAACATGCCATTTGCTTTCTTAACCGCCTGCTGTACCTGCATGCCAACCTTCAATGACTGATGTACCATGACACCCAGGTCTCATTGCACCTCCCCTTTTCCTAATCTGTCACCATTCAGATAATAGTCTGTCTCTCTGTTTTTACCACCAAAGTGGATAACCTCACATTTATCCACATTATACTTCATCTGCCATTCATTTGCCCACTCACCTAACCTATCCAAGTCACTCTGCAGCCTCATAGCATCCTCCTCGCAGCTCACACTGCCACCCAACTTAGTGTCATCCGCAAATTGGAGATACTACATTTAATCCCCTCCTCTAAATCATTAATGTACAGTGTAAACAGCTGGGGCCCCAGCACAGAACCTTGCAGTACCCCACTAGTCACTACCTGCCATTCTGAAAAGTCCCCATTTACTCCTACTCTTTGATTCTTGTCTGACAACCAGTTCTCAATCCACGTCAGCACATTACCCCCAATCCCATGTGCTTTAACTTTGCACATTAATCTCTTGTGTGGGACCTTGACGAAAGCCTTCTGAAAGTCCAAATATACCACATCAACTGGTTCTCCCTTGTCCACTCTACTGGAAACATCCTCAAAAAATTCCAGAAGATTTGTCAAGCATGATTTCCCTTTCACAAATCCATGCTGACTTGGACCTATCATGTCACCTCTTTCCAAATGCACTGCTATGACATCCTTAATAATGGATTCCATCATTTTACCCACTACTGATGTCAGGCTGACCAGTCTATAATTCCGTTTTCTCTCTCCCTCCTTTTTTTTTTAAAAAGTGGGGTTACATTGGCTACCCTCCACTCGATAGGAACTGATCCAGAGTCAATAGAATGTTGGAAAATGACTGTGAATGCATCCGCTATTTTCAAGGCCACCTCCTTAAGTACTCTGGGATGCAGTCCATCAGGCCCTGGGGATTTAATCGGCCTTCAATCCCATCAATTTCCCCAACATAATTTCCCGACTAATCAGGATTTCCCTCAGGGGTTTCCTCCTCTTTACTTGACCCTCTGACCCCTTTTATATCCGGAAGGTTGTTTGTGTCCTCCTTAGTGAATACCGAACCAAAGTACTTGTTCAATTGGTCCGCCATTTCTTTGTTACCCGTTATAACTTCCCCTGATTCTGACTGCAGGAGACCTACGTTTGTCTTTACTAACCTTTTTCTCTTTACATATCTATAGAAACTTTTGCAATCCGTCTTAATGTTCCCTGCAAGCTTCTTCTCATACTCCATTTTCCCTGCCCTAATCAAACCCTTTGTCCTCCTCTGCTGAGTTCTAAATTTCTCCCAGTCCCCGGGTTCACTGCTATTTCTGGCCAATTTGTATGCCACTTCCTTGGCTTTAATACTATCCCCGATTTCCCTTGATAGCCACGGTTGAGCCACCTTCCCTTTTTTTTTTACGGCAGACAGGAATGTACAATTGTTGTAGTTCATCCATGCGGTCTCTAAATGTCTGCCATTGCCCATCCACAGTCAACCCCTTAAGTATCATTCGCCAATCTATCCTAGCCAATTCACGCCTCATACCTTCAAAGTTAGCCTTCTTTAAGTTCTGGACCATGGTCTCTGAATTAACGGTTTCATTCTCCATCCTAATGCAGAATTCCACCATATTATGGTCACTCTTCCCCAAGGAGCCTCGCACAACGAGATTGCTAATTAATCCTCTCTCATTATACAACTCCCATGTTGTTTAAAGGAATGGGAGTTGTGCTAATTCAGTCACCTGCTGGTATATTTAATAGTTCCTGATGACTGGAGAGTGGCTTGATGTTGTACCAATATTCAAAAAACAGCATGTTAGAATAGGGAAATTATAGGCCCATTAGCTGGACATCAGTTATAGGGAAGTTGCTAGAAGGGATCATTATACCCTCTACACCACCTTTTCAGAGAAGGGGCTGACATGCCTTCTGGAAAAAAGGTCTTGTCTTATGTTGAATTGTGTGAAGATGAATGTTGTATATTTTCAGAAAGCTTGTGACATAATAGGTTATAATATAAGACATAGTCATGTGGGAGTGGAGGGAAGATCCTGGGTTGGATATGGAATTGGCTGCATTCTCAGATAGAGGGTGGTCACTAATGGTAACTGCACCACGTGGAAAACGGTCACGAGTGGTATCGGCCTGAGATTGGTTTTAAGACCATTACTCTTCATGGTGGTTGAGATTGTTGGGGATAATGTCTGCGAGTTTATGGATGACATGAAGATCTGTGCAGGTGTCAGAGCCTTTGAGGAGGAAAGACAAATTACAATCTGATCTAGATGTGATGGGGAAAATAGGTCCGCATCCAATAAATGACATTTAATGTAAATAAATGCAGTGCAATGTACATGGACAGGACGAATAACAAGCATGAGTATACCATGCCAAGCTCTGAACTGAATTTTGATGGGGGGGGGTCTGGGTGTTGCACAGTGCAAGAGTCTCTGAAGGTCCATGACCAGAGCAGAGAGGGTATAGTGAAAGCAAATAAGAGTATTAGGATGCATAGCTAGGGTGATCTAACACAATACAAAAAAATCACCAAAGTGTCCTTGTACAAGTGCTTGATTAGGCCCCATCTAGAATACGGTATCCATTTTTGGATCTCTCACATAGCGGTAGTTAGAGGCCGTAGAAAAGGTTCAGAGGAGGGCCAATACATTCATACCTATTCTAAAAACCTTTAGCTATCAGGATACACTTGGGAAGCTGGGGCTTGTCACTTATTAAAAATGTAGACTTTGGGGAGACTTGATCAGCACATGCACAGTGGGCCGAATAAATCTCCTCTGTACCCACCCTAGTGCAATCACACATTTAATTCTGGTTAATTCCTCTCCTACCCCTGAAGGTGATTAAAACAATGTTTGGGGATGATCACTGGGTGCATTGGCCATCTACCTTTTATATGTAGTGATATCAGCCTCCACCAGGAACTTGTCGCAGCTCCATTTTCAATGTTTGCAATGAACCTGCACCCACTGCAGGAGCTGGTAGCTCATTTAAAAGATAAATGACTCTGTGGGGAAAGATAAACCTCCTGACATCAAGCCTAGTTGTACGCATGTCCTCTCGTTCTAACTTATCTAATTCAAATCATGTGTTCACCTGTTCATAGTCTAGACACTTCATCATTTTAAATCATAGAATAGAATGATGCAGCATAGAGTCATTTATCTTTTAAATGAGCTACCAGCTCCTGCAGTGGGTGCAGGTTCGTTGCAAACATTGAAAATGGAGCTGCGACAAGTTCCTGGTGGAGGCTTATATCACTGCACATAAAAGGTAGGTAGGGATGTTGGCCAATGCACCCAGTGATCATCCCCAAACATTGTTTTAATCACCTTCAGGGGTAGGAGAGGAATTAACCAGAATTAAATGTGTGATTGCACTTGGGTGGGTACAGAGGAGAGTTATGAGGATGTTGCCTGGACTGGAGAATTTTAGCTATGTGGAAAGATTGGATAGACTGGAGTTGTTTTCTTTGGAACAGAGGAGGCTGAGGTGTATAAAATTATGAGTGGCCTAAATAGAGCGTTTAGTAAGGATCTATTTTCCTTAGCAGAGGGGTCAACAACCATGGGGCATAGATTTAGAGTAATTGGCTGAAGAAAGGATTAGAGGGGAGTCAAAAAGAAATGTTTTCACCCAGAGGGTGGTAGGGTCTGTAACTCACTGCCTGAAAGGGTGGTAGAGGCAGTAAGCCTCATCATATTTTTAAAAATACTTGAATATGCACTTGAAGTGCCGTAACCTACAGGGCTACAAACCAAGAGCTGGAAAGTGGGATTAGGCTGGATAGCTCTTTTTTGGCTGGCACAGTCATGATGGGCCGAATGGCCTCCTTCTGTGCAGTAAATTTCTATGATTCTTTGAATGTTTTTCCTCCCCTGAATTAGACTAGATTTAAAAAAATCTTACCCTCACCCCCAGGAAACTACATGGCCGCTAGTGGGTGGCAAGTATTGGAGTCACGTTGCCTAGACTGAATGGGACAGACATGATGGACCAGCGAGTCTTTTGATGTCCGTTCAAAATAAAGGTCAATTAAAAACACCTACCTTTTCGATCATCAATTTGGTCCTTGCAGTCCCTATGGGAACATCGTAAACTCTGTACTGCTCACACAGGTAACTCATTACAGGTTCTGGTGCATCAATCAGCTCTCGCAAATAGGATACAAAGCCATAATTTCTATTTAAAAAAAGGAATTTACTGCTGTTAAATAGGAAGCAAATTGTTGAAAATTAAGATTTACAAAGGATAAGAGAAAAGGGCGAGGGAAATCGATCATGTAAATTACACAATAGACCTTCACTTTTGTTACGAAAGGCAAAAATGATCTGCCCAACTAGTAGTAATGACTGCTGCC